>NC_135973.1:36157799-36471132 GCF_053455715.1 Rhinoraja longicauda | reverse complement strand
GCTGTGGAGGCCAAGTCAGTGGATATTTTTAAGGCAGAGGTAGATTGATTCTTGATTGGTACGGGTATCAGGGGGTATGGGGAGAAGGCAGGGGAATGGGGTTAGGAGGGAGAGATAGATCAGCCATGATCGAATAGTGGAGTAGACTTGATGGGCCGAATGGCCTAATCCTACTCCTATCCCTTATGACCTTATGATGACCAGTGAGGGTCAGTGCCAATGCACACCCTTGCTTCACACCACTGTTAATTGGGAAGGGCTCAGATGAGGATCCACCTTACACAACAATACCTTTCATCCTCTTGTGAAAGGAGATGATCATGCTGAATATTTTGTTCAATCATTTTGTGTTTTGCTCAATCGTTTTGTTGATGATTATGGAGAGTCTTTACTGGGGCATCCAGTACATATATGTAGCTGTCCAAGAGACAATGAGGTGCCTATCTCTGATCTGGTCACAGGTATTTTTGTCCTCTCTCCACGTGACCCTCTGTGCTTTGCACCTGCTTTGTCCATTACAGAGCACACACATTTTGGTAGAACTTCACCTTCAGTGCCTCGGCAGTAATCTGGCAGAGCAGATTGTTCATCCGTTGTCCAAAGTATTGGTCTAGAAATTCCCATGCAGTGGAGATGGAAAGCAGTTATGGGAGTGGGGAATAGGGATCAGCATTCTGGAAGAAAGAATGGGTGGCGGGGTTAGAAATGCAGAACCAGGGGATAATGATCATGGAAGACAAATTAAAATGCTCAAATGGTCAACTGGTCATGAAACACTGACCTCTAATGTTAACTCTATTTCTCTAAACCAAACCATGGCTTGCTGTGAATTTTCAACATTATCTGCTCTTCTGTCAGATTTCCAATATCAATAGATCTTTTTGTATTTCAGTTATGGATTGTTAGCGTGTCAGGCACATTCCACCAATATATATATTTTTCTGCAATATATTCTTTACATTAATTGAGCCGTCAAATCAAGACCTCCATTGTGTCAGCAAACCAATATATTCTATTTACAATACACACCTCATTTTAGTTTATTTAGTTTAGAGATACAGCGCAGAAACAGGCCCTTCGACCCACCGGGTCCGCGCCGACCAGCGATCCCCGCACATTAACACTATCCTACACCCACTAGGGACAATTTTTACATTTACCAAGCCAATTAACCTACAAACCAGTACGTCTTTGGAGTCTGGGAGGAATCCAAAACTCTCGGAGAAAACCCACAGGTCACGGGGAGAACATACAAACTCCGTATAGACAGCACCCGAAGTCGGGATCGAACCCGGGTCTCCAGCGCTGCAAGCACTGTAAGGCAGCAAGTCTACCGCTGCGCCACCATGCTGCCCTATGTTTCCTCTTCAAACAATACAGCCATGAAGTGTTTGGGAAGATGTTACACAGATGTTACTCAGTGTCCGGTAGTGGCATGGATCTAGACTGTGGACCTTGTGAGCAATTTTGGGCACCATATCTGAGGAAGGATGTGCTGGCTCTGGAGAGGGTCCAGTGGAGGTGCTGGCTCTGGAGAGGGTCCAGTGGAGGTGCTGGCTCTGGAGAGGGTCCAGTGGAGGTTTACAAGAATGATCCCAGGAATGAGTAGGTGAGCATTTGTCGGCACTGGGCCTGTGCTCGCTGGAGTATAAAGAATGAGGTGGGACCTCCTTGAAACATACAGAATAGTGAAAGGTTTGGATAGAGTGGATGTGGAGAAGATGTTTCCACTGGTGGGAGAGTCTAGGACTAGAGGTCATAGCCTCAGAATTAAAGGATGTTCTTTTAGGAAGGAGATGAGGAGGAATTTATTCAGTCAGAGGGTGGTGAATCTATGGAATTCATTGGCACAGAAAGCTGTGGGAGCCAAGTCAGTGGATATTTTTAAGGCAGAGATAGATTAGTATGGGTGTCAGAGGTTATGAGGAGAAGGCTCATGGGGTGTGAATGGGGTTTGGAGGGAGAGATCGATCAGCTGTGATTGAATGGCGGAGTAGACGATGGGCCGAATGGCCTAATTCTACTCCTATCACTGATGACCTTCCGCAACAAAGCTTTTGTTGTGCTGCACCAAGCTTCAGTGTGTCCTTCTTCTTGGAATGGACCCGTCGTCTGTATTCACCCACCGACATCTCATTACACTGGAAGCCAACAGCTTTGTGCACACCAGAGTGGATGCTAGAAACACTGTCCAAATGCAATTCAAATCAGGTCCTCAACATATTTCCAGAAAAGGAAAGTATGTGGATCACGACCAATTTCCTATTAATGACCATCTGCCTCTGTGGTAACAGGTAAATGCTTAACTTATTTCATGTTATTTTAAGTTTTTGATCATTCATCAATTAATTTATTTTCTTGCAGTTCACTTCACTAAAAAAGTGTGTGTGCCAAATAAACTTGCTTAAATCCTACCAATCCAAAGTCAAATAAATTATATCAATTGTATATAATGTCAATGATATATTTTTTACAATTATCAAGCTGCTCATCACCAATGTATGTTCTGAACATCGTTGCCCCACAAGGATGCATACTCTGCACATTGCTATTCTGAATTCTACTCTAACTCTACTTACAAGTTTGTAGATGACACCACTGTAGATGGTTGTATTAGTTTAGTTTAGTTTCGAGATACAGCATGGAAACAGGCCCTTTGGCCCACCTAGTCTGCAGCGACCAGTGATCCCCGCACATTAACACTACCCTACACTCACTACGGATAATTTGCACTTATACCAAGCCAATTAATCCACGTCTTTGGAGTGTGGGAGGAAACCAAAGATCTGGGAGTATACCCACGTGGTCACGGGGAGAACGTACAAACTCTGTACAGACAGCACCCGTAGTCGGGATCGAACCCCGCATTCGTTGTGAGGCAGCAACTCTACCGCTGTGCCCGTACCAGCAGAATAAATTACAGAAATACTGTACCAGCACAATAAATTACACTAAAGTTAAACTGAATGATTTAAATGATTTAAGAGAAGAAAGAAGCCTGGCAAAAGTTGGTTTGGTTGCCCCGCCATAAAAAGCAGTAACTTCTCTCCAAAGCATGTTGTAAGTGAAGTTTGAGTTGTGGTAGCAATGATATACTACTTGCTTTATTTCCCGCTGTGATCTTTCAGTTGCTAACAGTTGTATTGGGTTTACAGCAAAAAAAATTAAACATTCAAAATCACCTTTGGTGTTGAGGACACACCTTGTCAACAATGATTACACTGACACATTAGTGATGGGATGAACTCATGTGAAAAGGTTTATTTACAGTGGATGACGGTAGTGGCGAGCAGTTGAGACTGAGACTCTCGCTTTCTCTCTTCCTTTCCACATCATCATCGGTGAAGAGCTAAGTGCTGGTGTCCACTAGCAGGCAGGCACTGTCCATGGTGCTGGTGTGTACTGGCATGCAGGCACTGTCCATGGTGCTGGTGTGTACGGACATGCAGGCGTTGTCCTTGGTGCTGTTGTGTACTGGCAGGCAGGCGTTGTCCACGGTGCTGGTTTCTACTGGCATGCAGGCACTGTCCATGGTGCTGGTGTGTACTGCGGGCAGGCGTTGTCCACGGTGCTGGTTTCTACTGGCAGGCAGGCGTTGTCCACGGTGCTGGTTTCTACTGGCATGCAGGCACTGTCCATAGTGCTGGTGTGTACTGGTGGGCAGGCGTTGTCCACGGTGCTGGTTTCTACTGGCAGGCAGGTCTGTCCATGGTGCTGGTTTCTACTGGCAGGCAGGTCTGTGCATGGTGCCGGAGTCTACTGGCAGGCAGGTCTGTCCATGGTGCCAGAGTCTACTGGCAGGCAGGTCTGTCCATGGTGCTGGTGTGTACTGGATGGCAGGCACTGTCCATGGTGCTGGTGTATACTGGCAGGCAGGCACTGTCCATGGTGCTGGTGTATACTGGCAGGCAGGTCTGTCCATGATAGAAACATAGAAAATAGGTGCAGGAGGCCATTCAGCCCTTTGAGCCAATACCACCATTCAATACGATCATGGCTGATTATCCAAAATCAGTACCCCGTTCCTGCTTTCTCCCCATATCCTTTGATTCTGTTAGCCCCATGAGCTGTAGCTAACTCTCTCTTGAAAATACCCAGTGAATTGGCCTCCACTGCATAATGAGGCAGATAATTTCAAATTCCCAATTCACTGGGTGAAAACATTTTTCCTGATAGAGTCATTGAGTCACACAGTGTGGAAACAGGCCCTTCGGCCCAACTCGCCCACACCGGCCATCAATGTCCCAGCTACCCTAGTCCCACTTTCCTGCGCTTGGTCCATAACCCTCCAAACCTGTCCTATCCATGTACTTGTCCAACTGTTTTTTAAAGGATGGGATAGTCCCAGCCTCAACTACCTCCTCTGGCAGCTTGTTCCATACACCCACCACCCTCTGCTGCTGGAGTCTACTGGTAGACAGGCGCTGTCCATGGAACTGGAGTCTATGGGTAGGCAGGCCCTGTCCATGGTGCTGGAGTCTACTGGTAGGCAGGTGCTGTCCATGGAACTGGAGTCTATGGGTAGGCAGGCCCTGTCCATGGTGCTGGAGTCTACTGGTAGGCAGGTGCTGTCCATGGAGCTGTTGTGCTCTGGCAGGTGGGCGCTGTTCATGGTGCTGTTGTGTACTGGTAGGTGGGCGCTGTCCATGGTGCTGAAGTCTACTGGCAGGCAGGTGCTGTTCATGCTGCTGGAGTCTACTGGCAGGCAGGCGCTGTCCATTGTGCTGTTGTATACTGGCAGGTGGGCGTTGTCCATGGTGCTGGTGTCTACTGGCAGGCAGGCGCTGTCCATGGTGCTGGTCTTCTGTTCCTCCTGGCTTGTCAGCTACTAACGGGCATTTAGATGGCGGAGTCATCACACACCGACAAAGAATAAAACAATGTCAAATTATTAAGCCAAATTATTACATTTTCTTTCAAATGATTTTTAAAATAAAAAAAGTCCTTAAAATAAATAAAATATTTAATCAAACATAATCAAATCAGATAAAACTCTCAACAAAGGGTGGTGGGTGTATGGAACAAGCTGCCAGAGGAGGTAGTTGAGGCTGGGACTTTCCCAACATTTGAGAAGCAGTTAGACAGGTACATGTATGGGACATGTTTGGAATGAAATGGACCAAATGCTGGCAGATGGGACTAGTGTAGCTGGGACATTGTTGGCCGGTGTGGGCAAGTTGGGCCGAAGGGCCTGTTTCCACACTGTATCACTCTATGACTCTATAAAGGGCCTGTTTCCACACTGTATCACTCTATGACTCTATGAAGGGCCTGTTTCTACAATGTATCACGCTATGAATCTATGATCATATAATTTGGCACAGCTTTAGTGGGCAGATTCCCCATGAGGAGTCCACCAACAAAGCCCAGAGATCTTAGGACATGTACAAGGCTCAGGATTAGTTCAACAATGGTCATAGTTGTAGCAGGTCCAGGTAGATATCAATGGTGAACTCCTCCTGTGTTTTAATATGGTGACCTCTCATCAGAAACATAAAAACTCAGAAACATTACTTCTGGTTCCCTCCCTCCACTGATGGTGCCTGGCCTGCATATTTCCACCATTTTCAGATTTTATTTAGGAGAGAAATAAGTAGTTTTGTCTCAATCTGCAAACAAAATAAAAGGCTATTTTGTACTTTAGTTTGTGCTTATTTTGAAAGAACAGGAAGACATGCTAACAGGTTTACTTATTTGCAGTTAATGGCTGATATTCCTGCCTTGACTTGAATTGTACAAAGTACAAGTAATACATCGCTTGCTTAAATACTGACAAGCAACAGTTGATGTTTCCCTTAGGATCGGAAAAAACAGCTTTGATGTTCCACTAGTACCATTACTGAATAACTAATGATGTCAAACAATTAAAATGAAAGTGATTCATTTGCACCCAATTTATAATTACCGTGATCTTTGCACATCCTCTAAAGGAGGTTCAGGCAGTTTTTTTAACCTTGTGCAATGTTGATAACAAATCAGCAGCCAATTACAATAATATACAAAAAGGGAGTTGCAAGACTATATAATAGGCACTGTTTAGAAATGCAATGGCCTTTTCATCGTGTTTTGAAAACTGTTTTTTCTATTCCAGAGGATAACTGGTAACCACCATTTCTTGGGAGCACGCATTAAGCTCAAAGTTCATGTAGGCACCTCCTGGTATTGGCTTCAGGAGTCTCTGTTAACTTCCTCAGAACCGCCCGAGGTAACAATATCCCCAGTGCAATGCTCCTTTGTCAGTATTGTCGGGAAATAGCCCAATGCTGCCCAGGCGTTGCAATCCCAACACTCCGAGGTCTTACTCCCAGAGCGCTGATGTAGGAGACTTTCAGTGTATGAAATAGTTTAATCTATGCCTCACTGATGTGCTGCCAGTAATCATCTCCTCCCCTCATGCTCATCCCTCCTACTGCCACTTCCTTCAACCCCCTCCATAAATATTCATCCTCTGGTCTTCCATCCCACCTCCAAGGGCCAGTATTGTGCTCCAGCTAACTACCCCCTACACCCCCCCCCCCCCCCCACCACCAAGGGGCAGTATTGTGCTCCAGCTAACTACCCCCTCCATCCCTCCCCCCCCCCCCCTCCCACCACCAAGGGGCAATATTGTGCTCCAGCTAACTACCCCCTACACCCCCCCTCCCACCACCAAGGGGCAGTATTGTGCTCCAGTTAACTACCCTCTCCACCCCCCCTCCCACCAAGGGGCAGTATTGTGCTCCAGCTAACTACCTCCCTCCCCCCCACCAAAGGGCAGTGCGTCTGTTAACTCCCTCCCCACCACCATATTACATTCTGATAGTCACTTCCTTGCCTCACTTCCTGGAGAAGGGAACTGAGTCGAACGTGTTTGCCTGTGTAAATGTGCCGAGCCGAGTCTGCTGCAGCCCAAGGTCCTGAGCCTCAGTCAAAACAGAAATTTGATCCATTCAAGTAATAACTAAATTACTGGTGTCAAAACATCCCCCTAACGGTGGAATGGAGACCTGCTAGTTAGTGTAATTCAAGGAAAAGAATTGGCAACTGGAAGGAAGTTTCTGATTAAATGGACTATAGTTCTCAGATAGGCTCTGCCTGTTTGTTGGGTTGCAGAGGAGAGGGAGAGGAAAGCCCAAGTTGCTGAGACACATGAACAGTGGTTACCTGCACCTCAGATCCATCCTCCAGTTAGAGGACCTCTCTTTAGTTTTAGGTTTTTAGTTTAGAGATACAGAGCGGAAACAGGCCCTTCGGCCCACTGGGTCCGCGCTGACCTGCGATCCCCCGCACATTAATACTATCCCACACCCACTAGGGACAATTTTTACACTTACCAAGCCAATTAACCTACAAACCTAGTACGTCTTTGGAGTGTGGGAGGAAACCGAAGATCTTGGAATAAACCCACACAGGTCACGGGGGGAACGTACAAACTCCGTACAGACAGCACCCGTAATGGGAATCGAACCCGGGTCTCCGGCGCTGCAAGCACTGTAAGGCAGCAACTCTACCGCTGTGCCACCGTGACCGCCCTCTGTTGTGATGGAGTTAGCGATGGAGTCTGTACAAGAGGTGTTCCTTCTGTGTCACCTGGGGCCAATCTTCCCAGTTGCTGGAGTTACATTCCAGGTCCCATCTGAGAACTGGAGTCACATTCCCTCACGTAGATGTTGCAGGTGATACTGCAATAAAAGGCACTGCTTTGCATCCACATTCCAAGTGATCGTGATCCTGTGCAGATCCTGGAGCAGCCAGGCCACACGTGGAAGCTATTAATACAATCAATGAGTGAGTTTTGTTTAATGGCAGTACCATAGCAAGCAAGGGTTAAGGGTGGCGAATCTGTAGAATAATTTGCCATAGAAGGCTGAGGAGGCCAAGTCAATGGATATTTTTAAGGCAGAGATAGATAGATTATAGATTAGTACAGGTGTCAGGGGTTGTGGGGAGAAGGCAGGGGAATGGGGTTAGGAGGGAGATTGAATGGCGGATAAACTTGATGGGCCGAATGGCCTCATTCTACTCCTAACACTTATGACCTTATGACCTTAAGGCAGTCCATGGCAGGGGCAGCTGCCCATGACTGGATATCATCATAGTCAAATATTACATTGGAAAATGCAAAAGCATAGACAGAATGTAAAGCTTTGAATGTGGTGATTGTCCACTATTTGTGGTTACAGCAGATGTTGACTGTTACAGAGATCCCCCTCATCTCAACTCAGAGTAAACCAAAACACAGGGGTTCATTGTAGAGACTCAAGTTGGTAAAGTGTTCTGCAAACATCCTAGGAAGGGTGGGCAGCACGGTGGAGCAGCGGTAGAGTGACTGCCTTACATCGCTTGCAACGCTGGAGACCCAGATTCGATCCCCACTACGGGTGCTGTCTGTACGGAGTTTGTACGTTCTCCCCGTGAGCTGCGTGGGGGTTTTCTCCGAGATCTTCGGTTTCCTCCCACACTCCAAAGACGTACAGGTTTGTAGGTTAATTGGCTTGGTAAATGTAAAAATTGTCCCAAGTGTGTGTAAGATAGTGTTAATGTGCGGGGATCGCTGGTCAGCACAGACCCGGTGGGCCGAAGGGCCTGTTTCCATGCAGTATCTCTAAACTAAACTAAACTCAACTACTGTAAATTAAATCTATAACCTGATCAAGTAGCCATTTGATGTTTTTTTTTTTTTGCTTGGATATATACCTACTGGAGATGATGGCATGATAGATCTGTAGCCTGGCAGGATAGGTTTGAAAGAAAATCCATTAAAGTGCATGATTCCTTTTTTGAAAGGATCTGCAGATGCTGGTTTAAACCCAAGATAGACACAAAAAGGTGGAGTAACTCAGTGGGAGGGGCAGCATCTCTGGAGAGAAGGAATGGGTGACGTTTTGGGTTGAGACCCTTCTTCAGATTATGAATTCCTTTGTTGAGTGGAGAGGTTGCCTGAGACAATAAGACATGATGTTAAGCAATAAATCTTTGACAATCAAAACCGATCTTGGTGTCGAGTTATTCTTTGATGGTTTGTTTTCCTTTTAACACGGGAAAAGGACAGGCATTGTCTAGAGCCACATTTTCACACATTATCGTTGTGCCCTTTATGAATGGGCAACCTTCCCCAAGTAGACTTGCATCAGCACAAGAGCTAAGCTAATGCCTACTGGCTCACACATCAGTGGATGAGCATTGAATTCCACAGCTGGAAGCCAGAGCAACCAGAGTGATCAGACAGCAACCAACAACACGGTGTCTTGTGCACTTTTAAAAGCCCAACGCAGCTTGTATCTCACCTCCTCCTCCCCACCCAAACTCTTTACATGTGAATTCCCACCGAGAACACCATGGGTCTTAAGAATGGATCTGAGGTCAAAAACATACATCAGGGACAAAGCTAGATAGCACTGAAGTGACGGTAGAAAAATAAAAGCAATTGTAATACAGGAAGCGTTAATGATTTATGAATATATAGCTTTCTGTTGCCTGGCAACTCCAGACGTCTGTGTGATGAGGATGTAAATTCTACTTGATGCTGCGTAAGTCCCAGACAAACAAATACTCACAAGGTGGTATTTTGGGTGTATTGTTGGAGGGGAGTGAGGGCACGTGAGCTGACGGGTTCCGTTCCCTGTTGGTCAAAAGGACAGAAAGGTTGGAAAGGGAACTTACCTGAAGCCTCGCGTGCTTTATGTATCTTTAAGTTTCATAAAGTCCATGGTCATTCCCAGAATAAATCCCCACTGATTACCCATGCTTATCTTGAGTGAACATGGAGACTTGATTGCTGGATTTGCTTGAGGAGATATGTGACAGCTACCATCTGATGCAGCTGTCAACAGAGCCCCCAAAGCAGCTGAGAGGCAAGCTCCAGATATCTCATTAGGTCCAGTGGGACTCTGCCATGCCATCTGGCATGTTTGTCAAATGGAATAGCAGCACTGCAAACAGCTTCCCATTAGAAAGAAGGTTCATAGCTTCATAAGTGAGATGAGTCGAATTAGGCCATTTGGCCCATCAAGTCTACTCCACCATTCAATCATGGCCCATCTATCTTTCCATCTCAACCCCATTCTCCCGCCTTCTCCCCATAACCCCTGATACCTGTACTAGTCAAGAATCTATCAATCTCTGCCTTAAAAATAACCAAGAGGTTCTGTTAAGGGACTTTGAGCAGGTAGGCACCAAATTGAAAAGCAGAACCAGAAGGTAATAATCTCTGGATTGCTAACTGACCCAATTGGCATAGGACTGAGAAGATTAGAGTTGAACGTGTGGCTCAAAGACTGGTGTGGAAGAAGTGGGTTTGAATTTAGACAATAGACAATAGATGCAGGAGTAGGCCATTCGGCCCTTCGAGCCAGCACCACCATTCAATGTGATCATGGCTGATCATTCTCAATCAGTACCCCGTTCCTGCCTTCTCCCCATACCCCCTGACTCCGCTATCCTTAAGAGCTCTATCTAGCTCTCTCTTGAATGCATTCAGAGAATTGGCCTCCACTGCCTTCTGAGGCAGTGAATTCCACAGATTTACAACTCTCTGACTGAAAAAGTTTTTCCTCATCTCCATTCTAAATGGCTTACCCCTTATTCTTAAACTGTGGCCCCTGGTTCTGGACTCCCCCAACATTGGGAACATGTTTCCTGCCTCTAACGTGTCCAACCCCTTAATAATTTTATATGTTTCGATAAGATGGGGTCTCATCCTTCTAAATTCTAAATTCCAGTGTATAAAAGCCTAGTCGCTCCAGTCTTTCAACATATGACAGTCCCGCCATTCCGGGAATTAACCTTGTAAACCTACGCTGCACGCCCTCAATAGCAAATTTGTGGAACATTGGCACCAGTATTGGGGAAGGAGGGAACTGTTCTAATGAGATGCACTTCACTTGATCCCGGCTGGGACCATACCCCTGCCAAACCATATAACCAGGGCCATTGATAGACTTTAAACTACATAGTGGGGGGGGTCTGACAAATTGGAAGTGTAAGGGTGGAGTTAAAGGGAAAGAGAGTGCAGGAAAAGTTACAGAAGTCTCCAGAAGTTATAGGATGGAAAGTTTAAGAAGTGATAAGAGGGTAAGGTCAGGTAAAATCGGGACCGGTGTGAGAGGAGGGGAGGTGAATACAGAATTAAAGGTGTTGTATTTGAATGTGCGTAGTGTAAGAAACAAAATGGATGACCTTATAGCACAGTTAGAAATTGGTTGGTATGATGTTGTGGGAATTACAGAGACGTGGCTGCAAGAGGATTGGAGCTGGGAGCTGAATATTCAGTTATACGTTCTATCAGATATGGGGTACAAGTTGCATCAGGAGATACAATCGGCATGTGAGAAAGGCAATGCTCCAGTGGTCATGGGAGATTTCAATATGCAGGTAGAATGGGAAAATCAGGTTGGTACTGGACCCCAAGAAAGGGAATTTGTAGAGTGTCTCCGAGAAGGATTCTTAGAGCATCTTGTAGTGGAGCCTACCAGGGAAAAGGCAATTCTGGATTTAGTGTTATGTAATGAACCGGATTTGATAAGGGAACTCAAGGAAAAGAAACCACTAGGAGCTAGCGACCACAATATGATAAGATTTAACCTGAAATTTGAGAGGAAGAAGGTGAAATTGGATGTGTCCCTTACAGCTGAGCAAAGGAAACTACAGGGGCATGAGGGAGGAACTGGCCAAAGTTGATTGGAAAGGGATCCTAGCAGGGATGACGGTGGAACAAAAATGGCAAGAATTTCTGGGAATAATTCAGAAGATGCACGATCTTTTTATTCCCAAAGAGGAAGAAAGATTCTAGGGGGAGAATGAGGCAACCGTGGCTGACAAGGGAAGTCAAGGACAGTATAAAACTAAAAGAGAAGGCGTATAACATAGCAACGATTAGTGGGAAGCCAGAGGATTGGGAAGCTTTTAAAGAACAGAAGGTAACTAAAAAGGAAATACAGGGAGAAAAGATGAAATATGAAGGTAAGCTCGCCAGTAATATAAAGAGGATAGCAAGAGTTTCTTCAAGATTCAAGATTCAAGATAGCTTTATTTGTCATCCAATATTGGATGAAATTCAGTCACCCACAGTCCAACAATAAAAGCATTAAATAGGCATTAAAATTACACAACCCCAAAAACCCCAAAACCACAGTCCAACAATAAAAGCATTAAAAACCCCAAAAACACACAAAAAAAGAAACATCCATCAAAGAAACATCCATCACAGTGAGTCTCCTCCTCCTCCAGTCCTCTCTCTCCTCACTGTGATGGAAGGCCACAATGTCTTTCCCATCTCCTGCTGTCCTCTCCCGCAGTCAGGTTGTTGTGGTTGCAGGCCGCGCCGGACGGTCCGCAGCGGCCGGAGCCTAAGGCGAGTCCCAGCCGCTCCCGCAGCCTCCGAAGACAGCCGGCTCCGCCGATGATAAGTCCGATCCGGGGCGGGCGAACACGCTGCTGCTGCCGCTGTTGCTGCACGTCGGGGCGGTCGTGGCTCCCGACATTGAAGCCCCCGCCCAGCAGAGAAATATCCCGCGGCCTATCTTAGGCCGCGCCGGATGGTGAAATGTCCACGACCCAAGCCCCGCGATCCGGGGCGGGCGAACCCGCTGCCGCTGCCGGAGCTGCCGATGTCGGCATCCACGCGGCCCGAGCCTAAGGCAAGTCGCAGCCGCTCCCGCAGCCTCCGAGGACGGCCGGCTCCGGTGATGGTAAATCCGATCCGCGGGCTCTGCGAACCAGAGCCCTGGAGGCCGCCAGCTCCAGGAGTTGGGCCGATGGTAGGCCGCAGCAGGAACGGAGACACGGCCCAGAAAACAAAGGTCGGGTCTCCGTTCGGAAGGGACACCTATTTACAATTTTACAGTTCCCCCCCTCCCCCCCACATACACACATAGTACACAAACACAAAAACACCACATCACAACTACAATTAAGACAAAAAAACAACAAAAACACAAAGACAAATGGAGCGCAGGTAAGCCGCAGCTGCTATGGCAGCGCCGCCATTTCACTTATATAAAGAGTAAGAAAGAGGCAAGAGTGGACATTGGACTGCTTTTTTTAGATTTTTAGATTTAGATTTAGAGATACAGGGCGGAAACAGGCCCTTCGGCCCACCGGGTTCACGCCGGCCAGCGATCCCCGCACATTAACACTATCCTACACACACTAGGGACAATTTTTTATTTATTTTTTACATTTGCCCAGCCAATTAACCTACATACCTGTACATCTTTGGAGTGTGGGAGGAAACGGAAGATCTCGGAGAAAACCCATGCAGGTCACGGGGAGAACGTACAAACTCCGTACAGGCGGCGCCCGTAGTCAGGATCGAACCTGAGTCTCTGGCACTGCATTCGCTGTAAGGCAGCAACTCTACCGCTGCACCACCATGCCACCCTGGAGAATGATGCAGGAGAAGGGATAATGGGGAACAAAGAAATGGAAGAGGAGTTGAATAACTTTTTTGCATCAGCCTTCACAGTGGAAGACACCAGCAACGTGCCTCTTAGTGGAGTGGCTATTACTGAGGAGAAGGTGCTTGGGAAGCTGAAAGGGCTGAAGGTGGACAAGTCACCTGGACTGGATGGACTGCACCCTACGATTCTGAAAGAGATGGCTTTAGATTGTGGAGGCATTGATAGTAATATTTCAAGAATCACTAGAGTCAGGAGTGGTTCCAGATGATTGGAAAATTTCTAATATTATCCCACTGTACAAAAAGGGAGCACAGCGGAATAGTGGGAACTATAGATGTACTAGTGGACAGAGATCCTAGGGTGACGGAGGAACTGAAGGAAATTCACATTAGGCAGGAAATGGTGTTGGGTAGACTGATGGGACTAAAGGTTGATAAATCCCCAGGGCCTGATGGTCTGTATCCCAGGGTACTTAGGGAAGTGGCTCTAGAAATCGTGGACGCATTGGTGATCATTTTCCAATGTTCAATAGATTCAGGATCAGTTCCTGTGGATTGGAGGATAGCTAATGTTATCCCACTTTTTAAGAAAGGATGGAGAGAGAAAACGGGAAATTATAGACCAGTTAGCCTGACATCAGTAGTTGGGAAGATAGAAACATAGAAACATAGAAACATAGAAAATAGGTGCAGGAGGAGGCCATTCGGCCTTTCGAGCCAGCACCGCCATTCATTGTGATTATGGCTGGTCGCCCCCAATCAATATCCAGTGCCTGCCTTCTCCCCATATCCCTTGATTCCACTATCCCCTAGAGCTCTATCTAACTCTCTTAAATCCATCCAGTGATTTGGCTTCCACTGCCCTCTGTGGCAGAGAATTCCACAAATTCACAACTCTGGGTGAATTTTCTTTTTCTCACCTCAGTTTTAAATGGCCTCCCCTTTATTCTAAGACTGTGGCCCCTGGTTCTGGACTCGCCCAACATTGGGAATATTTTTCCTGCATCTAGCTTGTCCAGTACTTTTATAATTTTATATGTTTCTATAACATCCCCTCTCATCCTTCTAAACTCCAGTGAATACAAGCCCAGTCTTTTAAATCTCTCCTCATATGTCAATCCCGCCATCCCAGAGATCAATCTCGTGAACCTACGCTGCACTGCCTCAATTACAAGGATGTCCTTCCTCAAATTAGGAGACCAAAACTGTACACAATACTCCAGATGTGGTCTTACCAGGGCCCTATACAACTGCAGAAGAACCTCTTTACTCCTATACTGAAATCATCTTGTTATGAAGGCCAACATTCCATTAGCTTACTTCACTGCCTGCTGTACCTGCACGCCAACTTTCAGTGACTGGTGTACAAGGATACCCAGGTCTCGCTGCACCTCCCCCTTACCTAACCTAACTCCATTGAGATAATAATCTGCCTCCTTGTTTCTGCCGCCAAAGTGGATAACCTCACATTTATCTATATTATACTGCATCAGCCATGCATCTGCCCACTCACTTAACCTGTCCAGGTTACCCTGCAACCTCCTAACATCCTCTTCACAGTTTACACTGCCACCCAGCTTTGTGTCATCCGCAAACTTGCTAGTGTTGCTTCTAATTCCCTCTTCCAAATCATTAATATATATGGTAAACAGTTGCGGCCCCAACACCGAGCCTTGCGGCACTCCACTCGCCACTGCCTGCCATTCTGAAAAGGACCCGTTTACTCCTACTCTTTGCTTCCTGTCTGCCAACCAATTTTCTATCCATGTCAACACCCTACCCCCAATACCATGTGCTCTAATTTTGGTCACCAATCTCCCGTGTGGGACATTATCAAAGGCTTACTGAAAGTCTAGATACACTACATCCACTGGCTCCCCTTCATCCATTTTACTTGTCACGTCCTCAAAAAATTCCAGAAGATTAGTCAAGCATGATTTCCCTTTCATAAATCCATGCTGACTTGGACTTAACCTTTTACTGTTATCCAAATGCACCGTTATTACCTCTTTAATAATTGACTCCAGCATCTTCCCCACCACCGAAGTCAAGCTAACTGGTCTGTAATTCCCCGTTTTCTCTTTCGCTCCTTTCTTGAAAAGTGGGATAACATTAGCTATCCTCCAATCCACAGGAACTGATCCTGAATCTATTGAACATTGGAAAATGATCACCAACGCGTCCACTATTTCTAGAGCCACCTCCCTGAGGACCCTGGGATGCAGACCATCAGGCCCTGGGGATTTATCATTCTTCAGTCCCATTAGTCTACCCACACTATTTCTCGCCTAATGAAAATTTCTTTCAGTTCCTCTACCCGCCTAGATCCTCTGTCCTCCAGTACATCAGGGAGATTGTTTGTGTCTTCCTTAGTGAAGACAGATCCGAAGTACCTGTTCAACTCTTCTGCCATTTCCTTGTTACCCATAATAATTTCACCCGTGTTTACCTTCTAGGGACCCACATTTGACTTTGCTACTCTTTTTCTCTTAACATATCGAAAGAAGCTTTTACTGTCCTTTATATTCTTAGCCAGCTTCCCCTTGTACTTCATCTTTTCAGCCCGTATTGCCCGTTTTGTTACCTAATCCCAATCCTCTGGCTTCTGGCTACTCTTTGCTGTGTTATACATCTTTTCTTTTAGTTTTATTCCATCCCTAACTTCCCTTGTCAGCCACAGTTGCCTCCTACTCCCCTTAGAATCTTTCTTCCTTTTAGGAATGGAATGATCCTGCAACTTCTGGATTATGCATCTTCCGAAGATGCTGGAGTCAATTATAAAAGAAGTAATCACGGAACATTTGGATAGAGGTAACAGGATCATTCCAAGTCAGCATGGATTTACGAAGGGGAATCATGCTTGACTCATCTTCTGGAATTTTTTGAGGATGTAACTAGGAAAATGGACAAGGGAGACTTTCAGAAAGCCTTTGATAAGGTCCCACATAGAAGATTATTGGGCAAGATTAGAGCACATGGTATTGGGGATAGGGTGCTGACATGGATAGAAAATTGGTTGGCAGACTGGAAACAAAAAGTAGGGATTAACGGGTCCCTTTCAGAATGGCAGGCAGTGACTAGTGGGGTACCGCAAGGCTTGGTGCTGGGACCGCAGCTATTTACAATATACATTAATGACTTAGATGAAGGGATTAAAAGTAACATTAGCAAATTTGCAGATGATACAAAGCTGGGTGGCAGTGTGAACTGTGAGGAGGATGCTATGAGGATGCAGGGTGACTTAGACAGGTTGTGTGAGTGGGCAGATGCATGGCAGATGCAGTTTAATGTGGATAAATGTGAGGTTATCCACTTTGGTGGAAAGAGCAGGAAGGCAGATTATTGTCTGAATGGTGTCAAGTTAGGAAATGGGGAAGTACAAAGAGATCTAGGTGTCCTTGTTCATCAGTCACTTAAAGTTAGCATGCAGGTACAGCAGGCAGTGAAGAAAGCTAATGGCATGTTGGCCTTTATGACAAGAGGAGTTGAGTATAGGAGCAAAGAGGTCCTTCTGCAGTTGTACAGGGCCCTAGTGAGACCGCACCTGGAGTACTGTGTGCAGTTTTGGTCTCCAAATTTGAGGAAGGATATTCTTGCTATTGAGGGCGTGCAGCGTAGGTTTACTAGGTTAATTCACGATGGTGGGTCTGTCGTATGTTGAAAGACTGGAGCGACTAGGTTTGTATACACTGGAATTTAGAAGGATAAGAGGGGATCTTATTGAAACATATAAGATTATTAAGGGGTTGGACACATTAGAGGCAGGAAACATGTTCCCAATGTTGGGGGGGTCCAGAACCAGGGGCCACAGTTTAAGAATAAGGGGTAGGCCATTTAGAACGGAGATGAGGAAAAACTTTTTCAGTCAGAGAGTTGTAAATCTGTGGAATTCTCTGCCTCAGAAGGCAGTGGAGGCCAATTCTCCGGATGCTTTCAAGAGAGTTAGATAGAGCTCTTAAAGATAACGGAGTCAGGGGGTATGGGGAGAAGGCAGGAACGGGGTACTGATTGAGAATGATCAGCCATGATCACATTGAATGGCGGTGCTGGCTCGAAGGGACGAATGGCCTACTCCTGCACCTATTGTCTATAGGCCGGTTAGTCTGACTTCAGTGGTTGGTATGATTTTAGAGTCCATTATAAAGGTAAGGTTATGGAGTATTTAATTCTTGATAACATAAGCCAAAGTCAGCGTGGTTTTGTGAAGGGAAGATCTCGCCTGACGAATCTGCTGGAATTCTTTGAAGAAGTAAATAGTAGGACAGACAAAGGTGAGTCTGTGGATGTTGTTTACTTAGATTTTCAGAAAGTCAACATCTACAGCGCTGCGCTCATCAACCTTTTTGCTCACGTCTTCAAAAAATTGAAAGACAAACAAATATGCCTATGGCTATGCTTGATATGCCAAGTGACAGAGGTCTGGGCTGGAAGCTTCCTTCATCTCTATCCCAATGTTGTGCACTACATTGAAGATTTCTGATTTGGTTTAGGCCAATTAACATACCCAACAATCTTGCATATGGCATTGAGTCATGGACGTGAGTAGACAGCATGGTAGACTGCATGTCTGCTTGCAAAGCTGTCCTTTTAATTTCAAACTGATTCCAACTTTCAATGTACATTAGAACAGATATTCTGACGACCGGTGATAGACACGAAATGCTGGAGTAACTCAGCGGGTCAGGCAGCATCTCTGCAGAGAAGGAATAGGTGACGTTTCAGGTCGAGGCCCTTCTTCAAACAGTGTCGGAGGATAGAGACTAGAGATAAGGAAGGGTAAGGTGTGAAAATGACAGATCAAAGCAGACGATGCTCAAAGAAATGTAGATTGGTTCATTGTTAGCGGGGGGAAGGTGACAACGAGGCACACAATCAGGAAAAAGAATCAGAAGGACAGTGAAACTAGTTGGAGAACTAGGGTGGGGAGGGACGGAGAGAGAGGGAAAGCAAGGGTTACTTAAAGTTAGAGAAATCAATATTCATACAGCTGGGTTGTGAGCTGTCCAAGCGCAATATGAGGTGCTGTTCCTCCAATCTGCGTTGGGCCTCACTCTGACAGTGGAGGAGGCCCAGGACAGTGTGGGATTGGGAGGGGAGGGGGGGGGGGTTAAAGTGTTGAGCAGCCTGAAGACTGGTTCTTGTTTTGAATAAATAGCTGCAACTTCCACTTGATTTTATAACCCCTGAATAATCCCGAACAGGTTCTATGATGTACAGAAACATCCGTCAATATTCCAAAAATATTTAGCTCGCTAATACATTTTACAGACTTTGTTTACTTCCTTCTTTAACTCCCTCCCATC
This sequence comes from Rhinoraja longicauda, assembly GCF_053455715.1. NCBI lineage: Eukaryota > Metazoa > Chordata > Chondrichthyes > Rajiformes > Arhynchobatidae > Rhinoraja > Rhinoraja longicauda. The sequence continues at coordinate 36,452,451 of NC_135973.1, read as the reverse complement.
CAGTTCTGGACCAAATTGGTAACACAAATGGGATTTGAAATATGATTTGCCATAGTAGTCATTGTAGGCACAATCAGTATAGTTAATTGGGAAATCTCCACTTGAAAGTAGATACTTTCCTCTGGCCAGTTAATAGAGAATTATTATGGAAACTATTAAATCTATTTCATAATAGAGTACAGCTATAATAAGACCCAACAACTATATCATCCAGGAAAAAGCTGTAATATGACCCAACAACTTGATATCATCCAGGAAACTAGCAGCCTACCCACAATCTCAAAAATCTATTCCCATAATCAATGTGGCTACAGAATATACTGTACCATCCACCAATACTCTACAGCAACTCAGCAAGGCTTCATTAAAAGCATATCCCATACATGTGAGTTATAGAAAGATAAAGGCAGTGATTGAATGGGAATGTACCAGCTGAAGTAGGTCACAGTAAATGTTGTCGGTTTAGCACCTCTGTTAGTATTCAGCCATTCAACATGAGTGCTGTTTATGTAGCAAAATAGAAAATATAAGCTGCATCTTGATATTCTCACCCTTCTTGTGGAAATAATGCTCTTCATAAAACATAACAATGCTAACAGCCCTCCCCGAGCTGATTGGAAAGAAACAGCCTCACTTCTGAGTTTAGTTTAGTTTAGTTTAGAGATACGTGCGGAAACAGGCCCTTCGGCCCACCAGCGTTCCCCACACATTAACACTATCCAACACCCACGAGGGACAATGTTTTTTTTTATTTTTAATTTCCTTTCCTTTTCCTTCGGTTTGATGAGGCTTTGAGCATTTCGATTGATCAGAGTCATGGAGTCATAGGGAGTGATAGAGTCGTATGGCACGGCAACAGGCTCTCCAGCCCAGCTTGCCCATACTGATCAAAGTGTCCCATCTACACCTGTCCCACCTGTACACCTTTGGCCCATATCCCTCCAAACCCTCCCTATCAATGTACTGATCAAAACAACTTTTAAATGTTATTATAGTTTCTGCCTCAACTACCTCCTCCGACAGCTAATTACATATACCCACCATCCTTTGTGTGAAAAAGTTGCCCCTCAGATTCCTATTACATCTTTCTCCTTTTACCTTCAACATATGTCCTCTGGTTCTTGATTCCCATACCATGGGCAAAAGGCTCTGTGCATTTACCCTATCTATTCACCTCATAATCTTATACACGTCTTATACACCTCTATAAGATCACCTCTCATTCACCTATGCTCCAAGGAATACAGTCCTAGCCTACCCAACCTGTAGCTCAGGCCCTTAAGTCCTGGGAGCATCTTTGTAAATTTTCTCTACACTCGTTCTAGCTACCAACATCTTTCCTATAACAGGGCGACCAAAACTGATCACAATACTCCAACTGTGGCCTCTTGTACAGCTGTAACATAACATCCCAACTTCTATACTCAATACTCTGACTGATGAAGGCCAATGTGCCAAAAGCCTTCTTGACAAACTTATCTACCTGTGAGGCCACTTTCAAGAAACTATGTACCTGTACTCCTAGATCCCTATGCTCTACGACACCCCCCAGAGCCCGGTCATTAACTGTAAAGGTTCTGCCCCGTTAGACTTCCCAAAATGCAACACCTCACTCATATCTGTATTAAACTCCATTACCTATTCCTCAGCCCACTTGCCCAACTGATCAAGATCCTGCTATAACATTTGATAACCATCTTTGTTATCTACAATACCACCCACTTTAGTGTCATCTGCTAACTTACTAAACATGCATTGTACAATCTCATCCAAAACATTGATATAACCCACAAACGCCAATGGGCCCAGAAACAATCCTTGAGGCACATCACTAGTCACAGGCCTCCAGTCCCAAAATCAACCTTCCACCATCAGCTTCCTTCCATGAAGCCAATTTTCTTCCCATGGCTAGCTTTCCCTGGATCCTGTGATCTAACCTTCCACAGCAGCCTACCATGTGGAAACGTGTCAAATGCCTTGCTGAAATCCAGATGGGCAATGTCTACAGCTCTGCCCTCATCAACCTATTTGCTTACAACTTCAAAAAAAGTCAATCAGATTCGTGAGACACAATCTCCCACATACACAATTGTGCTGACTGTCCCTAATCAGCCCCCGTCTATCTAAAGGCATGTATATCTTATCCTTCTGAATAGATTTTTATTTTATTTTTAGAAATACAGCGCAGAAACAGGCCCTTCGGCCCACCAGGTCCACGCCGCCCAGCGATCCCCGCACACTAATACTATCCTACACACACTAGGGACAATTTTTACATTTGCCCAGCCAATTAACCTACATACCTGTACATCTTTGGAGTGTGGGAGGAAACCAAAGATCTCGGAGAAAACCCACGTAGGTCACGGGGAGAACGTACAAACTCCGTACAGACGGCGCCCTTAGTCAGGATCGAACTTGAGTCTCCGGCGCTGCATTCGCTGTAAGGCAGCAACTCTACCGCTGTGCCACTGTGCCGCAGAATACTCGCCAGTAAGACCACAGATATTAAGCTCACTGGCCTTATAGTTCCCAGGCTTTTCCGTGCAGCCCCTCTTAAATAAAGGCACAACATTTGCCACCCTCCAGTATTCCAGCACCTCGCCTGTATTTAATGATGATCCATAAATGTCAGCCAGGGCACCTGCAATTTCTTCTTTAGCATCCCACAGTGTCCTTGGATATATCTGATCAGGTCTGGGAAATTTGTCTACCTTCATAAGCGTTAAAATGGTCCGCAGCTCCTCGACTTCAACACTAACTGCCCACAAGACTTTTCCATTGACTACTCCAAGTTTCCCGGTCTTCATGTTTTTTTTCATGGTAAAACAGAGGAGAACTATTCATTGAGGACCTTTCCCATCTCCTGTGGCTCCACACAGAGATGACCACTTGGATTCCTGAAGTATTCCTTTCCTCATAAAATCTCTTTGGATTATCCTTTATATTATCTGTCAGAGCTATCTCTTGACCCATTTTGCCCTCCTGATTTCTTTTTTAGCATACTCTTCAGTTCTTGAATCTCTTCTCAGGACGCATGACCCCAGCTGCCTATACCTGTCCCGTGCCTCCTTCTTATTCTTGACCAGAGCCTCAATTTCTCTCGTCGTCCAAGCTTCTTTACACCCAGCTGCCTTGCCCTTCATTCTAGCAGGAACATGCATGCCCTGAGCTGTTGCATAACTTGGTACACAATTCACTTAACTCCAGGAGAGGTTTCCACCACAGGATGCTCAGCAATCTCAGGGTGCTGACAGAAGCAGCAACTGGAGTTTCTCAGTTCCTCCTGTAAACTTAAACCTGCCATTTCAGATTCAATGCCTGTGGATGATGCTTTGAGTGCTTTGAAGAATGATGTGTTTCATGTGCTATTTTGCACACTATGTGATACTGCGATCATTGATCCCTTTGCAAGAGTTATTTCAAACAGCTCCATGATCAAATGGGGATGCTTGCATGCCTATATGTTTGTATATTTCACCAGACTAGAATCCACAGATTGGAACTTCACGCGTTTCTTTGAATTTGCTTTCATCTTCTTTCCCTTGGCTTTGTCAGGATGATGCCACAGATGTCGATTATTTGCCTCACAAGGCATCTCAGGAAGATGGTCCACAGCTTCAGTCCAATCAGTAGTGTTCCCATCATTGTTTTTTAGTTTCGTAAAAGGCTATGACACTCTTATATCAAGGGTTTGCTTTCAGCACAGGCTCGGCAGATAACTTTCCTTAACATGCCTTTAAGTATCTGCATATCACCATGAGGAAGTAATCAGTGGTTTGACAATGTGTGAAACATAAGTGGATTGATTGCTAACTTCCTGAGGTTCTGACTGTTGCACAGTTCATGATTGTCAACTTTCATCTGATTGTGGAAGATCAAGTAGCACAAAGAGGCAATCAGGTTTTGAATAGTAATGACTTCAACAAGCCACATTTTTCAGTTCAGTTTCGTTTATTGTCACGTGTCCAGTGAAAAGCTTTTGTTGCGTGCTATCCAGTCAGTGGAAAGACAATACATGATGACATCAAGCCATTTACAGTGTAAAGATATATGATAAGGGAATAGACACAAAAAGCTGGAGTAACTCAGCGGGGCAGGCAGCATCTCTGGAGAGGAATAGGTGACGTTTCAGGTCGAGACCCTTCTTCAGACATGATAAGGGAATAATCTTTAGTGCAAGGTAAAGCCAGTAAAGTACAAACAAGGATAGTCCGAGGGTCACCAATGAGGTAGTTCATATCATCCTGATGTAAATATAGTGCTAGACATCATTACTGCCATCTCAAAATCCTACAACTCCCGACATTACAGTGTGGTGGGGAAACTCCACCACAAAGACTACAACAACTCAAGAAGTCTGCTTGCCTCTACTTTTTCAAGGAACACAATGAATGAGCATAAAATATTGGCACCAATATTTTCCCACATATACATAAAGAAATATTCAATGGGGGAGATCCATGTAAATATTTATAAAACTGTTAGTTAGCATATCTTTCTGACAGTACAAAGAGCCAGGTTGACAAGTTGTAAGCAACATGCTTCATTTATTTTCCTGCAGCAACATTTCATCAGAATTACAGGGCAGTACAGTGGCACAACAGTAGAGTTGTTGCCTTCTAGTGCCAGAAACCCAGGTTCGATCCTGACCTCAGGTGCAGTCTGAATGGGCTTTGTATGTTCTCCCTGTGATCCCATAGATTTCCTCCAGTTCCTCCAGTTTCCTCCCACATCCCAAAGATGTGCAGGTTTGTAGGTTAATTGGCCTCTGTAAATTGTCCCTAGTGCGTAGGCTGAACTAGTTAGTGTATGAGAGATCGCTGGTCAGCACGGACTTGGTGGGTTGAAGGGCCTGTTCCCATCTCTAAACTAAATTAATCTACCTTAAAAAGTAATACTTATGAACATTTTGATCCTTAATGAAACATTTTATACAATACATCTTCAGTATTTTTATCGTGCTGACAACATATCTGGAAAGCTATCAAGGAGTATTTGCATAATAGACAACAATCCATCTAAATGGAGAATTATTTATTAATGCTTTGACAAACTACAGAGGCATGTTTGACTGCAACTAATGAAGGCGTGTCATGTACTGTTAATAGGACAATTTAATGATTAAATTGAGCATTTATTTTACCTAATTGCAGAGGAGTACATTCACTGTTGCAAACCAGACAAATGGATTGTAAAAAATAAGTATATAATCATTGAAATGATTTTAAATTATTTAGAGATATTCTGCTTACCTCAAAATATGTTGGCAGTTTGATTTTCCTTTTTTCTTTTGTTCTTTGATGTGTCCTTTAATACTTCTGCGTAGAAGGCTCTAAAATTCAGCAATTCAAATCCAATTTCACTTTTCTTTCAGAGCAGCTTGATTAAAAAGTACACAACGGACAGGCTGAATTGTTTAAATTTGTGTATTAGCTTTTTAAATGCCTTGGTGTAAAATATTAATATACTAAAACTGCTCTCACAATAAAGATTTTATGTTGCTTGATGTTTTTGCATGTGAATTGACTGCGATTTGTAACAAAGGAAAGTATACTAACATATGCAGAAAACATTTTTGTGCAAGCTTAGATCAACATGCTGTTTTAGCAAGAGACTATTCAGCTGGTTTCAACATGGTTTATAATTTAAGCATTATGTTGCTTCTTGCCAAATCTTTCTAGCTCTTAACAGAAATGTTCTCTGATTTATTTTATAATCTAAACCACAGAAAATGACAACGTTCCATTCATGATTGCACTCACAATGATTGCATTATCATACTAAGATACCAATATTACATTGGTATTACATTATCATACTAAGATACCAATATTCCTTCTTCAGTCTGAAGAAGGGTCTCGACCCGAAACGTCACCCATTGCCTGACCTGCTGAGTTACTCCAGCATTTTGTGAATAAATACCTTCGATTTGTACCAGCATCTGCAGTTATTTTCTTACACTTCTTATTAACTTGAAATATCACATTTAAGAGCCTTGCACATTGCTGGAAGTTGCGCTACTTCCCTGGAGCTAGAAAGCAAAATATTTTGATTTTGAAGCCTTCGTTAAAATTTGTACCAGTAGCTTTGGGCCCAACACCAATTTCTGCACAGAGCAATTATTGTGGAAATATTCCCAATACGGCTTTAGAGAACTCAGCTCATCAGTTCTATTGTTATCTGGAAATCACTGGCAAGTACGTTACTGATCCCAAGTGTGCCTCTTCCAGCAATTTAAAAACTCCACAATTAGCCTTTCTGCCAAATGTGGAATATTAAACTACAAAAGTAATGCCTCCAGGCAACTCTTGACGGCATAATCTGACCTTCAAACTCACTCTCAATTCAAAACTTGCACACACTGAGCCTTTGTTAAGTCTGCTAAAGAAATAATTCGTCCCACACCGGGGAAATTTACAAATAAATATTTTCTTAATTTGAAACAATCTTCAAGACCATGGATTCAGCAGGTTGATGGGACAACTGTCAGGGGAAAGCTAAACTAAAATAATGTGCACGTGCAAACCTAGAACAAAGAAAGATGATGGTAATAGTTGGAGTTTAATCATCTCAGCCACAGGACATCTGTGCAGGACTTCTTCAGCATAGTGTCCTAGGCCCCACCATCTTCAGCCGCTCCATCAATGGCCTTCCTTTAGTCATCAGATCTGAATCAGGGATATTCATTGATGATCGCACAAAGATCATCACCATTCACGACTTCTCAGAGAACTGCAGCGGTTACTGAGATAAATAGATCGGGTAGACGCACAGTCTCTTGCCCAGAGAAGGAGATTCGAGAACCAAGGGACATAGATTTGGGGTGAGGGAGGAAAGATTTAATGGGAATCCGAGGGGTAACCTTTTCATGTAAAAGGTAGTGGGTGTATAGAACAAGATGGCGGTGGAGGTAGTCGAGGGAGGGACTATTACAATGTTTAAGAAACAATTAGCCAGGTAACATGGATAGGACAGGTTTAAAGGGATGTGGGCCAAAAGCAGGCAGGGGGATTAGTGTGGATTGGACATGTTGGTTGGTGTGGGCAAGTTGGGCCAAAGGGCCTGTTTCCATGCTGTATAACTCTATGACTCTTGGAAGGAACTCACCACCACCTTCTCAAGGCAATAGGGATGGACAATTACATCTGGCTCAGCCTGTGCCGCTCGTCTGCCTTGAATGAATGCAAAATACATTTACCACCTCCGACATATTTACTATCATCGTGGGAGTTTTCTAATGGGGATCAAAGTAACCATTTTACCATCTCCCTCTGCTTCATTTCATGACACTATTCTCCATCTAGTTGGTTAGCTATCCCTGGATGCCACACAATATGACCTTCCAGAGCAGCCTAGCGTGCGGAACTTTGTCAAATGCTTTGCTGAAGTCCATATAAACTCGAATGTTGCTACAGAATCTCCTGCCCACCCCCTAACTGATCAGTCTCCTACCACTGTGGCTCTGCCTGACCTTGCCCATCTCCACTGTGTGGGTGCCACAACCCTTCCTGCTACTGCTGCTCACCCCTGACAGGACATTCCCCCCAACTGTCTCCTAAATTACAGGAGGAGATGAGACAGCCTATAGGGATGAAATCCAAAGGCTGGCAGCATGGTGTTCAGTGAACAATCTGGTCCTGAACTCCTCCAAAACAAAGGAACTTATAATTGACTTTAGAAAAACCAGTGTAGAATACGACCCACTCTACATCAATGGGGTCTGTGTGGAAAGGGTACCCGCTTTCAGGTTCCTGGGTACGCACATCGCAGAGGATCTTACCTGGTCTACCAACACCATCACCACAGTAAAGAAGGCACAGCAGAGAGTCCACTTCCTGAGGATCCTCAGGAAAACCAACCTGCAGGAGAAGCTCATGTTGTCCTTCTATCGCTGCTCCATCGAGAGTGTGCTGGCATACTGTATAACCACATGGTATGCCAGCTGCTCAGAAAAGGACAGGAAGGCCCTTCAGAGGGTCATCATGACGGCCCAGAAGATCATCGGCTGCTCACTGCCCTCCCTGGAGCACCTGTTCAGCCTACGCTGCCTCAGTAGAGCAGGCAAAATAATAAAAGATCCATCCCACCCCGGCCACCGTCTGTTTGTTCATCTGCCCTCTGGTCGACGTTTCAGGTCGATCAAATCCCGAACAAACAGACTTAAGAACAGTTTTTACCCCAGGGCCATACGAGAACTGAACACTACCTTTGCACTAGGCAACACCGTTAAAAAATCTTGTACTTAATATAATTGTATTTATGTATTTATTTGTTTTTGCATTTATTGCATATATGTTTGTACGCACCGTCAGGATTGGCTATTTTTTAATTTCGTTGTACTCGTTGCAATGACAATAAATGAATATTATTATTATTATTATTATTATTATTATTATTATTATTATTATTATTATTATTATTATTATTATTATTATTATTATTATTATTATTATTATTATTATATTATTATTATTATTATAATTATATTATTATATTATTATTATTATTATTATTATTATTATTATTATTATTATTATTATTATTATTATTATTATTATTATTATTATTATTATTATTATTATTATTATTATTATTATTATTATTATTATTATTATTATTATTATTAAAGGGTGTAGCTGTTTTGAAGTGGGATGAGCACAGACATCACCTGCACTCTCTGCCGACACATTGTTCTCGTGGTCACCCATGTTCTTTTCCTGAACCTTAGATGTGACCACCCCACTATAACTCCTATCTATCAAGCTTTCACTCTCCCTGATTTTAGTTTAGAGATACAGCATGGAAACAGGCCCTTCGGCCTAACAAGTCCGCACTGACCAGTGATCCCCGCACACTTACACTATCCTGCACACTAGGGACATTTTACAATTATTACCGAAGCCAATTAACCTACAAACCTGTACGTCTTTGGATTGTGGAAGGAAACCAGAGCACCCGGAGAAAACCCACGTGGTCACAGGGAGAATGTACAAACTCTGTAAAGACAGCACCAGTGGTCAGGATTGAACCCGGGTCCCTGATGCTGTAAGGCAGCAACTCTACCGCTGCACCACCTGATGATCTTTAGGTCATCCAGCTGCAGCTCCAGTTCCCTAATGCCGCTGGAATGAGCCGCACATGGACACAATTCCCACCGATGTAGACATCAGGGACACTAGCAGTTCCTCTGACATCCAACATCCTGCAGGGGAAACATTGCCCCATTCTACTGCACTGAAACAAGTACAAGAATCACACAAACACAGGCTACACAACCGAAACAATGGACCTCCTCTCCTCAGACTCCTCACTGAAGACTCTTAAACCAAAGACTCACACTTGCACTCTGCACAACACTTCACCTCTACATGTTAGTAAGACATGGTACAAAGCCATGTTGAATGTCCATAGTTAGACCATTCTCTATTTTGGGCTACTTGAACTGACTGACATAAATTAAAAGAATGTTGTGGATTTTCCTTTGCTTTTGGATTACTTCAGTGGTTACATAGGTGATTAATCATTGCTTTTGTAACCAGAGTTCTCCTAATGCCTTGTTAGCCTTCGGCATTGACTTAAATTAGAAATAATTAAACTGCTCCCTCCTAAATAAACAACTCCCATGGGACACTGTCCATATCTTTGACTGGCTAGCTGCCTGCAAGAAAGCTGCAACTGAATACCAGCCTAAATATGTTACTGCCAGCCCCCATATTTTAGAGCACTGTATGATCAGATTTTCTTTTCTAAAGCAGATTACCGTGGGGATCATTTTCAAGCAAAATGTCACCAGACGTTAAATTTTCTTGGGCATATCTGTGTGATGTTCGTTTTAGCATCCCTCAGGTTTTCCTGACATCAGATGCCGCCATGGTGCCACCAAATGCTGTACGGTGGTGCAGTGGTAGAGTTGCTAACTCACTTTGCTAAAGACCTAGGTTCAATCCTGACTACGGGTGCTGTCTGCATGGAGTTTTGGACGTTCTCCCCATGGGATTTCTCCGGGAACTCTGATTTCCTCTGACACTCCAAAGACATCCAGGTCTGTAGGTTAATTGGCTTAGTATAATAGTGAATTGTCCCTAGTGTGTGTAGGATAGTGTTAGTGTGTGGGGATCGCTGGTCAGCATGGACTCGGTGGGCCGAAGGACCTGTTCCCGTACTGTATCTCTAAACTAAACTAAACTAAAGTTCTCTCTTGACACGGGTTTCAGCCTGTGCAGAAAGCTCAACACAACAACCAGCATGGAGCATCCTTGTGGATCAAGGAGCAAGCTGTGCTGGTCTATTCACCATTTGAAGCGACACTCTGTGGACATTTGGAGCGCTGACTCAACCCCTCCTGAACTGAGTTGCTGGGACACGTCACAAGAGCCGCCGAGTGTGCTTGAACCAGCTGGAACCATTGGTTGCAGCAATTAGTTGCTGAGCTTCTGTTTGAATGGTGTCACTGCTGGCAGCACTCCATTCCTTACCATTCGTGGAGATTGGAGATCTCAGGGCAGGAGTGAAAGACCTAGGCATGCACAAACAGCCTACCCTCCCACAGAGTTGTCAGAGACATTACCTACTACACTACTTGCAGGAGATCCTGACTGTGGGTGCTGTCTGTACACAGTTTGTACATTCTCCCTGTGACCACATGGGTTTTCTCCGGGTGCTCCAGTCTCCTCACACATGGCAAAGATGTGCAGGTTTGTAGGTTAATTGGCTTCTGTAAATTGTTCTCTGTCTGTAGGATAGAACCAGCGTACAAATGATCGCTGGTCAATGCAGACTCAGTGGTCTGAAGGGCCGGTTTCACACTTTACCTCTACATTAAACAAAACTGAACTAAATACTTATCATATCATATCATATATCTACAGCCGGAAACAGGCCTTTTCGGCCCTCCAAGTCCGTGCCGCCCAGTGATCCCCGTACATTAACACTATCCTACACCCACTAGGGACAATTTTTACATTTACCCAGCCAATTAACCTACATACCTGTACGTCTTTGGAGTGTGGGAGGAAACCGAAGATCTCGGAGAAAACCCACGCAGGTCACGGGGAGAACGTACAAACTCCTTACAGTGCAGCACCCGTAGTCAGGATCGAACCTGTGTCTCCGGCGCTGCATTCGCTGTAAAGCAGCAACTCTACCGCTGCGCTACCGTGGAACCGAGAGAACAGTGTGAGGTAAACTAGAAGGATTTGGAGGCCGAGTCACAAGTGATGTGCAAGTTCATGTTATAACCTAAAAGCAAGGATTCTGAAATTCAACCTACAGGCGCAAGGAGACCATTCTCTGAAATGTATTTCCAATTAATCTCACTCCACTGTTCTTTTCATTGATACAGGTTTTCTTTCCCTTCTCCTAAACCTTGTTGTCCATTATATTAACTCCGTGACCTCCAGCCACCAACAATCCAGTGCCAGGAATAAACAGTCTCCACATTTTGCCAGGAATGGGCTTCGCAGATCCAAGACCCACACAGGATGGTAATGCCACCGAGATTTTCCAGACTGGGTGACAGTGCTTTGCTGAGCGAGCAGGGTGTGTGGCATCCTCGTTCTACCGTCATACACACGCACACAGATCATTCCGATTGCATCTCCAACTCTTTAGGCAGCAATGTACATGACAAGACCACTCAATACTGCTCCAAGTACCAAAGAGCCATAGAATCAAAGAGATAAAGTTGTGAATCTGTGGAATTCTCTGCCTCAGAAGGCAGTGGAGGCCAATTCTCTGAATGCATTCAAGAGGGAGCTAGATAGAGCTCTTAAGGATAGCGGAGTCAGGGGGTATGGGGAGAAGGCAGGAATGGGGTACTGATTGAGAATGATCAGCCATGATCACATTGAATGGCGGTGCTGACTCGAAGGGCCGAATGGCCTCCTCCTGCACCTATTGTCTATATACAGCACAGAAACAGGCACTTTGGCCAAACCTGTCCATGTCAACTAAAATGTCTAGCAGAAACTGGCCAGCCAAAATTATACTTAGAGTCATAGATAGAGTTATAGATTTATACAGTGTGGAAACAGGCCCTTCGTCCCAACTCGCCCACACCGGCCAGCAATGTCCCAGCTACCCTAGTCCCACTTGCCTGCGCTTGGTCCATAACCCCCCAAACCTGTCCTATCCATGAACCTGTCCAACTGTTTCTTAAAAGATTTTAACGGAGACTTAACAGAGATTTTCCTCCCACCTACTATATGAACTTTCCAACCGAAAAGACAACTCTGCCTGAGATTTGAATTAAATTATTTTTATGTCATAATACAAAACAACTTTTCAAATATGAATTAATAAACCAGTATAAAAGGTTTGAAAAGCAAACATGTTATGAGGTTGACTGATCCTCCAAATAAAAGGTTCATTGGTGGAAAAGTCAATGCTCTTAAGGTCACCTTGTTTCACGGTATTTATACAGATCAGATTATTTTAATGTTAAATTGCACATTTCAACCTCTGACAGGTGACTCAAAATTTCAACAAAGCCAGATCTCCCAACGCCACAGCTCAAGATAATGAAAGGACTTCAAAAACATGTTGCACACCAGCTAACATCATTTATCAAGGAGACACAGAGATGAATCACATAGAGACATGGCAATAGTGAAAGGATGTGATACATTGATTTGATGGAAATGTATACCTTCTGAGACAGCAAGTAATTAGTTCCTGTTGGAAAACGTTGAAGCCGTTGGATGTTTGCTGAATGTTCTAGCAAACGGGACCGAAAGATTTGAAAACCGTGGGAGGTTCAGGGTTGAATCTATTTCTCAAGTATACTTGCAGCCTGCTTGCATCACCGTCATGACACTTTTTGTTGGGAGTCTGACTGTAAAAAATCTGCAGCATTAATTATATATCTCCCGAAATACAGCACAGAAAAGCAATAAACAATTAATCCAGGCCTGCTGATTGAAATGCAGGCAGTTTACCCACTTCATGCTATCTGGATAGTTGAAAGGGTTTGGTATCTAGCTACTACTCAGCACAACTGGTCTGAATGCAACTCTCACAGTCCACTCCCCTCTGCTGTCAGCACCAATTCAACCTTCACTGCTTAAACACAGTGTGTAGGAAGGAACTGCAGATGCTGGTTTAAACTGAAGAAAGGCACAAAATGCTGGAGTAACTCAACGGGACAGGCAGCATCTCTGGAGAGAAGGAATGGGTGGCGTTTCGGGTCGAGAAGAAGGGTCTGAAGAAAGGTCTCGACCCGAAATGTCACCCATTCCTTCTCTCCAGAGATGCTGCTTGTCCCGCTGAGTTACTCCAGCATTTTGTGCCTATCTTTGGTGTAAACCCAACCTGTGTCTCACTAACAGATGGGTGTCTGAAGTGCCCTGCAGGGAGTGAGTGGGAAATGGGAATAAGTGAAGAATAGCTCAGCATATGAGAGTAGGAGGCTCCAGGACTTTGGATACATGGGAGAACATGGGAGTACATGGGAGTACATGGGAGTACATGGGAGAACATGGGAGAACATGGGAGTACATGGGAGTACATGGGAGAACATGGGAGTAAATGGGAGAACATGGGAGAACATGGGAGAACATGGGAGAACATGGGAGAACATGGGAGAACATGGGAGTACATGGGAGTACATGGGAGTACATGGGAGTACATAGAACATGAGAGTACATGGGAGAACATAGGAGTACATGGGAGTACATGGGATACATGGGGTACATGGGAGAACATGGGAGAACATGGGAGAACATAGGAGTACATGGGGTACATGGGAGTACATGGGAGAATAAGCATCAGGCCTAATCATCATTAGTTTCCACTTCTTTTTATCTTTGATTCATCAGATTTGATAAACATTAATAACCATTTAGTTGCAGAACATTAGTAAAGTTCACCTATTTGTAAGAGGAGCCAAATCATACATGATCTTCATTCCCTTAGCACAGAGCCACGGAGAGTCATACAGCGTGGAAACAGGCCCTACGGCCCAACTTGCCCACACCGACCACTAGTCCCATCTCTCTGCATTTGGTCCATATATTCCTCTAAACCTGTCCTATCCATGTACCTGTCTAAATGTTTCTTAAACATTGCGATGGTCCCAGCCTCAACTACCTCCGTGACAGCTCATTGCATTTACCCACCACTCTACTCTGGGCAAGAGACTCTGTGCATCTACCCTATTTATTCCTCTGATAATTTTGTACACTTCTAAAGATCACCCCTCAACCTCTCCCTATAGCTCAGGCCCTTGAGACCTGGCAACATCCTTGTAAACCTCCTCTGTACCCTTTCCAGCTTGACAATATATAACATCCTATAACATGGCGCCCAAATCTGAACACAATACTCTAAATGCATCCTCGCCAACATCTGATAGAACTGCAACATGACCTCCCAACTTCTATACTTAATACTCAATACTCTAACTGATGAAGACCAATGTGCCAAAAGCCTTTTTGACCAATCCGATCTACCTGTGATGCCACTTACAACAAACTATGTACCTGAACTCCCAGATCCTGCTGCTTTACAACATTACCCAGAGCCCTACCATTCACGGTGTAGGTCCTGCCCATGTTCAACTTTCCAAAATGCAACACCTCACATTTCTCTGTATTATATTCCATCAACCATTTCTCAGCCTGACCGATCAAGATCCTGCTGCAATTTTTGACAACCGTTTTCACTATCTGCAATCCCACCCACTTTTGTATCATCAGCAAACTCGCTAATCTTGCCCTGTACATTCTCATCCAAATTATTGATATAGATGACAAACAGTAACGGGCCCAGCACCGAACCCTGAGGCACACCACTAGTCACTAACCACCAGTCCGAAAATCAACCTTCCACCATCACACTCTGCTTCCTTCTATGAAGCCAATTTTCTATTCATTCACCTCTCTCTCCTTGGATCTCATAATAATATAATAATAATAATAATAATATTCATTTATTGTCATTGCAACGAGTACAACGAAATTAAAAAAATAGCCAATCCTGACGGTGCGTACAAACATATATGCAATAAATGCAAAAACAAATAAATACATAAATACAATTAAATACAATTATATTAACATATAACATATAACATATAACAACTACAGCATGGAAACAGGCCTGTCCGGCCCTACCAGTCCACGCCGACCATTCTCCCTGACCTAGTCTCATCTACCTGCACTCAGACCATAACCCTCCAATCCCCTCCTATCCATATACCTATCCAATTTACTCTTAAATAATAAAATCGAGCCAGCCTCCACCAATTCCACCGGAAGCCCATTCCATACAGCCACAACCCTCTGAGTAAAGAAGTTCCCCCTCATGTTACCCCTAAACCTTTGTCCCTCAATTCTGAAGCTATGTCCCCTTGTTGGAATCTTCCCCACTCTCAAAGGGAAAAGCCTACCCACGTCAACTCTGTCCGTCCCTCTCAAAATTTAAAAAACCTCTATCAAGTCCCCCCTCAACCTTCTACGCTCCAAAGAATAAAGACCCAACCTGTTCAACCTCTCTCTGTAGACTAAGTGCTGAAACCCAGGCAACATTCTAGTAAATCTCCTCTGTACCCTCTCCATTTTGTCGACATCCTTCCTATAATTTGGCGACCAGAACTGCACACCATACTCCAGATTCGGCCTCACCAATGCCCTGTACAATTTCAACATTACATCCCAACTTCTATACTCGATGCTCTGATTTATAAAGGCAAGCATACCAAACGCCTTCTTCACCACCCTATCCACATGAGATTCCACCTTCAGGGAACAATGCACAGTTATTCCCAGTTATTCCCAGATCCCTCTGTTCCACTGCATTCCTCAATTCCCCACCATTTACCCTGTACGTCCTATTTTGATTTGTCCTACCAAAATGCAGCACCTCACACTTATCAGCATTAAACTCCATCTGCCATCTTTCAGCCCACAAGATTTTTTAACGGTGTTGCCTAGTGCAATCTAACCTTCCAGAGCAGCCTATCATGTGGAACTTTATCGAATGCCTTACTGAAATCCATATATTCAACATCTACAGCTCTGCCCTCATCAAACATTTGGTCACATCGCCAAATGGCAATCAGATTTGTGAGACACGGCCTCCCATGTACAAAACCATGCTGACTATCCCTGATCACCCCTTGTCCATCTAAATGCCTGTATATCCTGTCCCTCAGAATACTATCTCGTATTTTACTGACCACAGGTGTTAAGCTCGCTGGCCTGTAGTTCCCAGCCTTTCCCTTCCAGCCCTCCTTGAATAGAATACATCTCCTTCCTGTGCATCATGATAACTCGTAAACCACAGCCAGGGCTCCTGCAATTTCCTCTCTAGCTTCCTATAGTGTCCTTGGAAATATCTGACCAGGCCAAGGACATTTGGCTCTCTTCATATGTGTCAGGGCCTTCAGCACCTCTTTGACTGGAATACTGGCTGCTCTACGCTTCCATTGACTGCTTCAAGTTCCTCAGTCCTCCCGTCTTTCCCCACAATAAAAACAGAGGAGAAATACTCATTGATAACCTTACCCATCTCATGTGGCTCCACACAGAGTGGATCACCCCCTCCCCCCTCCTCTGGCCTTTACTTTCTATTTCTATAGGTACTTTCCCTCACACTTTCGGCCTTTTCTACCCATCCATACCTCTCTCTCTCTCTCTCTCTCTCTCTCTCTCTCTTTTCTTTTTTTTTTTTTTTTTTTTTTTCATTTTCAAAGGCTTTATTCAGCACATTCACATGATACATCACATCAAAACCACATTCAGGGGTTACAAGTCATCAAATAATCATTATAATACAATGTTGCCTTCATTATTTACAATGCTCTCAACCCCCCGCGGTGACCAGCGCCCACGGAAGGCCTCCATAGTCCCCGTGGTCTCCGCGTGTTCCCTCTCTAGGGTCACGCGCGCACGGACGTAGGCCCGGAAAAGGGGAAGGCAGCCGACTCTGGCAAGACCATCGACCGCCCGCTGCCTGGACCCGCGAATGGCCAACTTGGCCAGGCCCAAGAGCAAACCGACAGGGAGGTCCCACCCCCCCGAAAGACCCTCCCCACCCCCTGCCTTGTGTCCAAACACTAGAATCGTAGGACTAAAGTGTAACCAGAACTTGAGGAACAACCCCTTCAGATATTGGTACAGGGGCAGTAACCTCTCACATTCCATATAGACATGGAACACAGTCTCTTCGTCACCGCAGAAAATACAGGCGGTCGGCGAGCCCGTGAACCGGCTCAACAGTTTATTACACACCACCGCTCTGTGCAGCACTCTCCACCCCAGGTCCCCGATGTAAAGGGGAACAACTCCCTTATAGAGAGACCCCCACTGAGGACCGTCCCCGTCTTCAGGTGGTAACACAGACCGCCAAGGTGTACGAAAACAAGGAGGTGTAGAATGTGCAGGAGCATTCTGTACAGTGTGCGTCTCTTCGCATCACGAAACAGCACGCTGGGCATCTCGGAAAGGCGGCTCAGGTTGTGTGGAGCCGGCGCCCGGGAGAGATCCCGGAGCCTAGGCCCGATGAGCAAATCTGACGGAGCGGGGGTAAGCTCAGTCAGAACCACTCTAGGTGCACGCCTCTCCTCGACACCCGCCATGACAGGGTGAGGACCAGCTGCTCCCGCAGCCACGACGTCCCCCTCCCTTTGTGGAGCAACACGTCGGCTGAAAACAACCAAATTCCTCACTCTAAGCACGTCCCGATAGAAACTAGGCAGACCCCGTAAGGCGGGTCGACTGATGCCCACCACCGGGAGCCGCAAAACCCCCCGTAGGCAACAACCCCGATGAAAAAAATACGTGGCCAGAGCGTGCCACCTGGGGGGGTTCTCCGTGTACATATACCTCCGCAGAGTCCTGAGACGGAGAGCCGCCACCTGGGTACGCACGCATACCAAGGACTGGCCGCCCTCCTCTAACGGGAGACTCAGGACCACTACGGAAACCCAATGCTTCCTATTTCCCCAGAAGAAGTCCACCAGCTTCTTCTGTAAAGTAGTTGCAAAGATGGAGGGCGGGACAAGAGTAGCCAGCCGGTACCACAACATGGAGGCCACCAGCTGGTTTATGACCAGCACCCTCCCCTGAAAGGAAAGGACTCCAAGCAGGCCTGACCAGCGTCCCAGCCGGGCGACGATTTTCATCTCCAGCTCCTGCCAGTTCGCCGGCCAAGCATCCTCAGTGGGACTCAGGTACACCCCCAGATAGAGGAGGTGCGTGGTGCTCCACGCATACAACGCCATCTCCTCCGGCAGGGAGTCTACCTGCCACTGACCCACTAACAGTCCAGAGCATTTACTCCAATTAATCCTGGCGGATGATGCAGCCGAGAAAGTCCTCTGGCAGTCACGCATCCTCCGCAGGTCACCAGGGTCAGTGAACGTAAGGAGCACATCATCGGCATAGGCTGAAAGAACCACTTCCACCCCCGGACCTGGTAGAGCCAGGCCTGTCAGCTTCCTCCGAAGAAGACACAGGAATGGCTCTACACAGACCGAGTACAACTGACCGGACATGGGGCACCCCTGACGAACCCCCCTCCCAAAATGAATGGGAGCCAACAACACCCCATTAACCTTCACAAGACACTCCGCTGCAGCGTACAAGAGCCGGACCCTGGCTACAAAATGCGGTCCAAATCCGAATGCTTGCAGCGTCCCGAGTAGGTAGTCGTGGTCTACCCTGTCAAAAGCCTTCTCCTGATCAAGAGACAGGAAGGCTACTGACTGACCAGTGCCCTGAGATAGATAAATCAGGTCCCTAACCAGGTGGATGTTATCCTGAATGGACCGACCAGGGACTGTATAGGACTGGTCAGGGTGAATCAGTTGAGACAGCACAGAGCCTAGGCGATTTGCCATCGCCCGTGCAAAGATTTTGTACTCTGTACAGAGGAGAGAGACCGGGCGCCAGTTCTTCAACAGGCGGAGTTCACCCTTCTTGGGCAGTAGGACAACGACTGCCCTGCGCCACGAGAGGGGCATCTCCCCGGTCGCCAGGCTCTCCCCCAGAACCTTCATGTAATCATCCCCCAGGACATCCCAGAAGGCTCTAACAAATTCTACCGTCAACCCATCCAGCCCAGGGGACTTGCCCCTCCTGCACGTGTCAACTCCTCCAATGATAAGGAGTCATCCAGAATATCGGACCCTTCCCTATCTACAGTCGGTAGACCCTCCCACAGGACCCGCTGAGCCTCCCCGCTGCAACCATCTGCGGAGAACAGGGTCCCATAAAAGGACCGGACTAAAGCACTGATCCTCTCTGGATCTGTGACAGAGGAGCCATCATCCGCGAGCCGCTCTACGAGCTGTTTGCAGGCTCCCCGCCCCTTCTCCAGAGAGAAAAAGAAAGGTGACGCTCGGTCCAAATCGTGCAGCATTTGGACCCGCGACCTCACGTAAGCACCTCGGGACCGCTCAAGCAGCAGGTTCCTCAAGGCTTCCTTCTTCCCCTGAAACTCTCCCCATTCACAGGAGTCCTCACCAATCCGACCCAGGCGAGACTCCGCCCCCGATAGCTCCCTCTCGAGCCTCTCAACCGCTGAGTCCCGCCTTCCGGTCGACCCCCACGTATATTCCTTACAAAAGAGGCGGATGTGAGCTTTCCCCACATCCCACCACTGCCTAAGTGAAGAAAAGCTCCCCTGCCTCTCTCTCCACTTCACCCAACCCCGTCTGAATGACTCCCGGAAACACCGATCCTCCAGCAGCCTGTTATTGAAATGCCAGTAAGCAGACCCAGCCCGCGTGCGCCCCGGATTGAAGTCCACGCGCACCAGACAGTGGTCCGAGCACGGCACCAGCCGCATTGAGGCCGCTGAGACATGGGAGACAAACGCACCGGAGATATACATTCGATCAATGCGGGAACCGCCCCCCTCAGACCTCCGCGAGAATGCGTTTGAGTCAGGGTGGAGGTTCCGCCATGCATCCACTAGCTCAAAGGAATCAAGCAAGCCTCTCAGTTTCTTTGCTACAGCAGGGGCACACTGAGTACCAGAACGATCTCGCACCTCAAGTGTGCAGTTGAAATCTCCCCCCAGAAAGACACACTCTCCTCTTTCAATAGTGCTCAACAGAGCAGTCACCTCCTGAAGTAGGCAGGCCTGCATCGTGCCACTGCTGGGGGCATACACGTTAATAAAATGCAACGGCATGCCATCCAGGCTCACAGCCAGATAGAGCAAACGACCTGGCACCACTTCCTGCACCTTCAGGATCTCTGGCTGAAAAGTCGGGGCCAACAGAAAAGCCACCCCGCTCGAGTTTGTGCTGAGGTGGCTCATGTAAACCCCCCCTTCCCACTCCAGTCGCCAGGTGGGTTCGTCACCGACAATAGTGTGCGTCTCTTGCAGAAAACACACCGCGTATTTCCCCTCTCTCAGGACTTGTAAATGCTGAAATCTGCGAAAGCTCGCTCTACTGCCATTTAAATTTAATGTAACTACTGTGAATTTGCAAACACGTTGGAATTATTTCCTCACATTGCTCTTGGTCACAGAACCATCCTCCTTGAGGAACCTTGAGAAATCCCCAAGCTGATGCCTCACAGACGCAGAAATATCACTATCCTTGCTGCCAAGGATGCTTTCAAGATCCTCAATAAATCCTGGCAGCTCTCCCCACCGCCTCCGTCCGCGCTGCTTCAACTTTAGTCTTGAGACTTTTAGATGTTTTGAGAAAGTCCTGAATCTCACGGATAAGGGTTGCGTTAAACACAGCCCTGAAGTCTGGGCGCTCCGCCAACCCACTCACACCTGGAGCAGCAGCCTCCTCTGCACATCGCTCAAGGCCAGTGTCAGAGTCTGTGGGACTACAGCTTGCTGAAAGCTCACTCACCCCACTGCACAGGCCGAGCCCATCGCTCTCCCCCTCCTCCGGCATGACACCACCCCCAGGATCAATGCCGAGGGAGGGTCCCGATGCCTCTGACAGCAACAAGCTGTCCGGTAAAAGGCCAGGCTCCTGCACTCTCCCATCACACCCCACATCTGGGTCTGGGGAAGAAAAAACAGCAGGCACCCCCGGGGTCCCAGGTGTTCTTGGAGTCTCCCCTACTACCTCAACCGATGAGGCATCACACCCCTCATCACCTCCACTGGTTCTAATACAGAGCACAGAGTGGTACGTTTGATCTCCCGCTCCTCCCCCCTCAGGCTGACTCTGCTCATCCCCCATCCCAGGGGGCACATTTCCAGGGGAGTCAAACCCATCAACCGGCGTGCCATCACCCTCAGAAGGCCCCTGAAACGAGGGGACCTCCTCCGACTCAGGGGACACACTCCCAGGGGCATCAACCCCGCTACCCGATGAGATGACTTCCTCGGAAGGCCCCAGAGACGAGGGGGCCGCCACCAACCCAGAGGACACGGTTTCAGGGGAGGCGATCCCAGTAACTGATCTGGTAACACCTGCAGAAGGTCCCTGAACCAGAGGCTCATCCTCCGGCCCACAAGTCACCAGTCTGTGGTCACCGCTCTCGACAGGGGTGGAAGGTCTCGAAATATCCGTCCCCCTTAATTTGGGCCCACGCTCATGCTCTTCCTCGCTTTCCGACAGCCTTCTTTTTGTCCCGGTGGCTATGGGAGGTGCGGTGACCTCCATAGAGGAAGGGTCCTCCACCTCCGCACCACCCGCTGCCCCCTTTCTACTCCCATGTTTGCTCCCACCTGCCCCCTTCCGGTTCACCTCAGCTCCTTGCTGAGCCAAACCAGGTGCGCCCTGGACTTCACTGGGCCCACTGGGCAGGAGCCCATCTGCTGTTGATTGATTCCCTTGGAGGGGCTTATTCTTCTTCTTATCCTTATTCTTACTCTTCCCCTTCTGCGTCACCCAACCTCCCTCCCCCCCTTCACCCTTCCCCTGCGCCTTGCCATCTACCACCTCCACAGGTTCAGGGCATGGGGGGGGGGGGGGCCCTCACTGCTCCGGGTCACCAAGGTAGTACTTGCAGCCTCTGATGGGTTGGCAGTACCGTCCCGGGTTACCGAGACGGAGTCAGCAGCCCCAGCCGAGTCAGCAGTTCCACCCCGGGCCACCGAGGCATGGAGGGCCGCTCCGGATGGGCCAGCACTGCATTCCTGGGCCCCTGCGTTAGAATTTCTCGCAGTGGCCCGGCTCCTGGGACACTCTCTACGGAGATGTCCAAACTCCTTGCACGCGTGACACTGTGCCTCTCCCCAGCTCCAATACACGCGATTAGAGAGACCCTTATGCTCCACAGCGAAACTCCCCTCAGCACCCAACCCCACTTCCACCTTCATAAACACGCGCCTCTTGAAGCTCAGCACCCCTTTCTCATACGGGTCATTCCCGGGGTGCATGAGCCTAGTAAGTTTAGACCGCACCTCCCCAATCTTCATCAAGTGTGGAAGGATTTTTGCATCCCGGAGAAACGTGGGACAATTCCGTAGGAGAACCGATTTTACATTGGACACCCACGGTTCCACCTGTAGATGGACCCCCTCCACCGTGAGCCCCTTCTCCAACACTTGGGCCACATCCTTCCGGGACTTCAGTATCAACTGAACCTTCCCTCCTGCACTCTCGGAAGAGGCAATGACATCCCTCTTGAACAGATCATGCAAGCCCTTTGCAATTGCAGCCCTGCTCCACGTGAACCCGGTTTGAACCGAGATCCCGTAAATATCCCAGTCCAAGTCAACATGAGGCTCATCCACGAGTGGCCTCGAGGCCACCGTCGAAGCCGCCACTGCGTAGCTCTGAACCTTAGGCCGAGCCCCCGCCTTCATGACAGTGGCACACCTCAGCTCCAGGGACAGCAGCACCTCAGCTCAAAAGCGATCCTCAGAGACAGTCACAGTCTGAATGAGCAGCAGTAGCAGTTTCCTCCAGCCAGAGAAAGGAAAGTCCCCAAGCTCACCTCCACAGTCCAGAGCAGCTTTTGGAAGGCTCTTCAAAGCCCTGACAGAAGCAAAAGATACCCTCTTCACGTTAAGCCCAGGCAACAGCACTGTGCAAAACGGTATTGGGGCAGAGAGTCGGTGCTATAAATGTCAAAGACACCGAAATCCGCCAGCCACGGCTGCTCCCACCGCGGTGCAGAGGAACTCAGGAATTCCACACGAAATGGAGAAATCCTTAAACAAAGGAAAGTTTCCACAGTCCGACGTTCGGTCAAACTATGAAATCTCACTGCAACTGTTCCTCCTCCTTCGACAAGAACCTTGAAAGGTTGCTTCAAAACTTCTCAGTCGCCGGAGCAGAGAAAAACACCACCTCTCTCTCTCTCTCTCTCTCTCTCTCTCTCTCTCCCCTCTTCTGGCCTACACTCCCAAAATCCTGCCACTCACTCTCACCCATCCCAAAAGCTCGGGCCCCGGCCTTCTCTCCTCACTTCCCGGGCCCTGTCTCGTCCTCCACTCTTCTACCACCTCCTCTACCCACGCCTGGCATGTCTCTCAGCATCCACTGCTCCAGCACTCCCGGCCCTCCCTGTCTCTACTTCTCTGCCACCCTCGGCTCCCACTCCTCCGGCCCCTTTCTCGCAATCCTCCGTCATTCTCCCCGCGGTGGTGCAGCGGTAGAGTTGCTGCCTTGCAACGCTTGTAGCACAGGAGACCCTAGTTGGGCTGAAGGGCCTGTTTCCATGCTGTATGACTCTATGACTCCAAGTAGTTTAAATAAAATGCATAAAATGTGTGTTTCTTGGTTTTATAATATATCCAACATGGGAGCCCCTTGCCTTGGACCTGTGGAAGGTTGTGGAATTCAAGCCAGCCACAATGTAGAATGAGTTGGAATAGATTAGCAATGCACAACTGCTGGGAAGATAAATAAATCGCAACTTTGTAGGACTTTGGTTAGGCCACATTTGGAGTATTGTGTGTAGTTCTGGTCAGAGTGATACAGTGTGGAAACAGGCCCTTCGACCCAACATGTCCCACCTACACTTGTCCCACCTGCCTGCATTTGGTCCATATCCCTCCAAACCTGTCCTATCCATGTACCGGTCTAGCTGTTTCTTAAACATTGGGATAGTCCCTGCCTCAACTACCTCCTCTGGCAGCTTGTTCTATACACCCACCACCCTTTGTGTGAAAAAGTTACCCCTCAGATCCCTAATAAATATTTTCCCCTTCACCGTGAACCTATGTCCTCTGGTCCTCGATTACCCCACTCTGGCCAAGAGATTCTGTGCATCTACCCGATCTATTCCTCTCATGATTTTATACACCTCTGTAAGATCACCCCTCACGGTAGCACGGTAGCGCAGCAGTAGAGTTGCTGCTTTACAGCGAATGCAGCGCCGGAGACTCAGGTTCGATCCTGACTACGGGTGCTGTACTGTAAGGAGTTTGTACGTTCTCCCCGTGACCTGCGTGGGTTTTCTCCGAGATCTTCGGTTTCCTCCCACACTCCAAAGACGTACAGGTATGTAGGTTAATTGACTGGGTAAATGTTTTTTTTTTTTTTTAATTGTCCCTAGTGGGCGTAGGATAGTGTTAGTGTGCGGGGATCACTGGGCGGTGCGGACTTGGTGGGCCGAAAAGGCCTGTTTCCGCGCTGTATCTGAAATATGAAAAAATAAATAAAATATCCTCCTGCGCTCCAAGGAATAGAGTCCCAGCCAACTCAACCTCTTCCTATAGCTGAGACCCTCTAGTCCTGGCAACATCCTCGTAAATCTTCTCTGAAGCCTTTCAAGCCTGACAATGTCTTTCCTGTAACATGGTGCCCAGAACTGAACACAATACTGTAAATGTGGTCTCACCAATGTTCCAATACAGGAAACAACTGGCAAAATATTCGGAAGAGAACAACATACCATCTGCCAATTGTGCATGATAGAAATCAGACTTAATGTCCACATATGTGGCTTTCATGTGTTGAGAAAGCAATCTCTGAAGATGTCATAACAAATTATCAAATGCATTGTGATTTCGATTCTTTTCTCAAAAAAATATCCAAGGTATTCTTCGTCTGTAAAATTCATCAATTTATGCCACATTTAATTTCCAGGCAAACCATAAATATATTTTTCAGTAACGTTCCTGACCATTGGATTCTGTGGAAACCAAAAGATTTTATAAACATGAGTGTGGATAACCAAAAATCTATGGTAATCACCATTATATCACAACATCATGTAAAAAAGAAATGTACATTTAGAATTTCAAAATAATATGCTATTAATCTAGTGAGGCGAAAATAGTCATGTAACCATCATCCCCTGAATTAACTTAATGCATTCTATGCTGGCTTGGGGCAGAAGGCCAACAAGGCAGTGGCATCTGAACCGGCAGACTCATATGTTGGCGGCATTGTAGCGCAGCGGTAGAGTTGCTGCTTTACAGTGAATGCAGCGGCGGAGACACAGGTTCGATCCTGACTACGGGTGCTGCACTGTAAGGAGTTTGTACGTTCTCCCCATGACCTGCGTGGGTTTTCTCCGAGATCTTCGGTTTCCTCCCACACTCCAAAGACGTACAGGTATGTAGGTTAATTGGCTGGGTAAATGTAAAAATTGTCCCTAGTGGGTGTAGGATAGTGTTAATGTACGGGGATCACTGGGCGGCACGGACTTGGAGGGCCGAAAAGGCCTGTTTCCGGCTGTAGATATATGATATGATATGATATGATATGTGCCTAATCGATGGTCACTTTAGCAGAAGAAAGATCCACAGGTTAACATATGATGAGCGTTTGTCGGCACTGGGCCTGTACTCGCTGGAGTTTAGAAGAATGAAGGGGACCTCATTGAAACGTACAGAATGGTGAAAGGCTTGGATAGAGTGGATGTGGAGAGGATGTTTCCACTAGTGGGAGAGTCTAGGACTAGAGGCCATAGCCTCAGAATTAAAGGACATTCTTTTGGGAAGGAGATGAGGAGACATTTCTTTAGCCAGAGGGTGGAATTCTTTGCCACAGAAGGCTATGGAGGCAAAGTCAGTGGATATATTTAAGGCCGAGATAGATAGATTCTTCAGAGGCTATGAGGAGAAGGCAGGAGAATGGGGTTAGGAGGGAGAGATAGATCGGCCATGATTGAATGGCAGAGTAGACTTGATGGGCCGAATGGCGTAATTCTACTCCTATCTCTTCCAGTGTGATCGCTTATGATCGGCCTTCTTGATGGTGAACCCACGGAAAGCACTTGGTCCAGACACCAGTCCTTGGCCACATCCTTAGGACCTGCGCGGACCACAAGCAGGAAGGTTCACGGACATGTTCAACCTCCCTCAACTGCTTCAAAAAGAGCACTATCATGCTAATGCCAGAGAAAAGCAAGATCTCATGTCTATTTGAGCACCGTCCAATGGCCTTGACATCCTCCGTCATGTGGCGCTTTGAGAGGCGAGTTATGGCACACATTAACTTCAGCCTACCTTGATCCACTGCAGTTCACCATTTGCCACAACAGGTCCATCTCCCTGGCCATTTCCCTGGCCCTACACTCATCCCTGGAACATCTGGATAAGAAGGACTCCTACGTCAGCCTCCTATTCACAGACCACAGCTCTGCTTTCAATACCATTATCCCAGCCAAGCTCATCTCCAAACTCGTGGAACTTGGAGCCAGTGCTCCCCTCTGCAACCGGATCCTCCACTTCCTGACCAACAGACCACGATCAGTGAGGATGGGGGACAAATCAACCTCCACCATAATCCTCAACACTGGTGCCCCGCAAGGATGCGTTTCTCAGCCTCCTACTGTCCTCCTTATACGACCCATGACTGTGCGGCCAAACACCAATCCAACTAAATCTACAAGTTTGCAGATGACACCATTATAGTGGGCTGGATATTGAATAATGATGAGATGGAGTATAGAAAGCAAATTGCAAACCTTTAAACGTGGTGCCAAGACAACAACCTCTCCCGTAATGCCAGCAAGACAAAGGAGATAATGATTGATTTCAGGAAGTGAAGCAGTACACACACCCCGGTAAACATTGATGGTGCTGAAGTAGAGATGGTTGGAAGCTTCAGGTTCTCAGGAGCAAATATCACCAGCAATTTGTCCTAGACCAGCCACATCGAACCCATGACCAAGACAGCCCATCAATGCCGTTCTTTCCTTAGAAGGCTTAGGGAGTTCGGCATGTCCCCAACAACCATCACCACCTTCTACAGATGTGCTGTGGAAAGCATCTTATCAGGAAGCATCGCAGCCTGGTTTGGGAACAGCTCCATCCAAAACCGCAAGAAATGGCAGAAAGTTGTGGACGCAGCCCAGACCATCACCCAAACCAACCTGACCCCTTTTACACCACACTATCTCAGCAAGGCCACTGGAAAAATCAAGGACCAATCTCACCGCCTCTTCTCCTCTCTTCAGTTGAACAGGAGGTACAGAAGTTTGAAAAAGCATACCTCCAGATTCAGGACCAGTTTTTTCCAGCTGTTATCCACTGAATAGTCCTCTCATCAGCTAGAGTGCAGTCCTGACCTACCATTTACCTCATTGAAGTCCTTTGAACTATCTTTAATCGGACTTTATCATACTTCAATATTAACATCTTACACTAAATGTTGTACCCTTTATCCTTCTCATTTACCTCAGGAGTCATTGTTCAACGAAGCACGCGTTTAATGACAACATTGAACATGGAAGTATTAGATTAAAATGGCAATGTTTATTTTATGGGGTACTTGTTTGAAATACAGCCAAAGCAGTACATGATAGCGCAACAATTGGAACAAAATGATACTGTACACCGCAGGCGAATGGTGAGTAAGGTGCCCCTAAAATTGTTGCACTATTGGGTACCGTTTTGGCTGTATTTCAGGAACATACATATTATATATATATATACAAGATAAGATTTTGAGTAATATATAGACAGGGTTTGTCTACTGTGGAAAGGTTAAGCAGGTTACCCCTACACTTATTGGAGTTCGGAGGAATTGTAATAGTTTGAAAGTGTTTTTAATGGGCTTATTGCTTTCTTATTTTTTAAGTTTACAATAATTTCCAGGAGTTTTAATTTGATGAGTTTTCAATAGTTTTGATTATTTTGTTGATGATTTTGCACATTACTGAATGTTTCTGAATGCTTTGATGGGTTTGAGGAAATACAGAGCAGTTAGATGTCAGAACGTTCTCAGCCGTTTCAGGCTGGGGCCTGTTAGTTTAGTTTAATTTAGTTTAGTTTAGTTTAGTTTAGTTTCAACATACAGTGCGGAAACAGGCCCTTCGGCCCATCGAGTCCGCACCGACCAGCGATCCCCGCACACCAACACTATCTTACACACAATATGGACAATTTTACATTTTCAACAGAACAATTAACCTACATACCTGTATGTAATTGGAGTGTGGGAGGAAGCCGAAGATCTCAGAGAAAACCCACGAGGGTCACTGGGAGAATGTCCAAACTCCGTACACACAAGCACCCGTAGTCGGGATTGAACCCGGGACCCGGGTCTCTTGCGCTGGAAAGCAACAACTTTACCGCTGTTCCACTGTGCCGCCCGAGGCCTGTTCTGGCCTGTCCGCCATGTTGCAGTCCAAGTGCAAGACCCTGCTATTACACAGCACCTCGCCATTTAGAATCAGGCTCCCTCCTTCAAGTAACATTAAAGTTAGATCCCAAGCAGACCTTTCAGATGAAAGCCCAAGTGGATAGTGCAGCCAACTCCCTCGTTCCATTCTTTCAAATGATTTAAGGAATGCGGTTTATATGATTAATTATTTCTTTCAGAAATTACTCCTAACATGAAAAAAACCCATTCTTTTGTTGGCTCTGATATTTTCTGCTAAATTAACAGAAGATGAATTTCACCAGTGGGAAACTGAATGAACATCCTTGTGTATACCAGATTGCTCTGAAACTCCATCAATCCCAATAATCTAATTAATTTGTTCAGTGAACTACAGCATGAAATCCCAGTGGAATAACATACAAGGGTAAAGCAGAATAGAAATTGCATTTTAAAATGTGATACATCCAAAACTAAAATTAAATTGCTTTTCATTTTCAACCATTGTCAAGATTAACACAGTATTTATTCATCACATAAAGGAAGATAATCAATGGGACAAAAACAAATTAAAGTCTGTTTTACAAGCTTGAGCAGTGAACCTTTTTTTCAATTTGCTTTTGAGGGCATTTGAAAATATTAGAGCTCCTCCTCTCAACATTCCCATTCCAGTCATAAACCTCTGTGCAAAATAACAGGTTACAATGGGCAGCACGGTGGCAGCAGTGGCAGAAGTGTGGTCTTACAGCGCCAGAGACCCGGGTTCAATCCCGACTAAGGGTGCTGTCTTTACGGAGTTTGTACGTTCTCCCCGTAACCTGCGTGGGTTTTCTCCGGGTGCTTCGGCTTCACCCCCCACATTCCAAAGACGTGCAGGTTTGTCGGTTAATTGGCTTCTGTATGAAAAAAATCGTCCCTAGTGTGTAGGATAGAAGTAATGTATGGGTCAGTGTGCACTCAGTGGGCCAAAGGTCCTGTTTCCACACTACTGTATATCTCTAAACTAAACTAAACTAAACAATGCAAACGTAGTCTCAGCAGATGTTTCCAGGTGCAGGTGCTGCTCAACTTACACTGGGGTTACGTTCCGATAAACCCATCCTAAACCAAAAATATCATAAGTCGAAATGCATTTAATGCACCTGATCACGTGGCCGGAAGCGAGCTGCGGGTCGCTGCGGGTCGCTGCCATTGCCCAGCGTTTGCACCGTTGTAAAGTCGAAATATGGTAAATCGAAGCATCGTTAGTCGGGGAGCATGTGTATTAACATTTCCCATTATCTCTCTGTTGCCAGATAGATGGAGTCATCATGGTGCAGGGGTAAAACAGTGCTTAAAGAACCCCCCTTGGGTTAACATGAACATTGTGCCTCATTTATGAAGCAGAAGGTGGCTTTCAAACTTATGAGTGAACAGCAGCAATGTGGTTAGTACCCTTGACGAATGGTCGAAAAACGTGTTCAAATCCAGACAGTGAATTTTAACTCAGCTTGCCAATGAATGGAAAAACTAACGTTACTAATTACCAATATTGAGTTAAAATCAAGCCTTATGAATATTAGGGGAAATAATGGGGTCAAGGAAAGAGCATTCACGTCGCGGCCCTGTTTCCACCAATCTTTCCACCACTACACACAAGAAGCGCAGGAAGCACAAGACGCCCAAGACGCCATTGTTTGCAGATGCTGAGAAGTGGTTTCAGTTCTGGCTGAACAATTTCTAATCTTGTGACATGGACTCGATAATAAGAAGAAGGGGAAATAACCAGTGGAGTGAGCTAGTTAATGAAATCCATATTTTTAAAATTAACAGCACTTGCATTTTTGATCATGTAAAATGTGCTGGGCCTTTTTCATCACTGGCCACCTATTCCTGATTGACTAGTTTAAATATGGCTGTAAATATGGGCGGCACGGTGGCGCAGTGGTAGAGTTGCTGCCTTAAGGGCCTGTCCCGCTTAGTCGATTTTAAGGCGACTGCCAGTGACTAGGCTGTCGCCGACAGTTCGCCGGGGTGTCGTGGGCATGATCGTGAGGAGTCTTCAAAGAATCGTAGTGGATCTCGGCGCGTCACTGAGAAATCACCGGTATGAAATTTCTCGGCGACAGCTGGCTTGTCGCCAGGTATCGTTGCTTATTGCGGGCGCTGTCGCATGCTGTCCCCTGGTTTGCTAGGTTCTCTTAGATGCATTTAGAAGCACGTAATATTAAATTAAGTAAAGCCATTTGAAAATACCATAAAATACTTGTGTTTAACCAATTTATTTACCGTCAGGACATTTGACAGGTAGATTGGAGGCGACAGTTTGACGGTCAGGTAAGCGTGGGAATTTTTGCGATGTTTATGGGCATCAGCGATTACATTTAAAGTAGGCTTCCAACCCAGATATGCAACCCAGAAACCAGATATGCACCTCCCGTACATTTTCAAAGAATGCCCACACACTTTTCACAAAAATCCATTTAACCATTATTGAAATTAAATTTCTTAATACTGCTATTAGTAAACTGGAAGTCAATCCAGTTTACGCCTTGTTACCGTGAAGCTTGGTTTTCAAGTAACCCAAGCAAGATGTTATATTTCAAAACTCTCAAGTACTTATCGACTTGTCAGTGATTTCAGCGAAAATTAGGACGCCGGAGAAGCATTGACAGCGTAGGAATTTTGCGATGTTTCCGAAGACGGAGTAATCTCGACCTGACTCGGCATTGTCGTGGTCATTGTCGTCGGGTAAAAGAACATTTTGGCGATCTGCTACGACTTTGACAGTCGCCGGCAGTCACCTAAAAAATCACCTTAGTGGGGCAGGCCCTTTACAGCGCCGGAGACCCGGGTTCCATCCCGGCTACGGGTGCTGTCTGGACGGAGTTTGTACGTTCTCCTCGTGACCTGCGTGGGTTTTCTCCAAGATCTTTGGTTTCCTCCACACTCCAAAGACATACAGGTAAGTAGGTTAATTGGCTTGGTGTAAATGTAAATTGTCCCTAGTGTGTGTAGGATAGAGTTAGTGTGTGGGGATCGCCGGTCAGCGTGGACCCGGTGGTCCGAAGGGGCCTGTTTCCGCGCTGTATCTCTAAACTAAACTAAACTAAACTATTATTTGACCCATGTCCCAGTTGTCTGCATTGGTAGACATTGCACGTACAAGCTCCAACATATTTATTTGACGTTGATCCAGACAGACATGCATCAAACAATTTGATACATTGGTTTTACATAGAGATCAGTTCTTTGATGCACGATTCACGTTTCTTGACATCACTACATATGCATCACTGCTAGCGAATTAGATATATTTCTGTTCAAATAATACCTTGAAATGGCATCAAAGGAAGTTATTTATTTTATCCATCCGTGTGTGTTGGGCGCATTGAAGTCATGTCAGTGCAGTCAGTATATCATTCTTTCATCTGGGGAAATGGTGCTGAATGGCTTTCTATCCAAGTATCAAGGGGTAAAATAGACTGCCATGCAGCTATCAACACTCCAGAAGACAAGCCATGAACCTGGGAACACAGAAACATTTCACTCCATTAATATGCAGTTGGTGTGTAATAATGAGAGAGCCTTCATGCAATGTGTACCAGCCTCCCTGCCAGCTGACAAGATACATTCACCCTGTGACAAATTTGCCACTTTTCCATTCATCCGGGAACATCCCATCAGGCAATGCAGGGTTTCTCTCTTGCTGTGGCTGATAACCTTTTCACTATGTCTGAATAGGTAGCAGCTCTCACAGAGATACAATAATTGCACTTTAGGCATTTTGAATCAAATATTCAAGCATGTTGATAATCCTGGACTGCCCACAATGTGATCCAAGCATCGCCCTAATGTGCTACATTCTAAGCTGCTCAGCCAGGTAGTTTGGACTGCAACTCAAGGAGACAGAGCAATAAGAGACATAGTCATACAGCGTGAAAACAGGCCCTTCGGCCCAACTTGCCCACACCAGCCAACATGTCCCAGCTACACTAGTCCCACCTGCCTGCACTTGGACTATATCCCTCCGAACTTGCCCTATCCATGTACCTGTCTATCTGTTTCTTAAACATTGGAATAGTCCCAGCCTCAACTTCCACCTCTGGCAGCTTGTTCCATACACCCACCACCCTTTGTGTGAAAACGTTACCCCTGAGTTTCCTATTAAATCTTTTCCCCTTCACCTTGAACCTATGTCCTCTGGTCCTCGATTCACCTACTCTGGGCAAGAGACTGTGCATCTACCCGATCTATTCCTCTCATGATTTTAATACAGGAGGAGGAGAGGAGGAGGTATCATCTGTTGAGGAAGAACTGGACGAAGGGGAGAGAGAAGCAGAAGGATTTGCAGCACACATAACTGGACACAAAGAGGCCAGATAGAATTTGAAAGAACAACATTTTCATTATGCTTACAGTTCAGTTGGAGAAAACCCCTTTATATTAGTTTGTCACCCTTTTCTTTAATCATGCAGCAAACCTTTACATAAGTATCATTCAGAAAATGAAGAATAATATGGCAGAGCAAAGTGCCAAATGTACCATATTTTTCTGCCAAAGTGCCAAATCTTGGTGATCTTGATGCAAGATTCACTGAGGTAGGAATATCCCCTTGGACAGAGCACTGAAATAAACCCTTCACTCAGCAGGTCCATGCTGACTGTTCTACCTATTTATACAATCCCATTTGTCCTGATTATGTATTTACACTTTTAATCCTTGCCTGTTCAAGTACCTATCCAGATGTCCCTTCAATATTATGATCACTTCTGCCTCCACTACCCCCTCTGGCAGCTCATTCCAGTTATCAACAATTCTGTGTGTGAAAAACATTGCACTCTGATTCCAAAGTTCACTTACACTGAAGCCAATAAAACAAAAACTGCCAGTGTGCATTACATGGAGTCAACCAAGAACTCAATAACTCCATTACACTCATGGGTCGCTCCAGTGCAAATTACTGGAGGACTTATTGCTCACCTTTGAGATGGTCAATCTGGAGAATATCTCTGGACCAATCTACAGGATGCCCACATGAGCTACTGCGGGACATTCTGAAATAATTAGCTTTAAGGCAACGGTTATAGGTGGTGTTTCAAAAACTTATTAGTGAACAAGTTGATTTCTCATTAGAAGGGTCTCGACCTAAAACATCCCCTCTCCATGTTCTCCAGGGATGCCTCATGAAAACGTGTTAGTCTAGCATTTTGTGTCATTTGTTTGTGAACCAGCATCTGACATTCCTTGTTTGTACATTCTGATTTCTCAGCTGATGGATCGTGCTGCTGAGCATAAACAGGTCCAGCAAGTTGGTGATCATCATTCATATTGATCTGCAAGAGAGTGACTTCAGAAGACCAGTAGTTTCTTAAAGTCTATAGCATGATAGACATCTATCTCTTGAGTCAGGAAGTTGGGAGGTCATGTGAGGCCGCATTGAGAGTATTGTGTTCAGTTCTGGGTACCATGTTATAGGAAAGATATTGTCAAGCTGGAAAGGGTACAGAGAAGATTTACGAGGATGATGCCAGGACTAGAGGGTGTGAGCTACAGGGAGAGGTTGAGTAGGCTGGGACCCTATTCACAGGAGGATGAGGGGAGGTCTTATAGAGGTGCATAAAATCATGAGAGGAATAGATCGGGTAGATGCACAGAGTCTCTTGCCCAGAGTAGGCGAATTAAAGACCAGTAGACATAGGTTTAAGGAGAAGGGGAGAAAGTTTAATGAGAATCTGACGGGTAACTTTTGCACATAAAGGGGCTGGGTGTATGGAACAAGCTGCCAGAGGAGGTAGTTGAGGCAGGGACTATCCCAATGTTTAAGAAACAGCTAGACAGGTCCATGGATAGGACAGATTTGGAGGGATATGGACCAAATGCAGACAGATGGGACTCGTGTAGCTGGGACATGTTGGCCAGTGAGGGCAAGTTGGGCCGAAGGGCCTGTTTGAAGACTTCTTATCAAGTCCACATCACAAGATTAGAAATTAATGGGAAGGAAAGTTCGAGAAGGGATAAGAGAGTAAGGTCAGGGCCAATAGTGACTGGTGTGAGAGGGAAGGTGAATACCAAGGTTAAAGTGTTGTATTTGAATGTACGAAGTATAAAAAATAAAGTGGATGAGCTTGAGGCTCAGTTAGATATTGGCAAGTATGATGTTGTGAGAATTACAGATATGGCTGCAAGAGGACCAGGGCTGGGAGCTGAATATTCAGGGGTATACGACCTATCGAAAAGACAGGCAGGTGGGCAGAGGGGATGGAGTCGCACTATTGGCAAGGAATGATCTGAAAACTCCGATGCGCTATACAGAAAGGGCCAGAGCAGACTTTATCTGCTAAGGAGACTCAGGTCCTTTGGAGTGCAGGGGGCACTTCTAAGGACCTTCTACAACACGGTGGTTGCATCGGCCATTTTCAATGGAGTGGTCTGCTG
Source organism: Rhinoraja longicauda (assembly GCF_053455715.1). Lineage (NCBI taxonomy): Eukaryota > Metazoa > Chordata > Chondrichthyes > Rajiformes > Arhynchobatidae > Rhinoraja > Rhinoraja longicauda. The sequence continues at coordinate 36,417,608 of NC_135973.1, read as the reverse complement.
GAGCAGCAGCATCTCAGCGGCGGAAGGGAAGAGACTCGACAAGCTGGTCAGGAAGGCCAGCTCTGTCCTGGGTTGCACCCTCGACTCAGTGCAGGTGGTGGGAGAGAGGAGGAGGATGGCAAAGCTAACATCGCTGCTGGACAACGACTCCCACCCCATGCAGGACACTGTCACTGCACTGAGTAGCTCCTTCAGTAACAGACTCCTTCGCCCCAAGTGCATGAAGGAGAGATATAGGATGTCCTTCCTTCCCGCTGCTGTGAGACTGCACAACCAGCACTGCTCCCAGCAGATGAGTCAACAATAACAGCTAAGAACACACAGAAAACCAATGACAATTTATGTATCTTTTATTTATAATGAATGATCTCTTGCTATCCATTTTGCTACTGTAACACTATAAATTTCCCCAGTGTGGGACGAATAAAGGAATATATTATTATTATATTCAGTCCCTTGCAAGGGGTGACATAGAATCAGGAGATGTAGAATCAGTATGGACAGAACTGAGGTATTGTAAGGGTAAAATGGCCGTAATGGGAGTCATCTACAGACCCCCAAACAGTAGCCTGGATATAGGGTGCAAGTTGAATCAAGAGTTAAAGTTGTCATGTTGCAAATGTAATGCTACGGTGGTTATGGGAGATTTCAATATGTAGGTAGACTGGGAACATCAGCTTGGTAATGGACCCCAAGAAAGAGAGTCTGTGGAGTGCCTCCGAGATGGATTCTTAGAGCAGCTTGTACTGGAGCCTATCAGGGAGATGGCAATTCTGGATTTAGTGTTGTGTAATGAACCGGATTTGATAAGGGAACTCAAGGTAAAAAAGAGCCATTAGGACGTAGTGATCATAATATGATCAGTTTGAATCTACAATTTGAGAGGGAGAAGGGACAATCGGAAGTGTCAGTATTGCAGTTGAGCAAGGGGGACTATGGAGGCATGAGGGAGGAGCTGGCCAGAATTGACTGGAAAGAGGCCTAGCAGGGAAGATAGTGGAACAACAATGGCAGGTATTTCTGGGAATAATACAGAAGGTGCAGGATCAGTTCATTCCAAAGAGGAAGAAAGATTCTAAGGGGAGTAAGAGACAACCGTGGTTGACAAGGGAGGTTAAGGACAGTATAAAAATAAAGGAGAAGAAGTATAACAAGGCAAAGATGAGCGAGAAGCCAGAGGATTGGGACTCTTTTAAAGAGCAACAGAAGATAACTTGAAAAGGCAATACGGGGAGAAAAGATGAGTTACGAAGGTAAGCTGGCCAATAATATAAAGGAGGATTGTAAAAGCTTCTTTAGGTATGTGAAGAGGAAAAAACTAGTTAAGACAAATGTGGGTCCCTTGAAGACAGAAGCAGGTGAATTTATTATGGGGAACAAGGAAATGGCAGATGAGTTGAACAGGTAATTTGGATCTGTGTTCACTAAGGAAGACCCAACAATCTCCCAGATGTTCTGGAGGACAGAGGTCCTAGGGTGACAGAGGAACTGAAGGAAATCCACATTAGGCAGGAAATGGTGTTGGGTAGACTGATAGGACTGAAGGCTGATAAATCCCTAGGGCCTGATGGTCTGCATCCCAGGGTACTTATGGAAGTGGCTCTAAAAATCGTGGACGCATTGGTGATCATTTTCCAATGTTCTATAGATTCAGGATCAGTTCCCATGGATTGGAGGGTAGCTAATGTTATCCCACTTTTTAAGAAAGGAGGGAGAGAGAAAACGGGAAATTATAGGCCAGTTAGCCTGACATCAGTGGTGGGGAAGATGCTGGAGTCAATTATAAAAGAAGAAATTGCAGAACATTTGGATAGCAGTAACAGGATCGTTCCGAGTCAGCATGGATTTACGAAGGGGAAATCATGCTTGACTAATCTTCTGGAATTTTTTGAGGATGTAACTAGGAAAATGGACAAGGGAGAGCCAGTGGATGTGGTGTACCTGGACTTTCAGAAAGCCTTTGATAAGGTCCCACATAGGAGATTAGTGGGTAAGATTAGACCACATGGTGTTGGGGGTAGGGTGCTGACATGGATAGATAATTGATTGGCAGACAGGAAACAAAGAGTAGGGATTAACGGGTCCCTTTCAGAATGGCAGGCAGTGACTAGTGGGGTACCGCAAGGCTTGGTGCTGGGACAGCAGCTATTTACAATAAACAATGACGACTTAGATGAAGGGATTAAAAGTACCATTGGCAAATTTGCGAATGACACAAAGCTGGGTGGCAGTGTGAACTGTGAGGAAGATGCTATGAGGTTGCAGGGTGACTTGGACAGGTTGTGTGAGTGGGCAGATGCATGGCAGATGCAGTTTAATGTGGATAAGTGTGAGGTTATCCACTTTGGTGGTAAGAATAGGAAGGCAGATTATTATCTGAATGTTGTCAAGTTAGGAAATGGAGAAGTACAAAGTGACCTGGGAGTCCTTGTTCATCAGTCACTTAAAGTTAGCATGCAGGTAGAGCAGGCAGTGAAAAAGCTAATGCATGTTGGCCTTTATGATAAGAGGATTTGAATACACTTGTATACACTGGAATTTAGAAGGATGACTTGTATACACTGGAATTTAGAAGGATGAGAGGGGATCTTATCGAAACGTATAAGATTATTAAGGGGTTGGACACGTTAGAGGCAGGAAACATGTTCCCAATGTTGGGGGAGTCCAGAACAAGGGGCCACATTTTAAGAATAAGGGGTAGGCCATTTAGAACTGAGAGGAGGAAAAACGTTTTCAGTCAGAGAGTTGTGAATCTGTGGAATTCTCTGCCTCAGAAGGCAGTGGAGGCCAATTCTCTGGATGCTTTCAAGATAGAGCTCTTAAGGATAGCGAAGTCAGGGGGTATGGGGAGAAGGCAGGAACAGGGTACTGATTGTGAATGATCAGCCATGATCACATTGAGTGGCGGTGCTGGCTCGAAGAGCTGAATGGCCTCCTCCTGCACCTATTGTCTATTGTCTATAGATTGTTCAGCCAGAAATGAACACACTTCTCGGCATCTGCAAACAATGGCTTCTTGTGCTTCTTGTGCGTAGTGGTGGAAAGATTGGTGGAAACAGGGCCGCGACGTGAACGCACTTTCCTTGACCCAAGATAATGTCTTAAAGCCAACCTGGCAGTCATTTAAATCTCCTTCCTGATGTCAGAACTGGGCTGCAGCAAATGTGAAATGGACTCCATTAAATTGAGCAGAGAGTGCTGATGTACTGCAAGATGATGTAATGCAGGCAATTGGCAGACTAAACAGGTGTTTTCTCAGCAATGCTTACTTTGGGTTAGCCTATGGTTAAGCTCCCAGGTGAGTAATGAAGATTGCTTCCTGTAGCTGAGCCACTGAAGTTCCCATCACTGTACCACCCAACACAGCTGCCAAAGCATTTCATCCATGTAAACTGTCTCCTGAGCTGCCAGAATCAACGGTGGTAACTTCTGCACAGACACAATGCATCAACCAGCCTCCTTCTGTGCTGTGTCAAATCTTTAATTTCACATTTGCCGCTGCATGCTCCAACACAATAAAAGACTGTAGGAAAGGACTGCAACCCTTTCTAGATTGAAGATAGGCACAAAATGCTGGAGTAACTCAGCGGCACAGGCAGTGTCTGTGGAGAGAAGGAATGGGTGACGTTTAGGGTCGAGACCCTTCTTCAGACTGATGTCAGAGGAGTGGGGGGTGCACAGATAATGAAGTTAAACATAGAATCACATAGAAAATAGGTGCAGGAAGAGGCCATTTGGATCTTCGAGCCAGCACCGCCATTCATTGTGATCATGGCTGATCATGCACTCAGTAACCTGTGCCTGCCTGCTCCCCATATCCCTTGATTCTGCTAGCCCCGAGAGCTCTATCTAACTCGTTTAAATTCATCCAGTGAATTGGCCTCCACTGCCTTCTCTGGCAGAGAATTCCACAAATCTCTGCGTGAAAAAGTTTTTTCTCGTCAGTTTTAAATGGCCTCCCCTTTATTCTTAGCCTGTGCCCCCTGGTTCATGATTCCCCCAACTTTGGGAACATGTTTCCTGCATCTAGCTTGCCCACACCTCTTATAATTTTATACATTTCTATAAGATCCTCTCTCATCCTTCCAAATTCCAGTGAATACAAGCCCAGTCTTTCCAATCTTTCCTCATATGACAGTCCCGCCATCCCGGGGATTAACCTCGTGAACCTACGCTGCACTGCCTCAATTACAAGGATGTCCTTCCTCAAGTTAGGAGACCAAAACTGCACACAATACTCCAGATGTGGTCTCACCAGGGCCATGTACAACTGCAGAAGGACCGATACTCAAATCCTCTCGTTATGAAGGCCAACATGTCATTAGCTTTCTTCACTGCCTGCTGTACCTGCATGTTTACGTTCAGTGACTGGTGTACAAGGACACCCAGGTCTTGTTGCACTTCCCTTTTTCCTAATCTGACACCATTGAGATAATAATCTGCATCCTTGTTCTTGCCACCAAAGTGGATAACCTGACATTTAACTACAGTGCATTCAGAAAGTATTCAGACCCCTTCACTTTTTCCACATTTTGTTAAGTTACAGCCTTATTTTAAAATGGATTAAATTCATTTTTTTAATCATCAATCTACACACAGTACCCCAGAATGAAGAAACGAAAACAGGTGTTTAGAAATTTTTGCAAAGTAATTGAAAAGAAATAACTGAAATATCACATTTACATAAGTATTCAGACCCTTTGCTATGACACTCAAAATTGAGCTTAGGTTCATCCTGTTTCCATTGATTATCCTTCAGATTTTTCTACAACTTGATTGGAGTCCACCAGTGGTAAATTAAATTGATTGGACATGATTTGGAAAGGCACACACCTGTCTATGTAAAGTCCCACAGTTGACAGTGCATGTCAGAGCAAAAACCAAGCCATGAAGACGAAGGAATTGTCCCTAGACCTCCAAGACAGGATTGTGTTGAGACACAGATCTGGTGAAGGGTATTAAACAATTTTTGCAGCATTGCAGATCCCGAAGAGCACAGTGGCCTCCGTCATTCTTAAATGGGAGAACTTTAGAAACAACAGGACTCTTCATAGAGCTGGCCGCCCGGCCGAACTGAGTAATCGGGGGAGAAGGGCCTTGGTCAGGGAGGTGACCAAGAACTCGATGGTCACTCTGACAGAGCTCCAGAGTTCCTCTGTGAAGATGGGAGAACCTTCCAGAAGGACAACTATATCTGCAGCACTCCACCAATCAGGCCTTTATGGTAGAGTGGCCAGACGGAAGCCACTCCTCAGTAAAGGGCACATGACAGCCCGCTCGGAGTTTGCCAAAAGGCACCTAAAGGACTCTCAGACCATGAGAAACAAGATTCTCTGGTCTGATGAAACCAAGATTGAACTCTTTGGCCTGAATGCCAAGCGGCACCGCTCATCACCTGGCCAATACCATACCTACGGTGAAGCATGGTGGTGGCAGCATCATGCTGTGGGGATGTTTTTCAGTGGCAGGAACTGGGAGACTAGTCAGGATTGAGGGAAAGATGAACGGAGCAAAGTAAAGAGAGATCCTTGATGAAAACCTGCTACAGGGCGTTCTGGAACTCAGACTGGGGCAGAGGTTCACCTTCAAACAGGACAACGACCCTAAGCACACAGCCAAGACAACGCAGGAGTGGCTTCGTGACAAGTCTGTGAATGTTCTTGAGTGGCCCAGCCAGAGCCCGGACTTGAACCCGATCGAACATCTCTGGAGGGACCTGAAAATAGCTGTGCATCGACACTCCCCATCCAACCTGACAGAGCTTGAGAGGATCTGCAGAGAAAAATGGGAGAAATTACCCAAATACAGGTGTGCCAAGCTGGTAGCTTCATACCCAAGAAGACTTGAGGCTGTAATCGCTGCCAATGGTGCCTCAACAAAGTACTGAGTAAAGGGTCTGAATACTTGTGTAAATGTGATATTTCCGTTATTTCTTTTTAATTACTTTGCAAAAATTTCTAAACACCTGTTTTTGCTTCTTTATTATAGGGTATTGCGTGTAGATTGATGATTAAAAAAATGAATTAAATCCATTTTAAAATAAGGCTGTAACGTAGCAAAATGTGGAAAAAGTGAAGGGGTCTGAATACTTTCTGAATGCACTGTACATTGTATTGCATCCACCATGCATCTGCCCACTCACTCAACCTGTCCAAGTCACCCTTGCAACCTTCTAGCATCCTCTTTGCAGGTCACACTGCCACCCCATCTTTGTGTCATCTGCAAATTTGCTAGCGTTACTTTTAATTTCATCATCTAAATCATTAATTTATATTGTAAATAATTGTGGCCTCAGCACCGAGCCTTGCGGCACTCCACTCGCCACTTCCTGCCATTCTGACGGGGACCCGTTTATTCCTGCCCTTTGTTTCCTGTCTGCCAACCAATTCTCTATCCATGTCAATACCCTACTCCCAATACCATGTGCTCTAATTTTGCCCAGTAATCTCCTGTGTAGGACCTTATCAAAAGCGATAAGGTGTGACAAAACTTCCTTTCTAGATTCCTGTGCAAGTTTTCACTTTGGAGCCCTTGATATTAATAAAGTCAACGTCTATTTTCACTTTGGCCATGATTGAATTTCCTTGGTTATGTAAATAGGAATTTAACTAGCGCATAGATAGTATATCAAGAATGTAATTTTTTTTTTTTGTTAAAAGCTTACTCGCAAACTCTAAATGTCACCAGTCTCAGGATAATGGTCCATGAACTAAGAGCTGCAGAAATATTTATCAAATGGCATTTTACTGAAAGATGAAATGCGTTAAAATGCATGATTCATTAAAGCCTATTTAGCCAAACACATGTCAGAGTTGTGATGCCCTGGCTAATTACTATTCAGTACAGAGATGCCTTTTAAGATGACAAATTTTCATTGCAAATATTTTCATTATTATTTCTTTATAACTTAGTGTTGAGCCACTTTGCTGATATTTTTTGTGCGCGTACTATCCATTTCAAATCCATTCAGACTTCAGGTGGTCCATCTGGCCATTTCAGATAAGGACAGCGGCAGGTGTTGCCCAGATAGCATCTGCCAAAGCTTCTGAATCGGATTGTCTGTTTGCAGCACCAATCAGTCAGTCATGGCTTTTAAAAGAAAGCTTGCATCTGAAGTTTGGAGCTAAATTGCTTGGAATTGCTGAAGGCTGATATTTTCTTTCAAGCCCCGCTATCTAACGTAGACCATTTGCAGCTCCGAGCAGCCAAACATTGCAATCGCCCAGGTGACAGTAGAATTACCTCCCTCAGCTTCAGGTTTGAGTCCCTCAGCAGAATGGAAGGGAAGGCCGGCATTGTAAGGTGTTTGCCATATCGGTGTTTTTTATTTCCTCTTGGGACTCTCTTCTGAACCTTCTTGTTTACTTATTTATATGACAAGTCGTATCACTGCAAGGACAACATTTGTTGCCCGACCCTAATTTCACTTGTGAGCTCGGCAGTGTGTGCATGAAAGAGGAACTTGCAGGAGGTGGATAGACACAGAATGCTGGAGTAACTCAGCGGGAGTTCCCTTGCAGCGGTTTCTCTTGTCCTTCTTTGTGATCGAAGTGTGCTTGGGCAGTGTTGGCACAGTAGTCTTGCTGAGGTGCAGCCGTGAGTTTTGTAGCCACGGTGGCCTGGTGGGGCAAGTGAATCTTTAGGATGGAGAATAATGCTCTGATCAAGTGATTTATATTGTCCTCCTCGGTTTTGAGCTTCTTGAGCGTGTTTGGAGCTATGCTCACACTCCTGACTTCTAGGTGGGAAGTATTTTGGGGAATCGTGAGTTACTTACTGTACAATGTCCATGCTCTAACCTGTTCCTGGAGCCACAAAGCATTCGCAACTGATTCAATTAGTTTTCTCCTGGTATCTTACTGCCCTCTGCATCTTCTCCTTTGCTCAACATATTGTGCTTGATTTTGATGTTTAGTTTAGCTTAGTACAGCACGGAAACAGAAACAGGCCCTTCGGCCCACTAAGTCTGCACCGACCATTGATCTGCCTACCCCGACACTGTCCAACACACACTAGGGACAATTTACATTTATACAAAGCCAATTAACCTACAAACCTGCATGTCTTTGAAGTGTGGGAGGAAACCGGGGCACGCAGAGGTCAAGGGCAGAACGTACAAACTCCGTACAGACAGCACCCATAGTCCGGATGGAGCCCGGGTCTCTGGTGCTGTAAGTCAGCAACTCTACCACCGCGCCACCGTGCTGCCACTATAATCATATTCATTATATTTATGTAAAATGTTTCTGATCTGATTGGGTAGCATACAAAACAATGTACCTGGGTACACATTACGATAATAAACCTGAACCCAAACCTACATTTATATGACCAATGTTTCATCATCTATCAAAGCTGTGCATATATAAATACAGTTAGTCTGTACAATTTCACAAGCTGCACCATATTACATTGCGGTTTCAGATACTTGCTACTTCTCACAGAGTTCTTTCATTTCTTAAATAAATGGATATCCAACGTGTGCTGGGAAAAGCACAATTGATCTTCTCCACTTCAACCTTTGAGGCAAAGGAGGGAAAATACAGAATAGCTGGCAGCTAGATGAGTGGTGAAAGAAACCAGAGTGCGATTCTTTCACAGCCACATCCTCTAAGCTAGTGTTTCTCAACTGGGTTCCGAGGAACCCTCGGGTTCCGCGAGAGGTCACTAGGGGTTCCGAGAGAAATGAGTGGTTGTGTGTTTGTTGCATTTGGACTGGCCAACTCCAGCACTTTGTGTCTATCTTCGAAACTAGGAGGTTAGCTAGTGATGGAATTGGAACCAATTTTAATGACAGCATCTTCAGTGACGGCATATCCCTGAGGTGCTGTGCGGCGGAGGCCTTCCTGAAGTGCCACGGCACGGTGCGGTGCCCGCCCGGAAGGGACCCGCCCAAAGGCTCGGCGATCGACGGGACCAGGAGGGAGCTGGATACTTCAGGCGCCAGTAGTGGGCTGGTAGAGTAAATCGGGGTAATGCCTCCAGCACCTTCAAGGTAGGTTGCAGGAGGCAGATCCGGGACATAAAGATGGCCGCGAGAGTGGAGGAGTGGAGGGGCACGTCGGTTCACAGGAGCTGCTCCCGTACATCGAGCACGCCACCCGGACTTTGAATAATGGTGCCAAAAATTACAGGGCCCGCATGTGCAATACATAAAAAATGTTGCCCATCATTTAGGGATGTAATATTAATTTTAAAAATTAACTTATGGCCTGATGGCCAATGGGAAGAAACTCTGTTTCATCCTCTCCGTTTTCACAGCATGACAGCGGAGGCGTTTGCCTGACCGTAGCAGCTGGAACAGTCCATTACTGGGGTAGCAGGGGTCCCTCATAATCTTGCTTGCTCTTGATCTGCACCTCCTGATGTATAGGTCCTGCAGGGGGACGAGTGTAGTTCCCATGGTGCGTTCTACCGAACGCACTACTCTCTGCAGGGCCTTCCTGTCCTGGGCAGAGCTGTTCCCAAACCAGACTGTGATGTTGCCGGACAAGATGCTCTCTACAGCCCCAGAGTAGAAGCAATGAAGGATCCTCAGAGACACTCTGAATTTCCTCAGCTTTCTAAGGTGGTAAAGGCGCTGTGCGTTGTCCATGTCAGATCCTCTTTGATGTGGATTCCCAGGTATTTAAAGCTGCTCACCCTATCCACAGTAGACCCATTTATTTCCAGTGGCGTGTACGTCCTTGGATGTCAAGCTGCAGATATGAGAGAACATAGCCAAAGGGACTAAAATAATCTGAAAACAGCATCCAGGTTAAACACTGTTGTTGGAAGTCTTGGCCTTTCAATGGGCAGGAGGGTAGGAATCCTGTTTCCCCACGGATGCAAAAGCAACAACTCCATTCAGAATAGGAATTGGCTGAAGAGGCCAATTCAGAAGCTTAGGATCCAGCAATAAATAGCTACAATAATGAAGGTAGACACAAAATGCTGGAGTAACTCAGCGGGTCAGGTAGCATCTCGGGAGAGAAGGAATGCGTGATGTTTCGGGTCGAGGTCTCTACAAACTCCCTTTCCTGGTGTCCAGTACCAACCTGATTTTCCCAGTCTACCTGCATGTTGAAATCTCCCATAACCACCGTAGCATTACCTTTGCAACATGCCAATTTTAGCTCCTGATTCAACTTGCACCCTATGTCAAGGCTACTGTTTGGGGGCCTGTAGATAACTCCCATTAGGGTCTTTATACCCTTACAATTCCTCATTTCCATCCACTACTACTTCTCCTGCTTCTATGTCATCAATACTTCGAGCATCGTCACTTTATTTTTTATACTTCGAGCATTTAAATACAACACTTTAACTTCGGTATTCACTTCCCCTCTCACACAATTGGCCCTGACCTTACTCTCTTATCCCATCTAGAACTTTCCTTCCCATTTATTCTAGAGTCCTTTGCAATATCTCCTCTATTCACTTCCCCTTTAACTCCATCTTCATATTCCCAATTTGTCAACCCCTCCCCCCCACTACTTTGTTTAAACCCACACGTGTAGCACTAGCAAACCTGCCTGCCAGAATGTTGGTCCCCCTGCTGTTAAGGTGTAACCCGTCCCTTTTGTACAGGTCACCCCTACCCCAGAAGAGATCCCAGTGGTCTAGAAATCTTTAATCCCTGCTCCCTGCACCAGCCCCTCAGCCATACATTCATATCCCCGATCTCTCTGTTCCTGCCCTCACCAGCACGAGGTACAGGTAGCAGTCCAGAGACAACCACCCTCGACGTCCTACTCAGTCTTCTTCCTAACTTTCTAAACTCACGTTGCAGTACCTCCTTCCTCTTCCTCCTGACGTCGTTCGTGCCCACGTGCAAAACTACTTCCGGTTGATCGCCTTCCCTCGCTAGGATGTTCTGAAGCCGCTCCGTGATGTCTTGAACCCTGGCACCAGGGAGGCAACAGACCATCCTCAAGTCCCGCCTGTCGCCACAGAATCTACTGTCCGTACCTCGGACAATGGAGTCACCCACTACTATGGCTCTTCCTGATTTCGGTCTCCCCGGTCGGGTCTCCTTGCCTGGATTAGAACCACCGACCTGTCCGACGCTCGGACTGGAAGCGTCTTCTGCCTCGACAGCTCCCAAGGGGGTGTACCTGTTTGCAACAGGCTCAGCCACCGGGGTCTCCTGTAGTCCACGTTTACTCCCCTTTGAAACGATCTCCCACCTTCGCTCGACCTGGACCCTTGGCGTGACAGCCTCACAGTAGGTCCTGTCCAGAAAACTCTTGCATTCCCGAATGGCCTTGAGGTCATCCAACTGCTTTTCCAACTCTACCACACATCCATTCAGGAGCTGCACCTCGACACAGTTCTTGCAGCTGTAGCTCCCAGAAGCTCCAGCGGTGTCCCTACCTTCCCACATCCTGCAGGAAACACACTGCACCAACTTATTGGCCATTACTTTATTGTCTAAAAACAAATCAGGCTTAAAAACAAAGGTAACTTCCTCACCTCAGCCTCCTCGCCGAAGACTCGCAGTCAAAGACACACAGTTTTCTCACAGGGCACTTCCTTCGACAGGGCTGCATTCCCTGTGCAAGTCTTGCTTATATCAGTCACTAAATTACTTAATTGGCCAATTTACCAAGCTTCTAATTTAATTGATCAACCAATCCCCGCACTCACTTCTATCCTGCCTTCCTCTGGCGAGCTTGGAGGTATGCACTTCACTGAATGCCTACTTTTTTTAAAAGGACTTTTACCTATAATTCACACTTACTTTCTTTCAGCCAACGGTCGTCCTTGTTCCTGCTGCTGCTCTCCCGACCTTTACTGACTGACTGCTAGCGTCCCTTTGGCGCTCTTTTTTAAAAGGACTTTTACCTGTAATTCACACTTACTTTCTTTCAGCCAACAGTTGATCTTTACTGACTGACCTAATGAAGTAAGTTCAAAAATCTATCCTTCGTTGTACAGGTAAGAACACTGTTCCAGCATGGTTGATGGAATTTTATGCAGAGATTTACTCATCATTTTTCATTTTTTATTATTCATACTTCTGCTTCACTCAACTGCAGTTTCTCAGAACAGCACTCCTTCCCCTCCCTGCCATTATACTGAGAGAAAGCCTTTATAGAGTCTTAGAGTGATACAGCATGGAAACAAGCCCTTCTGCCCAACGCCCATGCCTGCATTTGGTCCATATCCCTTCAAACCTGTCCGATCCATGTACCTATCTAATTGTTCCTTAAACGTTAGAATAGTCCCTGCCTCAACTACCTCCTCTGGCAGCTCTTTCCATACACCCACTACCCTTTGTGTGAAAACGTTATCCCTCTGCTTTCTTCCATGAAACCAATATTCTATCCATTCAGCTACCTCTCCTTGGATCCCATGCGATGTAACCTTCCAGAGAAGCCTTCCATGTGGAACATTGCCGAATGCTTTGCTGAAGTTCATATATACATCTTGAAAAAAACCTCAATCAGATTCATGAGAAAGGACCTCCCATGTACAAAACCACGCTGACTATCCCTAATCAGCCCTTGACCATCTAAATGCGTGTATATCCTATCCCTCAGAATGCCTCTCTCTTTCATTGCAGGTACATTCAGCACTGGATGAACAGGGTCTGCATTCCTGAAAATACACCCCCAGAGATTGCCCCTTCAGTGACTGGTGCCTGAGGACGGACTGAAAGACATGTCTTCCATTGATGAATAACTTCATCAATGGCCGCAGATTCACCCAAGAATGTAGGAGACCACAAAAGGTGGAGAACACTACTACTGCCTTACAATGCCAGAGACCTGGGTTCAATCCTGACCATGGGTGCTTGTCAGTATGGAGTTTGTACGTTCTCCCCGTGACCTGCATGGGTTTTTCACCAAGATCTTTGGTTTCCTACCACACTCCCAAGACGTACAGGTTTGTAAGTTAGTATTGGCTTGGTATGAATGTAAAATTGTCCCTAAAGTGCGTCGGGTTGTGTTAGTGTGGTCGGTACAGACTCGGTGAGCTGAAGGGCCTGTTTCCACGCTGTATCTAAACCATCACAGCTACTGACCTCTCCACCATCAAAGGGATGTGCTACCTCAAACAGACACTCAGCAGTAACAAAGACCCACACCATCCTGGCCAAGCTCTCATTTCACTCCTGCCATTGGGTAGAAGGTATAGGAGTCTGAAAACTGTGGCATCCAGGTTCAGGGAGTATTTCTTCCCAACAACCAACATTATGAATTCCAACTATGGGGACTTCAGGCTTTGTTTTGTTTTGGACTATTTATTTTTTTAATTTACTGAATATTGTTTCATTTGTTTGTTTATGATGTTATCTAAACAGCAGTTAAAGACATATCTTTTTAATCAAGCTTTTAACTGATTTTACTTTGTTTGGCTTTTTACACTCTCAATTCTACATTTTACATTTTATATTTTTCTATAAATCTATGCTTTGTGTGCCATTAACAGCCTATGTCTTTACTTTATTTTAAATTGTATTTTTGTATAGACATGTGTTTGATTTGTGGAAAGCACTTTGGGCTGCATTTAATTGCAGGAAAAGTGCAATATAAATAGAGTTATTATTATGTATCGAGTACTGTGTTTACGAAGCTGTTGTGCTGCTACCTATCAGAATAGCATTGTTCCAAATCGGTCCATATGACAATTAAACACTCTGCACTCTCATTGCTCGGTGACAGTCAGCTACATTCTAAGTCCATGAATTAGCCAGATCTATTAGATAATCCTTTCCTCCAGGAAGAAGGCAAGCAGCAAGTCTTTGGTGAGTGCACCCACTAACAGCCGTTCCCATCATTACACCTCTTCACACCACCTTGTCCCTGGCTTTATACATTGAGGCGTGAGGGGTTAGATTGGAGCAATCTCCGCTCATATTACTTTCATTCAAAACAATCTGGCACACGTGCCATCACTTCATATCCATCACTGTTTAACAAAGTAGATTTTGCTTTAAAGCTTTTGAACTGTGTACTTTTCCCAATGATGATCTGTTCTAGATGATGGAAGAGAGGGTGAACAGTGCAAGGCACAAGATGAAGACTCCTGACACTATGATGGTGTGGGTTTCAATGCCACCACTGGCGGATGGTCCAGTTCTGTGTGAAACCGCAGATCAGTTTTCACAGTTTAGTTTAGTTTAGAGATACAGCGCGGAAACAGGCCCTTGGGCCCACCGAGTCTGCACTGACCAGCGATCCCCACACATTAACACTGTCTTACACACACTAGGGACAATTTACATTTATACCAAGCCAATTAACCTACAGACCTGTACGTCTTTGGAGTGTGGGAGGAAACGAAAGATCTCGGAGAAAACCCACGCGGTCACAGGGAAAACATACAAACTCTGTACAGGCAGCACCCGTAGTCGGGATGGAACCATGGTCACTGGCGTTGTGAGCGCTGTAAGGCAGCAACCCTACCGCTGTTCCCCCTTATTGCCCACAGAGAGGCCACTGTGTGTGTGGTTCACTGACAGACCAGCACACGGCACCTGACTGAGCAATACTACAAACATCAGCTCAACAGATCACTGGTTGGGTTAATAATTAAACGTATTTAGCCAGTTTCACCGACATAACTACATCGCAATTTGAAGGAATAAAATGGCAAAATACACCCTGTTTCCAGTGTTATTGGGGAAGAAAAGACTCTCATTATCAGAATTTACATTAAATTATTTTATCTGTATGCAAGACAATCCTCCTTGGAGCTTGTGTAGCACTGAACAAAAGGATGATTGTGACCTATGTTGATGTTTCATGGTTATGTTATCCCCGAGAGGGAGGATGCAGTGGAGTGTACCATAATCTAGCACATCAATGCCTTCCACTGAAAACAAACATGACAGATTTACAAATGTGCAGACTGTTCACTTTATTATTTAATGCTTTCAATAAATATTTGCATGACCTGACATTGGGGAGGCGCTCTGATAATTCACAGCACCCTGCATGACAAATTGTACAGCATTAGACTCTCAAATCAGCCTCTCATTCTGCAATTCAGATTCGCTTATTAATGCACATGCATGCACACTACATTTCACTGCTTTCATTATTCTACTGGATTTTAATTAGTATCATTCCAAAAATATTAAGTTTGTTGAAAGCCACTTCTATCACTGAGGATAATTGTGCCGTGCATTTCGATTTTAAAATGCATTAGAGCCATAGAAGGCAGGGGAATGCAGGAGAATGGGGTTAGGAGGGAGAGATAGATCATCCTTGATCAGTCTGAAGAAGGGTCTCAACCCAAAACATCACCCATTCCTTCTCTTCAGAAATGCTGCCTGGCCCGCTGAGTTACTCCAGCATTTTGTGACAATCTTCAGCTATGATTGACTTGATGGGCAAAATGGCCTCATTCTGCTCCTATCCCTTTTGGCCTTATGAGAAGGGTTTGCAAGAAAATATCCACATAGTCACACAGTTATAAAATAACATTTTTAAGGTTAATTTTCTTCATTTGTTCACAGAATCTAGCTGTCACTTGTAAGGCTAGTGTTTCTTGCTCATCCCTATTTGCCCTGAAACTGAATTTCAGTCACATTTAAGTTATAACTGATGAGGACAAGAGATATCCTTCCCATAAAATCTTTCAAGAGAGAGTTAGACAGAGCTCTTAATGATAGCGGAGTCAGGCGGTATGGAGAGAGGGCTGGAATGGGGTACTGATTGTGAATGATCAGCCATGATCACACTTGAAGGGCCGAATGGCCTACTCCTGCACCTATTGTCTATTGTCTAAGGGATCCAAATGGGTTTTTACAGTAGATGGTTCCATGGTCCCTGACACTAATATAAGCTTTGCATTACAGATTTTCAAACTAACTAAATTAAAGAAGACACAAAGTGCTGTAATATCTCAGCAGGTCAGGCAGCATCTCTGGAGAACATGGATAGGTCATGTGTAGTGTGTTGTGTAAAAAGGAACTGCAGATGCTGGTTTACTCCAAAGATAGACACAAAGTGCTGGAGTAACTCAGCGGGACAGGCAGCATCGCTGGAGAGAAGGAATGGGTGACGTTTCCGGGCGAGACCCTTCTTCAGACAGGTGATGTTTTGGGTCAGGATCCCACATTTAAGTTTCTGACTAATGAGAATTGCTTTCATGCCTATGACCTATTATTTTAGGTCTCTGGACCTATAACCACTGCATACTGACCATATGTTATATTACTGCACATTCTTAAGTGGCTTCTAATGGAGGAGTAAGTGGTATATTGACAAATGTCAGGAATGCTGGGAGCCAAGTTATAGTCTGGATGCTGGCAGCCAGACTACCACCAAGGGCAGCAAGCACATGGTAACCCCATGGTAAAGGCACGGTGGTGCAGCGGTAGTGTTTCTGCCTTACAGCACTTGCAGTGCCAGAGACCCAGGTTCCATCCCGACTACAGGTGCTGTCTGGACCGGGTTTGTACGTTCTCCCCACGACCTGCGTGGGTTTTCTCCGAGATCTTCGGTTTCCTCCCACACTCCAAAAACGTACAGGTATGTAGGTTAATTAGCTTAGCATAAGTATAAATTGGCCCTAGTGTGTGTGTGGTAGTGTTAATGTGTGGAGGATCGCTGGTCGGTGTGGACTCGGTGGGCCGAAGGTCTATCGCACTCTATATCTAAACTAAACACTACTCTCTGCAGCTCTTGTCCAAGTCCTGACTTGGAAAATATTTCATCCTTCCTGACTGGCAATGTCCAAATCCAGCAACCCCCTCCCAACAGCATTGTGAGAGCACTTTGACCAGCAGGCTGCAGCAACTCACGAAGGCGTCTAGCCATCATCTCCCGGGCTAGTAGATAAAGGCAATGAATTCCATGAAAACCCCCATCACAAAATATAATGTAGAAATAAATAATAATGGGCTAGTGATATTCATATGGCATGAAGAAAGTTTTAAGGTCTGATTATTTCACAAGAAATATCTATTCAGGCAGTGCAGCGTAAGTTCATGAGGTTAATCCTGGGATGGCGGGACTGTCATATGAGGAAAGATTGGAAAGACTGGGCTTATATTCACTTGAATTTAGAAGGATGAGAGAGGATCTTGTTGAAACGTAAAAAAATATAAAAGGACTGGACAAGCCAGATGCAGAAAAAATGTTCCCAATGTTGGGGGAGTCCAGAACCAGGGGCCACAGTCTAAGAATAAAGGGGAGGCCATTTAAAACTGAGGTGAGAAAAAACCTTTTCACCCAGAGAGTTGTGAATTTGTGGAATTCTCTGCCACAGAAGGCAGTGGAGGCCAATTCACTGGATGAATTTAAAAGAGAGTTAGATAGAGCTCTAGGGGCTAGCGGAATCAAGGGATATGGGGAGAAGGCAGGTTATTGATTGTGGATGATCAGCCATGATCACAATGAATGGCAGTGCTGGCTCGAAGGGCTGAATGGCCTGCTCCTGCACCTATTTTCTATGTTTTCTAAATAGCAAGAACTGAAGCATTTATTAATCATGATATGAAAAAAATCAAGGTGTAAGGCTGAATTTTATTTTTATTACAGAGTAAAGCACAATTTATCCAATTTCTTTGCTTTCCAGGTCGCAATACACAAACCACAACAATTATTCCACATGCTCCCTTTTTTTAGGGACTCCATAAGACTGGCTTTAATGCAGAATTGCTAAAATGAAGTCGAAATGTCAAATACACAATAACTTTGTCTCAGGCCTCATTATTAATACGGATGTGCAAAGCAGAGAATAGATTGTTTACGAGGACAAAAGCTTACGAGGAATAAAAGGAATTAATTCTTGGCAAACTGAAGTAGAAAGTGTTGGAAGCACAGAATTGCCCCGTGGCAGCTGTGAAGAGGGCAGATAACGACATATCTTGCAGGGACGTTTCTTCAATGAACATGGAAGCCAAAAATGTATCTGGATAGAACCAAAAAAAGTATATATTTTTATGCAGAGGCACAGACCACCACAGTGAAGTATTGGGCAGAGTATTACGTGAGAGAGTCACACAATGAGCAAATAATGAAGAAGTGAAAGATTCTGAGAAATAGGTAGGAGTAAGACAAGACACAAAATGCTGGAGTAACTCAGCGGGGCAGCTGGCAGCATCTGTGACGTTTCTGGTCCATTTACTCCCCTCCCCCTCCCCCCATCCAACTACAATCAGTCTGAAGAAAGATTCCAACCCGAAACACCATTGATTCATGTCTTCCAAAGTCTGAAGAAGGGTCTCGACCCAAAACGTCACCCATTCCTTCTCTCCCGAGATGCTGCCTGACCTGCTGAGTTACTCCAGCATTTTGTGAATAAATACCTTCGATTTGTACCAGCATCTGCAGTTATTTTCTTATACTATATGTCTTCCAGAGATGCTAGCTGGCCCATTGCGTTACTCCAGCATTTTGAGGGGTGGGGGGGGGGGAGGATTTAATATCCTAATATTTATCCTTTGCTTTATGCAAGATGGAAACTTCTTCATTGTAGTTACTTGGTCTGCCCTGGAATTCTAAGATTGAACCCCACCTCTGAATCCCTGGATATCTAGCACACCAATCCCAATGATTTCAGTCCTCTGGAGATGTAGATTTCTACTTTACCCTTTTGGTGGCTTTAGAGGTTTGCATAGAGTTCTCTGTGCAGGTCCACAGCTCACCATCAATTCTAATATCCAGTGACATTTTTCACCAAGAGGAATAAACAACATTAATTTGCCAGATTGCACAATCATTCACATTGTAGGCAAAGTTCCCAATTCTCTTTGTTTTCACAATATTAGGAATTTTCTTTTAAAAGAAGCTCCTTGTGAAGAGCTTTGCAGAGGGCTGAGAGTCAATAAAGGGGTAATGATGAATCCATGAACACCACAGAATTTTCTATGCATTTACGGTTACTATTTTCCTTTACTCACCCCTGGCACTCTGCAGAACCCTCCCTGTGCTGCTTAGTCTGGAGATTCCTCAGGCATGTTCTGAACCATCTATAGGATTTGTCCATCTCCTTGGTGACCATCTCCTTGGTGACCACTTGGCATGGCTGATGGAAAAGATCCCAACCCACTCTTGGTGCCAGTTGTACTCTTTTACACAAAACATTTGACCCTTGGAGTTAAAACAAGCTTGGACACATAGAATAAACTACACAGGCAGTGGCTAGAAATCTCTTGTTTACCGAGCAAAATGTGTCAAATATTTGCCAGAGATTTATTAAAGCATTTAGTCCCAAGATGGATTTTCAGCCTGGATTAAAAGCCTTTTTGTCTTCTATTGGCATATTTACAGGAGTCCCAAAAAGAATACATGAGGCAAATCTTTAGGGCTCCTTTGTTGATACTTACTTATAAAATTCATGGCCAATTATCTGAGTTTTTTATCTGATGTGGAACCAATCGCGCCTTTATTTAATGCAGCATTTCACAAGACTGTCTGAAGATAGCTGATAAAATTACAGAGGATTTATAATCAATGCATAAGAATTCAAAGTTGCATCGAGCAAGAACCAATTTTTATGATGGTCATTACAATGACATGTGTCTGCAATATATTACCATGTCATTTAAAAGTGAGCAAACACTGTAAAAAATACTTTGAAGTTAATAAAGTTCCATTAATCTAAAAGGTAGTTGTTTTTTTCTTAGCATTTTTCTGTACAACTATGTGAGATAGCTAATTGACCCATTGCCTTCTGTATGGGTAAAATATGCTTTAATGTCAGAAGCCTCGTCTTGTGTGAATTGGATGCAGTTATGGTAAGATGGACTTCATTGCTGAATATTTATCAAGCGCATCAATTTCAAGCAACGCAGTAGACTTTAGTCCCAACATTCCAGTAAATTCATTACAGTAAACTGCAAGTGTCATTTAATGAGCCCCTGGTGCATGCTGAATGAAACAGAAATTGAGGTGCACTCATAATTAAATCGTAAGCATCTCACAGGCTGGAAGTAAAAACTTAGAAACAATGTCCTTTATTTTTAACACTGCTCATTCTGAAGCCGAATGTTGATAATGATGCTTGTTTAAATACTCTCATTAAGCTGTTTAGACCACATCCATGGCAAATATTTTAGTGGGACCGAATGTGCAGAAGTGGAGTACAACTGATGGCTAATAATATTGTGCATGTGTAGCATGTGTAGCATGTGTAGCATGTGTAGCATGTGTAGCATGTGTAGCATGAAAATCAAAAGTGAAGTGCTGCTATTTCTTTGAAATGCAGAATAGTGATGACGGAAGATTCAGGGGTCCATGAAGCAGCATCCTTAACCAATATGTCCAACATGCACATCCACAAGATTCTTCCCATTTGTACAGGAAAAGAGCATGACCATAATGCTGGTCATAAAGCATAAGCTGGGCTTATGTTTAGGTTTAGGTTTATTATTGTCACATGTACTGAGGTACAGTGAAAAACTTTGTTTTGCATGCAATCTAAACAGATCAGTTATCCCATGTATAGATACAATCAGTTCAAACTCAAGTCCGATAGAGAGAGCAAAGGGAAAGATACAGAATGCAGAATATCGTTCTCAGCATTGTAACGCATTGTAACGCATCACTTCCTTAGACAAAGTCCAATGTCCTCAATGGGGTGGAGGTGAATCGAACAGTACCCTAGCAGATGCAAGGACTATCCAGAAGCCCGAGGACTGTTCCTGAGTCTGGTGGTGTAAACTTTTAAGCTTCTGTACCTTCTGCCAGAGAAGGAGGAATGACCGTGAAGGAGGAATGGAGAAGGAGGGATGGAGAAGGAGGGATGGAGAAGGAGGGATGGAGAAGGAGGGATGGAGAAGGAGGGATGGAGAAGGAGGGATGGAGAAGGAGGGATGGAGAAGGAGGGATGGAGAAGGAGGAATGGAGAAGGAGGGATGGAGAAGGAGGGATGGAGAAGGAGGGATGGAGAAGGAGGGATGGAGAAGGAGGGATGGAGAAGGAGGGATGGAGAAGGAGGGATGGAGAAGGAGGGATGGAGAAGGAGGGATGGAGAAGGAGGGATGGAGAAGGAGAGATGGAGAAGGAGGGATGGAGAAGGAGGGATGACCGGGGTGGAACAAGACTTTGATTATGTTGGCAGCTGTTCTGAGGCAGCATGAGGTGTAGATGGAGTCAATGGTGGAAAGTCTGATCTGTGTGATGGTCTGGGCTACATCTACAACTCTCTGCAACTGTTTTGCAGTCTTTGGCAGAGCTGTTCCCAAACCAAGCTGTGATGCGACCCACTTTCCACTGTGCATCTGTGGAAGTTTGCAAGAGTCACTGGAGACTTGGGGAATTGCCTCAGTCTCCTCAGGGGGTGGAGGAGTTGCTGAACATCCTTGGCTGTGGCATCAAAGAGGTTGGTCCACGACAGATCATTGGTGATATTAACACCAAGCAACTTGAAGATCTCAATCATTTCCAAATCCGCACCATTGCTGCTGATTAGGGTACAGACTCCACCATGCTTCCTGAAGTTAATAACTAGCTCCTTCAGATAGACACCAAAAGCTGGAGTAACTCAGAAAGTATCTCTGGAGAAAAGGAATGGGTGACGTTTTGGGTCGAGACCCTTCTTCAAACTGGCGGGGCAAGTGGCATTCCACCACCAATCGTTCAGTCAAAGTGGCCATGCACTTCCCCGATTCTCCCCCATTCTTCATTATTCTGATGGTATTACATCGGGTCACTATCTCAGTCATTTCTATGCATTGCAGGTGAAAGGCACATGCAGTCTTCCACTAGTTACACACCACTCTCCCAATAGTACCCTTCTCTCCACCATCTGTCCTATAATCTATCTTTAATCAATGCAAAGATATTGTTCCTTATCTTATGATCCCTAGCATTCTGTTATACCTTACAGGACACTTTATCCAAAGTCTGTTGAAAATCCAAATATGTTCTATTCACTAGTTTGTCCTTGCCAACCCTGTTAGCTAAACAACAAAAACAAAAGCAACTTGCACTTAAATGGCATCTTTAACATAGTATCCAGCACACATCACAGGTGTAAAGTCAAGCTATAATTTGACACCAAGCTACATATTAGGGTAAACCACCTAAAACGTGACCATAGAGGGAGGATTTAAACAATGACATTAAAGAGAAGAGTTGTTTATGGGGATAATCTGAGAGCTCAGGGTCTTGGCAGTTGGAGTCATGCCCACTAATGATGGTGTGATTACATTTGGAAATATTGAAGAGGAAGAGGTTGAGTAGGACATCAGAGGTTGCGGGGAGACCTGACAGAAGTATATAAAACAATGTGAGTAGATAGGGTAAACAGTCAGAACCTTTATCCCAGGATGGGAAAATCAAATTCTAGAGGGCACAGATTTAAGGTGAGTTGGGCAAAGTTGAAAGGAGATGTGCAGGCCAAGTTTTGTTACACAGAGTGTAGTGAGTGCCTGGAACATGCTGCCAGGGGTGGTGGTTGAGGCAGATATTATAGAGGGTCTCCAGTGGAGGCCTCACTATGAGGGAGTCCTCCCCCTTTACATTGGGGACCTGGGGTGGAGAGTGATACACAGAGCAGTAGATATTTAAGTTGGTTCATGGACTCACCAGCCGCCTGCCATTTCTGCAGCTTGGAAGACACTGTGTACTGTGTGTATACGGTGTGTGAGAGGTTGCAGCCCTGGGTGGAGTATCTAAAGGTGCTACTCCTCAACGTGTGGCTGCATTTCAGCATCTCGTGATCTTTGGTCACCCAGTATGGAGGGGGGAGGTTCGTGAGAGGGATCTCCCTGTCCGTTTGCTCCAGGGCCTGGCCAAGATGTCCATTCAAGGGTCCAGGCAGTGGGCGGACATGGCTTCTGGCTGAGTAACTGGTAACCCCTCTTCCAGACCGACATCCATGCCCGCATGTCCCTGCAGAAGAAACATGAGGTGCCCATGTGGACCCTGGAGGCCTTCAGTGAACGCTGGTCACCACAAGTGCATTGTGGATGTGGATGACAATGTTGTCATTTGATATTTTGACGTTTGCAAACTGCACAAGCAGTCTTGATTTACGCTGTACCTTATAACTGTGATTATGCAATAAAAGCTGTGAATTCAGGGGGAAAAAAGAGGCAGATACAAGAAGTGACATTTAAGAGACTTTTGGACAGGCATATGGATATGCTGGGAATGGAGGGGTATTGGTTATGTGCAGGTATATCAGAGGTTCAGCACAGACATTGTGGGCTGAAGGGCCTGTTCCTGTGCTGTACTGTTCCATGAGTAAATATAGGGTGAGGTAAGAGATGTATGTTTGTTGAATCAGAAAAGAGGGATGTGGCTTGAAAACCAATACATTATTTTACCAGGGGCTAATGCAGGCTAGAAGGCTGGGGTGTGTTGGTGAATGGGGTAATAATGCAAGTTAGACCACGAGCCACAGAAATTATTACTGCCCTTACCTTTCAATGGGAGCACCTCAATAAATTCTAACAGTTTTATCACAGTCATTTGTTTTTCATAAAACTGCATTGACTTTGTCTGATCATATTGTAATTCTCCACTGGTTTTTGGCCTGACATCAATACAAAGCGGTTGTCTGCCACAGAAGGCAGTGGAGGCCAATTCACTGGATGTTTTCAAGAGAGAGTTAGATATAGCTCTTCGGGCTAACGGAACCAAGGGATATGAGGGAAAAGCAGGAACGGTGTACTGATTTTGGATGATCAGCCATGATCATATGGAATGGCGGTGCTGGCTCGAAGGGCTGAATGGCCTACTCCTGCACCTATTTTCTATGTTTCTCTGTTGCATTGCCTTCCAATTCAAAGGAACAAAGGAAGATCAGAAATGGCAAGGGCAAGGACAACATAGGGCAAGGGCAACATAGGGCAAGGGCAACATAGAGCAAGGGCAACATAGGGCAATGTCAATCCAAAGGGCAAGGACAACATAGGGCAAGGGCAACATAGGGCAAGGGCAACATAGGGCAAGGGCAACATAGAGCAAGGGCAACATAGGGCAATGTCAATCCAAAGGGCAAGGGCAACATAGGGCAAGGGCAACATAGGGCAAGGGCAACATAGGGCAAGGGCAACATAGGGCAAGGGCAACATAGGGCAAGGGCAACATAGGGCAAGGGCAACATAGAGCAAGGGCAACATAGGGCAATGTCAATCCAAAGGGCAAGGACAACATAGGGCAAGAGCAACATAGGGCAAGGGCAACATAGGGCAAGGGCAACATAGGGCAAGGGCAACATAGGGCAAGGGCAACATAGGGCAAGGGCAACATAGAGCAAGGGCAACATAGGGCAATGTCAATCCAAAGGGCAAGGACAACATAGGGCAAGAGCAACATAGGGCAAGGGCAACATAGGGCAAGGGCAACATAGGGCAAGGGCAACATAGGGCAAGGACAACATAGGGCAAGGGCAACATAGGGCAAGGACAACATAGGGCAAGGGCAACATAGGGCAAGGGCAACATAGAGCAAGGGCAACATAGGGCAATGTCAATCCAAAGGGCAAGGACAACATAGGGCAAGGGCAACATAGGGCAAGGGCAACATAGGGCAAGAGCAACATAGGGCAAGGGCAACATAGGGCAAGGGCAACATAGGGCAAGGGCAACATAGAGCAAGGGCAACATAGGGCAATGTCAATCCAAAGGGCAAGGACAACATAGGGCAAGGGCAACATAGGGCAAGGGCAACATAGGGCAAGGGCAACATAGGGCAAGGGCAACATAGGGCAAGGGCAACATAGGGCAAGGGCAACATAGAGCAAGGGCAACATAGGGCAATGTCAATCCAAAGGGCAAGGACAACATAGGGCAAGGGCAACAAAGGGCAAGGGCAACATAGGGCAAGGGCAACATAGGGCAAGGGCAACATAGGGCAAGAGCAACATAGGGCAAG
The DNA here is from genome assembly GCF_053455715.1 of Rhinoraja longicauda. NCBI lineage: Eukaryota > Metazoa > Chordata > Chondrichthyes > Rajiformes > Arhynchobatidae > Rhinoraja > Rhinoraja longicauda. The sequence goes on along the minus strand of NC_135973.1, from coordinate 36,392,841 downwards.
GGCAACATAGGGCAAGGGCAACATAGGGCAAGGGCAACATAGAGCAAGGGCAACATAGGGCAATGTCAATCCAAAGGGCAAGGACAACATAGGGCAAGGGCAACATAGGGCAAGGGCAACATAGGGCAAGGGCAACATAGGGCAAGGGCAACATAGGGCAAGGGCAACATAGGGCAAGGGCAACATAGGGCAAGGGCAACATAGAGCAAGGGCAACATAGGGCAATGTCAATCCAAAGGGCAAGGACAACATAGGGCAAGGGCAACAAAGGGCAAGGGCAACATAGGGCAAGGGCAACATAGGGCAAGGGCAACATAGGGCAAGGGCAACATAGGGCAAGGGCAACATAGGGCAAGGGCAACATAGGGCAAGGGCAACATAGGGCAAGGGCAACATAGGGCAAGGGCAACATAGAGCAAGGGCAACATAGGGTAATGTCAATCCAAAGGGCAAGGACAACATAGGGCAAGGGCAACATAGGGCAAGGGCAACATAGGGCAAGGGCAACATAGGGCAAGGGCAACATAGGGCAAGGGCAACATAGGGCAAGGGCAACATAGGGCAAGGGCAACATAGGGCAAGGGCAACATAGGGCAAGGGCAACATAGAGCAAGGGCAACATAGGGCAATGTCAATCCAAAGGGCAAGGACAACATAGGGCAAGGGCAACATAGGGCAAGGGCAACATAGGGCAAGGGCAACATAGGGCAAGGGCAACATAGGGCAAGGGCAACATAGAGCAAGGGCAACATAGAGCAAGGGCAACATAGGGCAAGGACAACATAGGTGCAGGCGGCCTTAGTAAAGATGATGGCTTTGTATTTTCCTCAATATTAGCTTGGGTGCTTGCATGCAAACTGGTTCAGGCAACTGTGATATGACGGGGGTTGTGTGAGCATTTCATTTGGAGCGCTTATTTCAGGGAAGGAAAGAAAAGCAATTTGAAAGTAATTTTCAGGTAATTGAGTTTGACAATCTCATCATAGGAGTATAATTTGTAGCATTACTCTGCATCTCAGCTGTTGTTTTAGCTGTTTGTATTCAAATTGTACATTGCACTCTTTCTGAAATCATGGAGTAATTTGTGCTCCATAATGACATTGTTTTTAATTCGAGAAGACTACATCATGTACAAAGAGCAAACAAACAATATGGTAGAATCCACATTCATTCTTATTTCTAAAGGGAATATTATGAAAAACTGTGTTTGCTGTTACATGCCAAGGATTACGAAGAATGCATTCAGAGGAACTCGGTGTTTCTCATTTGCAAGGCTAATTGAGCTTATTGCAGCTACCCAACATAAACATCACACTTCAAAAACACAAATTTCAATTTTAATTCATAATTTATATTCTGTTAGGATTGCTATGTAAACTTGTCCAACTGCTACAAAGAGTGATAAACCATGTTACTGCATACATCAGTATTGTTGGATGAAAGGGCTGCTGATTGATTTCAGCCAGTGGATGTCTGCCAAGGCTCGTGCTGCACTTTGAACGAGTTGAAAAGACCTCAGCAGCACTGCCCCACACAACAGATGGAAAATGAAAGGTTCACCTCAATGTGACAGTCAGACTCTGCCAGTATACGCATGTCAGGAGCATCTGCTACAAGAGAGCTTTTCTGGGTATGGTGTCAGCTAGCTAGATGATGTACTTAGTTCTGGGAATATTGGGAGTACTCAGCGGCATCGGTGAGCCTCAGGGGCCCCTCGGCAGCAGTGGGGCCTCAGGGGCGGCAGTGATGGGGCCTCAGGGGCGGCGGTGGGGCCTCATGGGCAGTGGTGGGGCCTCAGGGGCAGTGGTGGCGCCTCAGGTGCAGCAGTGGGGCCTCAGGAGCGGCGGTGGGGCCTCAGGAGCGGTGGTGGGGCCTCAGGGGCGTTGGTGGGGCCTCAGGGGCGTTGGTGGGGCCTCAGGGGCAGCGGTGGGGCCTCAGGGGCAGCGGTGGGGCCTCAGGGGCGGCGGTGGGGCCTCATGGGCAGTGGTGGGGCCTCATGGGCAGTGGTGGGGCCTCAGGGGCAGTGGTGGCGCCTCAGGGGCAGCAGTGGGGCCTCAGGAGCGGTGGTGGGGCCTCAGGAGCGGTGTTGGGGCCTCAGGGGCGTTGGTGGGGCCTCAGGGGCATTGGTGGGGCCTCAGGGGCAGCGGTGGGGCCTCAGGGGCGGCGGTGGGGCCTCATGGGCAGTGGTGGCGCCTCAGGGGCAGCAGTGGGGCCTCAGGGGCAGTGGTGGCGCCTCAGGGGCAGCAGTGGGGCCTCAGGAGCGGTGGTGGGGCCTCAGGGGCGTTGGTGGGGCCTCAGGGGCAGCGGTGGGGCCTCAGGGGCGGCAGTAGGGCCTCATGGGCAGTGGTGGGGCCTCAGGGGCAGTGGTGGCGCCTCAGGGGCAGCAGTGGGGCCTCAGGAGCGGTGGTGGGGCCTCAGGGGCGGTGGTGGGGCCGCGTGGCCGACGGAGCCTCGTGGCGGCGGCAAAGCCTCAAGGGTCGACCCGCGGTCGACGGTCAATGAGGGCACGGGGAAACCACCGTGGGGGGGGGGGGGGGAGAGCAAAGGTGGACCCAGCCTGGGGGGGAACCATGAGGGAGGGGTTGGGGGGAAAACAATGGAGAACATAGCAGCGAGGAGAGGCCTGGTGAACGGCAAGGCCCGGCCTGGTCTGGCGACACCGGGCGAGCGGCGAGGCCAGGCAAGAGGCGCGGTGAGGCGGAGTGGGGCCAGCGGTGGGGCAAGTGTTAAGGCATGTGTTTCTGAAAAAGGGGGTGGAGGGGGGATGGAGTGGGTGAGTGGGTGAGTGGGTGAGTGGGGAGGGGGTATAAAGGGGGTAGAGGGGGGATGGAGTGGGTGAGTGGGGTTCTTTAAAACAACCAAAACTCAATTTCAGTTAATACAGGGGAGGTTTGGGGGAGTTTTTAAGGGGGGGTTATCTTTAGCAGCTCAGCAGCAAATAAAATCTTTATACAAAAACTCTTGTTTGTTTGTTTGTTCCTGAACTACAGCCAAAACGCGGAACCAAATGGGCGTCTGGCGGGAAGCAGAAACTGAACAAAAATGTCGGCCATCTTATGTAAGATTAAGCGCTGGTCTGACGGCCATCTTACGTGAGGACCCACCCCGACTGTGCATGCGCTGGGTTGTTTTTAATTTAAAATGTGAATAACTTTAAAAATATAATACCAATTTCAATAAACTGGCAAAACTTGTACTAAGAGAAGTGTATGTGTGTGTGGGTGTGCGTGGGTGTGTGTGCATGCATGCGTGCAATAAGACAACATTATAGGTTTATCAACAAAGTTGAAATACATGTCACAAGGGAGATATTGAGAGTATGATTGGCATAGTAACAGGCAGCAGACAATAGAGGCAGGTGGTCAATATTTATATTTTGGACTGCATGATGATGGACATTGGCATTCCCCAGGAGATGGCATTCCCCAGGGGATGGCATTCCCCAGGGGATGGCATTCCTATTCTCGGTGTTGTAGCCGACTGTTTTTTGGGTCTATATTAGTAATCGGAAATTTCAGGTGCAAGTTACGACTTTCCAAATTTGCAGATGACACAAGACTAGGCCGAATTGCAAACTGTGAAAAGGATAGTATTGGTTTGCAACAGAAATAAATGGACTGGTAGAATGGGCTGGCACAAAGAGAAGACACTTAATGGAGAGAAATGTGAGGTGATGCATTTTAATAAGAGGAAAGGCGATATATTATCAAGGATATCTTTCTAAAAGAGATGCAGGAGCAGAGGGTGGCACAGTAACGCAATGGTAGAGTTGCTGTCTTACAACACAAGGGACCGGGGCTTAGTCCTGACTATGGGTGCTGTCTGTATGGAGTTTGAACGCATTCCCTACAAACGCAGGGGATTTCTCCGGGTGCTCCGCTTTCCTCCCACATTCCAAAGACTGTGGTTCATTAGCCTCATTAGCTTCTGTAAATTGTCCCTAGCGTGGATGATAGAACTAGTCTACAGCTGATCACTGGTCAGCATGAACACAGTGGGCCAAAGAGTCTGCTTCCACCATGTTTCTCGAAACAAAACTTAAACAAACAGAGGGACAACTTCAAAAAGATGGTTTTAGATTAATTGGCTTTGGTAAAACAAAAATTGTCAATGGCGCCCAGTGTGTAGGACGGTGCAGGTGTACGGGGATCAATGGTCAGCATGGACTCGGTGGGCTGAAGGGCCTGTTTCCGCCCCATATCTCTAACGTCTAATGTATACCCAATTTTGGGCTCTATCAATAAAGGCATAGAATATAAAAGGCAGAGGTCATGCTGAACTTCTATAAAGCAGTGATACAACCTCAACTGAGAATTATGTTCAATTGTGGTCACCACACAACAATAAGGATGTGAAAACATTGGAGAGGGTCCAGAAAAAGATTTATGAGAATAGGGATTATAGTAAGAGGGATTAGAAATGCAAAAATAGGTTGGAGGAGCTGAACGGTTTGGAGAAGAGAAGGCAAAGTACACAAAATGATGAATGGATAATAACGGAAGGCTGCTCCCCCAAATGGTTGAAGGATCAACAACTGAAGGTTACAGATATATAAAGTAAGGGGAAATAAAAATTAAAATGACATGAAAAAAAACATTTTTATGGAATGTGAGGTTGGATAGCGCTATTTGCAGCTGTGGTGACAGATTGCAAGGATGAATTTCATTGTTGGTACATATCATATCATATCATATATATACAGCGCGGAAACAGGCCTTTTCGGCCCACCAAGTCCGCACCGCCCAGTGATCCCCGCACATTAACACTATCCTACACCCACTAGGGACAATTTTTATATTTACCCAGCCAATTAACCTACATACCTGTATACCTACATACCTACATAACCTACATACCTACATATGACAATTAAACACACGATGCCTCAGAAAAGCCACCAGCATCCACAAAGGCTCTTCACACCCCTGCAACAGTCTGTTCGAACTCCTTCCATCGGGCAGACGATACAAGGCCTTCTACGCCCGCACCTCCAGACTCAGGAACAGCTTCATCCCCAGGGCCATAGCTGCTATGAACCGGTCCTGCTGAGCCAGATGGCCACAACGCATAGATCAACTTGCACTTTACCCTGTCTAAAACTGTTACAATTGTTTCGTTTCGTTGGGTTGCTGTTGTCTAAATTACTTAAATTATTGCATCGTATGGGAGGCGCATTCCCAATCTCGTTGTACCCCTGGGTACAATGACAATAAAGATATATTGTATTGTATTGTATTGTATCGTATTGTATTGACCACCGAGATTACACCTCCTCATTCTGCAAGGGAACTATCCCTCTCTTTCTGTTTCTCCTTCTCCCCCTCATCTGTTCTTGCGATGATGTTGCCAACTCCAGGACATCTGAAATGGCCTTTTTTTTTAGGAAACGCACCTTTCTCCGCTAGTATGTTTTAGTTTAGTTTAGAGATACAGCGCGGAAACAGGCCCTTTCGGCCCACCGGGTCCATGCCAAACAGCGATCCTACACCCACTAGGGACAATTATTTTTTACATTTACCAAGCCAATTAACCTACAAACCTGTACGTCTTTGGAGTGTGGGAGGAAACTGAAGATCTCGGAGAAAATCCATGCAGGTCACGGGGAGAACGTACAAACTCCGTACAGACAGCACCCATAGTCAGGATTGAACCCGGGTCTCCGGCGCTGCATTCGCCGTAAGGCAGCAACTCTACCGCTGCGCCACCGTGACCACCCAAAGGTTGACCAAGCCCTTGCCGTCTCTCCTCTGTATCCCACACTTCTCCTCTCAGTAAATCTCTCCCCAGACAGCGCAGAGCAGAACAGAGAGAACAGAGCACTCCCATTCCCAATCTGACCTTTCTGTCCTGGGCCTCCTCCATTGTTGGAGTGAGGCCCAGTGCAAATTGGAGGAACAGCATCTCATATTTTGCTTGGGGAACCTGCACCCCAGCGGTATGAACATTGACTTCTCTAACTTCAAGTAGCCCTTGCTTTCCCTCCCTCTCCATCCCCTCCCCCTTCCCCCACCAGTCTTACTGTCTCCGACTACATTCTATCTCCGTACCACCCACTCCCCTGACATCAGTCTGAAGAAGAGTCTCGACCCGAAACGTCACCCATTCCTTCTCTCCTGAGATGCTGCCTGTCCCACTGAGTTACTCCAGCATTTTGTGCCTTAGAGCAGGGCTAGAGATTCCTTGGCCTTACCTTTCATATCTCCAGCATCTGCATTCAGTGCATTATTCTTTGACACTTTTGCCAGCTGCTACGTGATCCGATTATGAGTCATATCTTCCCCTCCCCATCCCTCTCTGGCGATCTGCCTGGACCACTCTTCCCCTCCCCATCCCTCTCTGGCGATCTGCCTGGCCCACTCTTCCCACAACTCCGTCCTTCACACTTCCCTCCCATATGTCCCTCCCCTCTCCAGGTGCTTTCATCCACAGATGTAGGTGCAACACCTATTCTTACACCTCCACCCGCACCTCCCTCCAGGCACCTAAACAGACCCTCCAGAGGTTCACCTCCAATCTCATCTATTGCATTCACTGCTCTTGATGTGCCTCCTCTATGCCAGTGAGACTGCACACAGTTGAGGAAAATTCATTACTAAATATCTGCCCTCTGTCTACAGTGGCCATCTGGATCTACCAGATGCCAGCTGTTTTAATTCCCTTTCCCATTGGCACATTTATCTATCGATCCTTGGCCTCCTCCATTACCAACCAACACAAACTAAAGAGAAAGCATCCGAGATTCCACCCGGGTAGTTTACAAGCCAATAGTATAAATATTGTATCCTTCAATTTCAGGTAACCCGCACACACTTTGTCTGTTTCATTGTCTCCTATCTACTCTTGTCCTTCTCACAATATCGCACAGTCCATCACCACCTACTCCATCGGCCATTCACCCTACACCGCTCTGCTCAATCCTCTTCCTCTGTCGTTCATATCTGCACCACGCCTCCATATTCAAATCCACTCTTCATCTTCCTCTCCCATCAAATAGGTCTCGACCCAAAACATTGACTGACAATTTCCCTCCACGGATGCTGCCTGACCTGTAGAGTTCCTTTAGTGGGTCTCGTTTTTTTTCTGCAATATTACACATTTAACAGTCGTTTATACAAACAAAGTCCCTCTGTTGCTCATCTTGTGTTCTTCCTGCTTTGTCTGGCAGAAGCAGCAGCTGTTCTAAAAGTGTAGGAAGGAACTGCAGATGCTGGTTTACACTGAAGATAGACACAAAATGCTGGAGTAACTCAGTGGGACATGCAGCATGTCTGGAGAGAAGGAATGGGTGACGTCTCGGTTCAAGGCCCTTCTTCAGACTGCAGGGTCTCGGCCCGAAACATCATCCAGCTATTCTAAAGTTATTGTTTCCAAAAACTATTCAAATATGGCATCAAGGATATGGTGAACAAATATTTAGTGCAAACAAAGGGCAGAGGTCATGAATTCCCAGGAAATCTATCACGTGCATCACTTACAAGCTGGGCCAGTGTGCGCTTTGTATATAAATTCAGCTCTGAACAAGGGAACAGAGGCATGAATCCACTTGCCATCATTTAAACCTTGGACTCCAGAGAATGGGGTGGGTTATGTCCTTCTCGACCTCAGCGCAGCATTCGATACAGTGGACCACACCATCCTTATTGACCGTCTCCGGTACGCGGTTGGCATTGATGGCACTGCCCTGAGCTGGTTCGCTTCGTACCTCAAAGATAGGAGTTTCGCCATCAACATAGGCAGTTATTCCTCTGCTCCAGCTAGCCTCTCCTGCGGAGTTCCACAAGGCTCAATCCTAGGCCCCATTCTCTTTTCTCTATACATGCTCCCCCTTGGCCAAATCATTCAAAGGCACGGCATTTCTTTCCACTGCTATGCCGATGACACTCAGCTTTACCTCCCCCTGAAACCCAACAACCAGTCAAATTTAAACAGCCTCTCACACTGCCTTGAGGACATAAAATGTTGGATGGCACAGAACTTCCTCCAATTAAATGAGAGCAAGTCTGAGGTCATCCTATTCGGCCCCCCCGACTCCATCAAATTGATAACAGGCAGTCTTGGAAGCTTATCCTGCCTAGTCAAACCGCATGTCAAAAACCTCGGCATGATATTTGACTCTGCATTAAAATTTGATAAGCAAGTCAACGCTGTGGTAAAAGCCAGCTTCTTCCAACTTCGAACCATAGCTAAAATCAAACCTTTCCTCAAATTCGACGACACAGAAAAAATCATTCACGCTTTCATTTCCTCCCGCCTAGACTACTGCAACTCCCTATACACTGGGATCAGCCAATCTTCCCTGTCCCGCCTGCAACTGGTCCAAAACGCCGCAGCGAGACTCCTGACGGGTACCCGTAAAAGGGACCACATCACCCCGATTCTGGCCTCTCTCCACTGGCTCCCTGTACGGTACAGAATCAACTTCAAGCTCCTCCTATTCACGTATAAAGCCATAAATGGACACTCCCCCCCCTACATCAAAAATCTTCTAACCCCCCTCTCTAACTCCAGGTCCCTCAGATCGGCCGACTTGGGGCTATTCACTATCCCACGGTCTAGGCTTAAACTCAGGGGTGACCGCGCTTTTGCGGTTGCAGCTCCTAGACTGTGGAACAGCATCCCTCTCCCGATCAGAACTGCCCCCTCCATCGACTCCTTTAAGTCCAGGCTCAAAACATATTTCTACTCCCTAGCGTTTGAGGCTCATTGAGGAGGCGCTGTGAACTGTTTGCGTGCTACTGTATGTTTTCATTTTTTTTTTTTCTATTGGAACCTAATCAAATGTACAGCACTTTGGTCAACGTGGGTTGTTTTTAAATGTGCTATACAAATAAAATTGACTTGACTTGACTTGACATGTAAAGGCAGCCACCTATGGCTGAGCATTAAATGGCAAGAATGTGTAGGAAGGAATTGCAGATGCCGATTGCTAAACACTTTAACTCCGCCTCCCATTCCCACACTAACCTTTCTGTCCTGGGCCTCCTCCAATGTCAGAGTGAGACCCAGCACAAATTGGAGAACAAGACCTCATATTTCACTTGGGCAGCTTACACCCCAGTGGTATGAACATTGACTTCTCTAACTTCAAGTAATCCTTACTTTCCCTCTCTCTCCATCCCTCCCCTTCCCAGTTCTCCGACCAGTCCTACTGACTCCATCTACAATGTTGTACAAGAAAATAACTGCAGTTGCTGGTACAAATCGAAGGTATTTATTCACAAAATTCTGGAGTAACTCAGCAGGTCAGGCAGCATCTCAGGAGAGAAGGAATGGGTGACGTTTTGGGTCGAGACCCTTCTTCAGACAGAACCCACCCCATCTACAATGTATCTCTGTTTGCTTTGTTGTTATCTTCCCCCAGCTAACAACGATCTATTCTACATTTTCCTTCATCTCCATCCCCTTTGTCCTGTTTTCACACCTTACACTTCCTTATCTATGTATCTGCCTCTCCCCCTGACGTCAGTCTGAAGAAGGGTCTCGACCCGAAATGTCACCCATCCATCCCTTCTCTCAAGAGAAGCTGCAGATCCTGGTTTACACCGAAGATAGACACAAAATGCCGGGGTAACTCAGCGGGACAGGCAGCATCTCTGGAGAGAAGGAATGGGTGACGTCTCGGGTCGAGTCCATGAGTTACTCCAGCATTTTGTGTCTAACTGGCAGAGATGCCTGTGGTAGTGCAGTGAATCAGAACTGATCACTTTACTAGTTGCCGGCCTGAAAACAATAAGAATTACAAAGCAATTTTCATGTTAGTCGTTAATTACTTTACTCTGAATTCTCGTCTGCACTGATTAGTTGTTGTCATTGATGGTCTGCGTGTTCTATTGATGCTGTATAAATGGGAGACTAGGTAGTCTGGTGTGCCAGGTGGCTTTGTGATATATATGGGTGGAAAAAACTGGATAACACCCTGCTGAAGTTCATCCCACAATAATATGGAGTGGCCAGCTTCACATGCAGAATTAAAACGGTACAAAATACTTTTCCAAATGTTATTTTGTCCAAATTATTTTTAATTTTGAAATGATAATTCCTGCCATAGCTTCTTTTTTTTCACTGTTTGGTGGCTGGACCAGAGCTTTCTCCACAAAGGTTGTTTTCTGAAGCTAATGAAGTAAAATAATAGACATTCACTTTATTGTGGAAGCTCGACACTGCAATGGATCCCTGGCAGTTGCACAATGTTATCCAGAGTACTCCTACTTCCGAGCTACGTGTTTGTGACCTCATCAGGTGTTCATCCAAATATTTAATGGATGTGCTGAGAGTTTCGGCCTCCACCAACCTTCCAGGAAGTGGGCTGCCACCCACCGTGGAAACAAACGGCCTTAAAATTATCTTACAATTATTCCAACTAGTTGGCACAGTGGTGTAGCGAAAGAGATGCTGTCTTACAGCGCTTGCAGCGCCAGAGACCCGGGTTCCATCCTGACTACAGATGCTGTCTGTACGGAGTTTGTACGTTCTACCCGTGGGTTTTCACCGAGATCTTCGGTTTCCTCCCACACTCCAAAGACGTGCAGGTTTATAGTCTAATTGGCTTGGTATAATTGTAAATTGTCTCGAGTATGTGTAGGGTAGTTTAATGTGTGGGGATCGCTGGTCGGTGCAGTCTCGGTGGGCCGAAGGGCCTGTTTCCGTGCTATATTTCTAAACTAAACTAGTTATTTGCATCTCTGGTGATGGAAAGAAGCCTCCTTTCTTAATCTTTCCTGAGCCTTTCAAACACAATTTTACACATTTAATATTTCCCGGGCCTCTTTTCCAAAGAACACAACTTAAACCTATCCATTGCACCTTGTTTTCTTGTAGCTGGATTTTAAAAGATAAGAACTAAGTGTCCTTATCTTTGCTGCAGAATGTAAATCAGAATTTTTTATCCAATTGCTGGTGCTTGCAACTTACAACAGATCAGATCCTATTATGTCAAGCCCCCAATTTATAAAGGCAAGGATATGAAGTAGAAATGTATCCTTTTCATGTGTCGGTAATGAATGTACTATGTGGTGACATATATACATTGAACATTTCAGTCGGTAAATTCAACATACACATGCTGCTATAATACAAACTTTGCATACAGCAGGAAAAACAATACTTTGTCTCTTTTAGATAGGTGCTGTGAATGCCAACAAGATATGGCTTTCAATGTTCCAATTAGTGGAGCTCCTGAGGTAATCACACAGAAACCTTAGGCCTAAAACCATTGCCAAACAATATTGCATATCTCTCTCTCTCTCTCTCTCTCTCTCTGCCTCTTGTTTCAAAGTCAAAATGAAAATGTAATTTGGTCACCATGCTATGTTGGATAACTGAAGCACATTTTAATTAAGGCCTAATTCTACTCCTATCCCTTAAGGGCATAAGGGATAGGAGTAGAATTAGGCCATTCGGCCCATCAAGTCTACTCCTCCATTCAATCATGGCTGATCTATCTCTCCCTTCTAACCCCACAACCTCTGACACCAATTAACCCTGCACAATGCAAGGGATATTGTCCCCACTGATATTTTGACTTAGATGATAATTTATGCTGGTATTTTGCTCCTAACGATTATTGCCAGCTCAGCATTCATCAGCAGCAATAATGGGAAGGCTCTGTGGAAACTGATCTTGACATATTTTGTGCTATTGTGAGCTAACATCCTTCAATCTCCCAAGGACAAATGTACAAGTTTTTTGCATCTGCCAAGCTGGAATAGTCCCCAGGGGAGAAAGAATGCAGGCATTTGAGGAAAATTGTTGATTTAAGGCTTCTAAAGTGGCCTTTGAATTTTGAGCGTGGGGTGTAAAACTGGATCCGTTTTAATGGTGAGTGTTGTTATTTATGTTACTGTACAAGAAAGATGGGACTGATAAGTCTATTTTGTTTATACATTTTACAGATATGCCGCAGTTTATATCAGTCGGCTGAAATTTCCAAAACCAAAATGGAAGATACAAACTCTAGCATATATTTATAAAATTTAATCCATGAATGCTAATTCTTAAATCTGAAAACCATAATTGAAATTTAGATCAAAATATGTTTGCTTTGCCAGACTGTTATCTATTCAAATGTTCTTCTCAGCTTGCTTATAAGCTGAATGTAGATTTATAAAATAAAGCAGCCGAGTAGAAACGAACAAAAATACAAAGTTAAGGAAGCCCAGGATGACAGTGTAAGAAAATAACTGCAGATGCTGGTACAAATCGAAGGTATTTATTCACAAAATGCTGGAGTAACTCAGCAGGTCAGGCAGCATCTCAGAAGAGAAGGAATGGGTGACGTTTCGGGTCGAGACCCTTCTTCAGACTGATGTCAGGGGGGCGGGACAAAGGAAGGATATAGGTGGAGACAGGAAGACAGTGGGAGATCAGGGAAGGGGGAGGGGAAGAGAGGGACAGAGGAACTATCTAAAGTTGGAGAAGTCAATGTTCATACCACTGGGCTGCAAGCTGCCCAGACGTGTGATACCACTGTGGGCACGTCACTTGCATCCGAAGCCCTGGTATTTAGCTGGAGACGCAAGTCCAAATCCAACCCCACACTTCAGGAGTCAAGAGTGGTCAATTGTCAGATGCACTGACAATGGAACTGTTACATTCCTACTTGCAGGTACTTCCATAACCACAAGTCATTTAAAAACCTGGACTAAAAGCCAGTAATGGTCACCATGAAGGCTACAACACAAGAGCCACCTTGTTCAATGATGACTTTCAGCAAAGGAAATCTGCAATTCTTATCTGATCCTTCATGATGGTGCACCAAACACACAGAACTTACCCTACAAGCCATTCCATTCAGAGCCATTGTTATAGAGCTATAGAGCTATACAGCACAGAGAAATGCCCATCAGTCCAACTTACCCATGCTGACCACGGTGCGTTTCTGAGCAGGTCCCATTTGCCCTCGTTTGTCCAATATCCCTCTAAAACCTTCCTATCATGAATCTGCCTAAATGTCTTCATAAATGTTGTAATTGCATTCATTTCTACCGCTTGTTGTATGTACTCACCACCCTTTGTATGAAAAACCTGCCTCTCATAGAAACATAGAAAATAGGTGCAGGAGTAGGCCATTCGGCCCTTCGAGCCTGCACCGCCATTCAATATGATCATGGCTGATCATCCAACTCAGTATCCCGTACCTGCCTTCTCTCCATACCCCCTGATCCCTTTAGCCACAAGGGCCACATCTAACTCCCTCTTAAATATTGCCAATGAACTGGCCTCAACTACCTTCTGTGGCAGAGAATTCCACAGATTCACCACTCTGTGAAAAAAAACTTTCTCATCTCGATCCGAAAAGACTTCCCCCTTATCCTTAAACTGTGACCCCTTGTTCTGGACTTCCCCAACATCGGGAACAATCTTCCTGCATCTAGCCTGTCCAACCCCTTAAGAATTTTGTACGTTTCTATAAGATCCCCCCTCAATCTTCTAAATTCCAGCGAGTACAAGCCGAGTCTATCCAGTCTTTCTTCATATGAAAGTCCTGCCATCCCAGGAATCAATCTGGTGAACCTTCTCTGTACTCCCTCTATGGCAAGAATGTCTTTCCTCAGATTAGGAGACCAAAACTGTACGCAATACTCCAGGTGTGGTCTCACCAATGCCCTGTACAACTGCAGCAGAACCTCCCTCTCAGGTCCCCTTTAAATTGTTCTCCCTCATCTTAAGCCAGTACTCTTTCGTTTTAAACTACATTACCCAGAAGTGGTTTAAACCATCCTTCCATAGTCATCCATCGCTTTACTTTGCTGTAGCCTGTCTCCAAAGAGATTTGGAGAAACCACTGTCTCCAAAGAGAGTGGTTCAAGTAAGTGTTGAAAAACAGAAAGGCGTCTGTTTGATTTGAGGCTCGCCTACTGTGCTAATTTTGTATTGGTTGAAATTATAATTTGCTTTTCTATTGTACAACTGATGAACTCCTCCTTCAGTCTCCATGTGACAGTTGGAGCCATCAAGAGTACACATTTGGGGTGAGGTTTTGGTTCAGAGCAAGTTTAAAGTTTTCATTGATCTCGAGTGGAAGCATCGTAGGAATGATGGTTGAATTCACAGGAAAGTAAAATTGTGGATGGACTTCCTAATGGACTTCTACTGTCCACCATGCAGTGAATCCAGTGGTGTAATTCAGATCCCAATGATTCATCATCCATAATCAGAACTTTCCTATCCAGCTGAAAAAAAGCTTAGAAAGATCCAGTCAGTTTTCCCAACATTGGGAACATTTTTCCTGCATCTAGCCTGTCCAATCCCTTAAGAATATTATATGTTTCATAAGATCCCCTCTCATCCTTCTGAATCTCAGTGAATATAAGCTCAGTCGATCCATTCTTTCATCATATGTCAGTCCCGCCATCCCGGGAATTAACCTGGTGAACCTATGTTGCACTCCCTCAATAGCAAGAATGTATTTCCTCAAATTAGGAGACAAAACTGCACACAATACTCCAGGTGTTGTCTCACTAGAGCTCCATACAACTGCAATAGGACCTCCTTGCTCCTCTCCTCAAATCATCTCGCTATGAAGGCCAATTAACTGGATAAATTTAAAAGAGAATTCAATAAAGCTCATGGGGCTAGCGGAATCAAGGAACACGGGGAGAAGGCAGGCACGGGTTACTGATTGTGGATGATCAGCCATGGGGTGGGATCTGCTTTATGTCCTTGTCGTCCACCCTTGGTAGTTCTACAGAACTGGCAACATTTGCAGCAAAGCATCAACTACGGTACTCTGAAGCACCAATTGCCACTTTTGATTGTTGTAGTTGACACACGAAAGAAGATCAGTCATGATCACAATGAATGGCGGTGCTGGCTCGAAGGGCCAAATGGCCTCCTCCTGCACCTATTTTTTATGTTTCTACCATGCCATTTGCTTTCTTCACTGCCTGTTGTACCTGCATGCTTACTTTCAGTAAACACAAGGGTTCATTGCTATTGTACCATTCTATCAAGATCCTCAGGTTTCACACTTTAGAATTGCACACCTCAATGTAAAGAATCTATTTGTGTGTTACTGTTTCAATCATCAGACCCATTATGGATGTACTTACCCAAATAATATTTTAAAAAGCTTCAATAATTTCACTTCGAGTAACTTGATTTCAAACAAGGAGAAAAACTCACACCAGGGGATAAGGTGAAATTGTTGCTAGTCCATTCTCATCAATTTGTAGATTATAATTAGAGTAGCGTACATCTCAAACAGCATAGAGGACTGAGTGAGGCATATGAGCACTGAGTCAGGCAGCAATTTCCATCCACTTAAAATAGTTAAAGTCTGAAGAAGGGTCTCGACCCAAAAGTCACCTATTCCTTTTCTCCGGAGATGCTGCCTGACCCGCTGAGTTACTCCAACTTGTGTTGATCTTCGGTTTAAACCAGCATTTGCAGTTCCTTCCTACACTTAAAGTAGCTGCTAACTTGACATCATAGGCAAGGTTGGGTATGATGTCAAGTCAGCAACTACTTTTAAGTAGTTAACTTGCTGAATGACATTCCTTTAAACAGAAATCTCACCAAAAGGGTTAAGGCTACGATTAACAGCACCGATCCTCTCAACAAAGGCAAGCACAGACACAGACTGCCTGAAACACCGTTTGAAATTGAACATGCTTTTGCAAAAATCTCATCGTGAATCAGACACAAAAATGACTTTGAGCTTCAAACAAAAAGCCTCGCAACAAAAAAGGAGAAAAATATCAAAAGTTCAAACATAAAGTAGAGATAAAGAGACGTGAGGAGAGAAGAGATAGTTGCTTGGGTTATGTTGGCAGGCAAATATTCCTGAATGGACAAGAAAATATGAAAAGATTAGCCATACCATCACATGCACCTGTTTTCAGTCACATCTGGGTTCGATCCCGACTACGGGTGCTGTCTGTACGGAGTTTGTACGTTCTCCCCGTGACCTGCAAGAGTTTTCTCCGAGATCTTCGGTTTCCTCCCACACTCCAAAGACGTACAGGTTTGTAGGTTAATTGGCTTGGTAAATGTAAAAATTGTGGGTATTAGTGTGCGGGGATTGCTGGTCGGTGCGGACCCGGTGAGCCGAAAGGGCCTGTTTCCGCGCTGTATCTCTAACTAAACGAAACTAAATGCTGGAGTAACTCAGCTGGACAGGCAGCATCTCTGGATAGAAGGAATGGGTTGAGAGCCTTCTTCAGACTGAGGGTCGGGGGAGAGGGAGACATAGAGATATGAACGGGTAAGGTGTGAAAACGAGCAGTGCAGCACCCACCTCTCTACAAGTTTCTGTTCATTATTTGCAAGAACTTTTATAAAACTTCAGCCTTGATTTCCCACGTGAGTCTTTTGCTTGGAGCTCAAGATTAATTTTGTGCCTGATTCACAAAGTGATTTTGGTCATTTGGATCAGCTTAATGCACTTCCCCAAGAAAAGCTAGAAATCCAAGTAACATTTTTTGAATATTTTTGAGGATTTTCAACTGTCTTGGTAACATGGGATGGCAATTGTTTCCCTGTCAGCCAGTATTAATAAAATATGAATAACTAACCATTTACTGAAGAGAATGGCAGTTTGGCCACCAGTTGGAAACAGAGTGACAATGCACAAAAATAAGAAATAGCTCAGCATCCCACTCCCATTAATGGTGTTGTCCTTTGTTCTGTTTAGTTTAGAGATAGAGCACGGAAACAGGCCCTTCGGCCCATCGGGTCCACACCGACCAGCGATCCGCGCACATTAACACGTTAAAAGGGTCTCGACCCGAAACGTCACCCATTCCTTCTCTCCCAAGATGCTGCCTGACCCGCTGAGTTACTCCAGCATTTTGTGTCTACCTTCGATTAACACCATCCAACATACACAAGGGACAATTTACATTTATACCAAGCCAATTAACCTGGAGTGTCGGAGGAAACCGAAGATCTCGAAGAAACCCCACTCGGTCACGGGGAGAACGTACAAACTCTGCATAGACAGCACCCGGGATCGAACCGGGATCTCCGGCTCTGCAAACGCTGTAAGGCAGCAACTCAACCGCTGCGCCACCATGCCGCCCTTGTGTCTACCCCAGCACATTTCACTGGCCGGCCTGTTGACTGCCTGTGACAGGTGGCAGCCATTTTAATGTGCAGATCAGAGGCTGTGGTCAAATGTAGAACCTACTTGATATCTCATATCTCCATGAAGGAGTGCCTTTTCAATGCACCCTGCACTCCATGTTAGCAGGTGGCCCAGCGATAGACCAATCAGTCAGAACCATCTTCATTTAACTCCATCAGAAAAACATTTGGACTGACTCCCACTCTCTGATGCAACTGCCAAATCATGCACAACAAGCTTGCAGCAAGAGCAAGCATATTCAACACCCACTCGAGAGAGAGAGAGCAGACGTCTTCTTGAGTTAGTGTTCCCACGCTGAACCGTACTGCCAGATGTCATTGGAATATTAGCTGAAATGCTTGTGGTGAATTTCTGGAGGGGAGCGGGCGGAGACAGTGGAGAGAGAGGTCGGTGCGGCGGTCGATGATGGCGCCAACCGACGGACGAGGACGGACCACGTGGAGTGAGGACGCCGTTGCCGGGGGAAGGAACGAAGGAGGACCCGGCACGGATACTTTGTAACTTTGACAGAGCCCTTTATGTGGTGACTATTGTATACCTTTGGTGTGCAAGCTAAGACATTCTCTGTGACTTCTCACATGTGACAATAAAGTCATTCATTCATTCATTCATTCAAATATACTTAAGAGGGACAAAGCCATTTTGTGTTTACTTAGAGAGACACAAAAAACTGGTGGAACTCAGCGGGTCAGACATCTCTGGAGAAAATGAACAGGTGACGTTTCAGGTCGAGATCCTTCTTCAGACTTAGAGTCAGGGGAAAGGGAAACAAGAGATATAGACGGTGATGTAGAGAGACTTAGAACAAATGATTGAAAGATATGCAAAAAAGTAATGATGATAAAGGAAACAGGCCATTGTTAGCTGTGTGCCAGGTGAAAACGGGTTACAGACAATGAGACTCAACAAGATGACTTTGAAGCTGGTACAACGGGCGGGGGAGGGTCAGAGAGAGAGGGAATGCAGGGGCTACTTGAAGTTTGAGAAATCAATATTAGTTAGGGGCAGGTGTGTAAACTGCTGATCATTGTTACAATGTGAAGCTGCTCATGGTTAAAGATGTAAGAAGCGTAGGAAAAGGAAGCTGCCATTCCAACTCCTTGAGTTTGTACACAGAGTGACGAATCAGAATCATGACTCATTCTCCCATTTTGAATTTGGATTCCTTAATACCTTTTCCTTTACAATTATAGCTGTGGCATTGTAACCACTTACCTTCACTAGCATTTTGAAAGCAAGTTCCAGATTTTCACCTTACTTCAAGCAAAGACATATTTTCTGACAGCACCTGATTCTAGCTTGAAGGTTATGCCTCCCTGCCCTGGACTGCAGGGTTGGCCAAACTCAACCTGATCAGGTAAATGATCAAAGCAAATTGAAAGACCCTGGTTTCTATTGACACTTAATTACTATAACCTCCATCAGCAAAAAAATACCAATTACTACTTAATTACTTTGCCTTAGTCGGGTGGACTGCAAAACTGTCCAGAGATTTGCATCGCGCTGTATTAAAAAGCCATCCACTACCAACAGTCTCCTGCAGTGAAACTAAATTAGAAATAAATCCTGTTAAATTAATTATGTCTTATAATTATAAAAAAATTATGTCTTATGTTTGCTCACATTCTCCCATTTTACCTTGTTTACAAGGATAAGCATCCAAGTGCTCTATTAATTTGTGATCTTTCCTTTGTGACCTTGACAATCCAGAGTTAATCGTGGTGATGCCCCATCTCAGTTTTAGTCTTTACTGAAAAATTCGGAAAGTTCTGAATCCTGATGTCAACAAAATAGATGGAAGGCACAACAGCCATGAAGATGCATAAAACAATCAATACTGCAGTGTGATTGCAAGTGAAGTAGAACATAGATTGACAGTAAAAAGTAATTTACTCCTGTGCAAAATGTATGTGCAAATAGCAATGACATTGAACTGCTCGCTGTTAGCACTGATCAATCATTCTACCTTGTAAAGAGTTGAGATAACAACAGGTCAGCAAATGTATTTCACTTTGTAATGCTGTTTAAGCAGTTCTTCTGCATTAAACACAAAATGCCAACACGCAAGGCCATCAGACAATAGGAAATGATAATTGAATGTTAGCTCTTATTTCGTCCGCTTTAGATTTTCAGTTTTAGTTTAGTTTAGTTTTAGGGAATCGGCATGGAAGCAGCTCTTCGGCCCACCGAGTCCGCACCGACGCATGGAAGCAGGCCCTTCAGCCCACCGAGTCCGCATCGACCAGCGATCCCCGCACACGAACACTATCCTGCACTAGTATGTTTTTTTAAATATACCAAGCCAATTAACCTACAAACATGTATGTCTTTGGAGTGTGGGAGGGAGCCGAGGGAGAAAACCCACGCAGGTCACGGGGAGAACGTACAAACTCCGTACAGACAGCACCCGTAGTCGGGATGGAACCCGGGTCACTGATGCGGCAGCAACTCGACCACTGTGCCACCGTGCCGCCACAGTTTGAGTATAAAAGAAGGCAAGTCTTACTGCAACTGGACAAGGCTCCAGTGGGACCCCATTTAGGCTGCTCTGAACAGCTTTGGTCCTCCTGCTTAAGGGATGATATTATTTCATATGAGGCAGTTCAGAGGAGGTTCAGGAGTATGGAGGAAAGGTTCTGACTGTACCCATTGCACTTTAGAAGGATGAGAGGTAAACTTATATGAACCCATATGATTCTTATGGTACCAGACAAAATAGGCAAGATATTTCTTCATACCAAAGATCATGGTCTCAGTATATGGGGAGCCCATTTAAGTCTGAGACAAGGATAAATTACTTGTCTCAGAGTTTTTGGAAATCCTTGTCACAGATTATTAGTGTTAACGGGGAGAAGATGGAGTCCTCTGTGTATTTGAAGATGAGACAGATGGTTTTCTAATGCGTAAGGGAAACAAGATTGATCTTGAAGAATATTGTGTCAGTCAAGATACAAGCGTATTTAATTGCCATACGTACAATAAAGGAGCGATGAAATTCTTACTCACTGCAGATTTACACAACCTAACACACAACCAATACATATACAGTAAACAACAATACAATGAATTGTGAGTAATACTAGATAACTAGATCATAATAGCACAGACCAAAATGCATAATGCAACCTAAACAAAGTCCATAGTAGTTCCATGCTAAGGTGGTGTAGTGGTGTGGTCATGTAGTGGTGTACTAGTGTAGTGGTGTACTAGTGTAGTGGTGTACTAGTGTAGTGGTGTGGTGGTGTACTAGTGTAGTGGTGTACTAGTGTAGTGGTGTACTAGTGTAGTGGTGTACTAGTGTAGTGGTGTACTAGTGTAGTGGTGTACTAGTGTACTAATGTAGTGGTGTACTAGTGTAGTGGTGGACTAGTGTAGTGGTGTACTAGTGTAGTAGTGTACTCGTGTAGTGGTGTATTAGTGTAGTGGTGTACTAGTGTAGTGGTGTGGTGGTGTATTAGTGTAGTGGTGTACTAGTGTAGTGGTGAACTAGTGTACTAGTGTAGTGGTGTACTAGTGTAGTGGTGTACTAATGTAGTGGTGTACTGGTGTAGTGGTGTAGTGGTCTGGTGGTGTACTAGTGTAGTGGTGTACTAGTGTAGTGTTGTACTAGTGTAGTGGTGTACTAGTGTAGTGGTGAACTAGTGTACTAGTGTAGTGGTGTACTAGTGTAGTGGTGAACTAATGAACTAGTGTACTAGTGTAGTGGTGTACTAGTGTAGTGGTGTACTAGTGTAGTGGTGTGGTGGTGTAATGGTTGGGGTTGTGCAGTGTGGATGAAGCCCGATGATCGATGGGAAGAAGCTGTCTTTCAATGGAAATGGAGGGAGATAGATGAATACATCTCTAGTCTTTGACATTTCCACCCTGGGGAAGAAGGTTCTGACTGTCTGCCTTATCTGTGCTTCTCATCATTTCATATACTTCTATCAGTTCCCTTCGACCTCCAGCCTTCCACATAAGCCATGGAACATATAGAACATACAACATGGAATAGTACAGCACAAGAACAGGCCCTTTGGCCCACAATATCTGTGCCAAACATAATGCCAAGACCATCACTTATTTACTTGCACATAACCGATATCCCCCCCATTGCCTGCATATTTCCCTACCCAAAGGTCAGTTAAATACTGTAATGTATTGTACTGTAATACTAATGTATTGGCTTCAACCACTACCCCTGGCAGCACGTTCCAGGCCCACACCACACTCAATGTAAAATAGAATTGCCCCACATATCTCCTTTAAACTTTGCCCCCATCACCTTAAAACAAGCCATGTTTGTCCAATCTCTCCTTGCAGCTAGAATCCCCAAATCCAGGCAGCATTCTGGTAAATCTCTTCTGCACCCTCTCTGAGATGGCCACATACCTCCTGTAATGGGATGGCCATAACTGCACACAATACTCCAAATGCAGTCTAACCAAATGATAGAGCTGCAACATGACTTCCTGACTCTTCCATGTCCTGGCCTATGAAGGGGTGCATGCCATACACCACCTGCAACACTCTATCCACTTATGATGCCACATTCAGGGACTTAGGTACCTGGACTCAAGGTCCACTGTGGACTGATACAGTACTTTTGAAGATGAACCTTTGTCCCGCCACCCCTCCCATCCCAACAATGAGTATGTTTGGTACTTCTGAAGCTATTTAAATTACTTGCCGATACACTGAATTTTCTAATTCCATTCTCTGCAGTTCATTTTCTAAATCACTCAGAACTCAGGAGCTCCGCTGAACACCTCCGCTCAGTCCGCCTGGACCTACCTGATCTCCCAGTTGCTGAACACTTTAACTCCCCCTCCCATTCCCACACTGACCTTTCTGTCCTGGGCCTCCTCCACTGTCAGAGTGAGGCCCAGCGCAAACTGGAGGAACAGCTGCTCATATTTCACTTGGGCAGCTTACACCCCAGTGGTATGAATATTGATTTCTCTAACTTCAAATAACCCTCTCAATCCCCGTCTTTCCATCCCTTCCCCCACTCAAATCTTACTATCTTCAAAGTCAAAGGTAGACACACAATGCTGGAGTAACTCAGCGGGTCATGCAGCATCTCAGGAGAGAAGGAATGGGTGACGTTTCGGGTCTACCTTCGATGTTAACCAGCATCTGCAGTTTTATTTTCCTATATAGCTTCAAAGTCATCTTGTTGAGTCTCATTGTCTGTAACTCATTTTCACCTAGCCCACAGCTGACAATGGCCTATTTCCTTTATCTTTGTTTACTTTTTGCATATCTTCCATTCATTTGTTCTATATCTCTCTACATCACCATCTATATCTCTCGTTTCCCTTTCCCCTGACTCTCAGTCTGAAGAAGGGTCTCGACCCGAAACGTCACCCATTCCTTTTCTCCAGGGATGCTGTCTGACCCACTGAGTTACTCCAGCATTTTGTGCCTTTCATCTGACGGGAGCAGAACATTTTGTTACGCTGGTATTGGTGAAGCTGGAAGGGATTTCAATGGAAATGGAAGTAGATGGATGAATACAGAAAGAGGAAGGCACAAAGAGAGGATAGGAAGGACTGTAAAGGACGGAAACTCGATACCAGAGATGATGGCTCTGAGATGAATTATTGCATGATCATCCTTGCCGAAACACAGCGATCAGAAACTCCTAGCTTGGAGGCAATACGAAAACACTGCAAGTGATTTTAAATTTCAATTAAGTCATTCTATTTTCTATTCCCCACTACAGTTTTGGCACCAGATTGTTGTCATGTCAACAACAGGACTTAACACTGTTGTCTTCAGATTCTTTCAAATCCCCTGTTTCACATTCCAGAAGCCTCAGGCTGCATGTTCTAAAGTAAAAGCCGGCACCTTTAATATGTAGAACTCTTTGCGATGAATGTAATGGTAAACAAATACAAGACGATTTTAATAGGCCCTCCCTATAATGCACCCAAGACTTGAAGTGTTTCTTCACACAGTTCAGTTGAAAAATGATCAGCGACCAAACTCAGCTTCAAGCATAAGACGATTTCATAGCACATTGCAGACACAGTGGAAAATGACACCAATAACCTATCACTGCAACCCCTAATAACTAATTCAAGAACCAGCGGTCACAGTTTAAGAATAAGGTCAAGGTTTCAAGGCCAGTTTATTGTCACGTGCACCAATTAAGGTACAGTGAAACTCGAATTACCATACAGCCATACTAACAAAAAAGCAACAAGACCCACAATTACATGAAAGTTAACATAAACATCCACCACAGCGGATTCCCCACATTCCTCACTGTGATGGAAGACAATAAAGTCCATTCTTCTTACTCTTTTATTCTCCCCCGGTCGGGGCTGTCGAACCATCCGCAGCCGGCGGTCGAAGCCCTCGCATCGGGGCGGACGAAGCTCCTGCAGCTTGGAGCTCCCGAAGTCGGTCTCTAACCAGAGACCGCGAGCTCCATGATGTTAAAGTCCACAGGCTCCCGTGGTTGGAGCCCCAAAGTCGATCCCCGACAGGGATCGCGGGCTCCGAGATGGTAAGTCCGCAGGCTCCCGCAGTGGAGCTCCCGAAGTCGGTCTCCAGCAAAGGCCGCCAACTCCTCGATCTTAGGCCATTAAGGACTGAGATGAGGAAAAATGTTTTCACCAAGGGTTGTGAATCTGTGGAATTCTCTGCCACGGAAGGCAGTGGACGCCAATTCACTGGATGTTTTCAAGAGGGAGTTAGATTTAGCTCTTAGGGCTAAAGGAATCAAGGGATATGGGGGAAAAGGAGGAATGGGGTATTGATTCTGGATGATCGTTTTGAATGGCTCAAAGGGCCGAATGGCCTGCTCCTGCACCGATTTTTCTGTTTCTATGTTTCTAAGAACAGTGTTGATAAAGTCGCAATGTAAGTTTTATTTTGGACCGTCAACGAAGGTGAGAAATAAATTGAATACAGAGACATTTTTATCACCTTTTGTTAAAGGCAGGTTGGTTTGAAGTGGCCACTCTGTTGGGAACCACACATTGGTAATGTAATTACAGTGACATTTCTTGAAATGTCCTGTCCTGTAAATTTGGAAAAGCAGTTACAGCAGTGGAGAAAGAGAAATTCCCAAGGACATTTATCCCACAGACGTTCTCAAGCCCTCTCTGGCCTCCACCCTGAAATTTGAGGGAAAGCTGAAGTAAAATTCACCCTGGCTGGTAGTTCACAAGTTCACAGGTTATTGGAGTAGAATTAGGCCATTCGGCCCATCGAGTCTACTCCGCCATTCAATCATGGCTGTTCTCTGTGCCCTAATCTCATTTTCCTGCCTTCTCCCCATAACCCTTGACACCCGTTCTTGTGAGAAAGCAGAAAGCCAAACATGTCTGGCAGTGTGAGGACCAGAAGGCTACACCGGCAGACTGCTAAATGGACTGCCACTTCATTAGCCCTTGTTTCTTTCCCATCATCTGTGATTAACTACTTCATTAAGTTCATTTCTCTTGGCAAGTGGATTTTGATGGAGTCGGGAATGGAGTGATACACTTTTATGTTTAGTTTAGAGATACAGCGCGGAAACAGGCCCCTTCGACCCACCGAGTCTGTACCGACCAGCGATCCCCGCACACTAACACTACCCCAAACACACTAGGAACAATTTTTACATTTATACCAAGTCAATTAACCTACAAACCTGTACGTCTTTGGAGTGTGGGAGGAAACCGAAGATCTCAGAGAAAACCCATACAGGTCACGGGGAGAATGTACAAGCACCCATAGTCAGGATCGAACCCGGGTCTTGGGCGCTGTAAGGCAGCAACTCTACTGCTACGCCAAAAATAAGGATAGCCCAGATATCTTTTGAGATGATAGTGGAGACTTCGATATCAATAGAATGTCATGAATATGTCCAAACAAAATAACCACAAGCTACCAGAATAGAGGTGGGTAGAAGTAAGAGACATAAAGCTTCTCTCCTGAGATTCTGCATGAACCTTCTCTCTTGAGATGCTGCCTGACCTGCTGAGTTACTCCAGCATTTTGTGAAATAAATACCTTCAATTTGTACCAGCATCTGCAGTTATTTTCTTACACGACACAAAGTACTGGAGTAACTCAGCGAAGGTATCACAAAATGCTGGAGTAACTCAGCGGGTCAGGCAGCATCTCTGGTAAAACAAATTGGGTGACGTTTCGGATCACGACCCTTCTTCAGACTGATCAAAGAGAGGAGGAGAACTACTTCTATCCTCTACACCCAATTCCTCCGTCTACGCCGCATCTGCGCCCGGGATGAGGTGTTTCACACTAGGGCTTCCGAGATGTCCTCGTTCTTCAGGAAACGGGGCTTCCCCTCCTCCATTATAGATGAGGCTCTCACTAGGGTCTCTTCTACATCCCGCAGCTCCGCTCTTGCTCCCCCTCCCCCCACTCGCAACAAGGACAGGATCCCCCTCGTTCTCACCTTCCACCCCACCAGCCAACGGATCCAACAAATCATCCGCCAACATTTCCGTCACCTACAACTTGACCCCACCACTGGCCATATCATCCCATCCCCTCCTCTCTCTGCGTTCCACAGAGACCGTTCCCTCCGTAACTCCCTGGTCCACTCGTCCCTTCCTACCCAAACCACCCCAACCCCGGGCACTTTCCCCTGCAACCGTAGGAGATGCAACACCTGTCTCTTTACCTCCCCCCTCAACTCCATCCAAGGACCCAAACAGTCTTTCCAGGTGAGACAAAGGTTCACCTGCACCTCCTCCAACCTCATCTATTGCATCCGCTGCTCTAGATGTCAACTTCTTTACATCGGCGAAACCAAGCGCAGACTCGGCGATCACTTCACTCAACACCTGCGCTCGGTCCGCATTGACCAACCTGCAAGCCATTGTTTACCCCCTCAGCAGTTGCTCTGTTCTTCACGACTAGTCCCTGCTGTTGGATATCTGCCTTTTCTCTAGGACTGAGACACTGTAACAAAAAGTCTTCATATACCACCTGGGCCGTTCCTCCACGAGGAATAGCCACTTGTGATACTGCTGAAGAGAATGGCCAATTTTCAACAAAGTTAAAAACAGCCGTACCCTGGCACCACCCCAATCTCTTTCCCCGCTGCATCGGTGACTGCCTCAGTGCTGACTCCAGACCCGTGCAGAACTCATTAACCTTATCACTAACTTCCACCCTGCCCTGAAATTCACTCGGACTATCTCTGACACCTCTCCCCCCCCTTCTTTGATCGCCATCTCCATCACAGGGACAGGCTATCGACTGATGTCCACTACAAACCTGTCGACTCCCACAGTTATCTGGACTGCACTTCCACCCACCCTGCCTCTATCAAAGACGCTATCCCTCACTCTCAATGTCCCCATCTCTGCTGCATCTGCTCTCAAGATGAGGCCTTCCACGTTGGGACATCAGAGATATCCTCGTTCAATAGTAAACGTGGTTTCCCCTCTGCTGTCATAGACGGATCATCCACCCACGTATCCTTGGTGTCCTGTAGTTCTGCTCTCGCTACCACCTTCCCCACAGACAGAACAAGGATAGACTTGCCCTGCTCCTAATCCCTCACCCCACCAACCCCTGCATCCAAAACATCATCCTTTAGCATTTCTGATCCCACTACCAGTCACATATTGCCCACTCCCACCCCATTCTGCCTCCTGCAGAGTTCGGTCTCTCCATAACTCCTTGGTTCACTCATCCCTTCCCAAAGAAGAAGGGTCTCGACCCAAAACGGCACCCGTTCCTTCTCTTCCAGAGATGCTGCCTGCCCCGCTGAGTTAATCCAGCATTTTGTGTCAATCTTCTATGGTTGGACACGTCATCTAATAGATAATTTTCAGTTATGTTTATTCGTTCCATGTTTGTAAATGGAATATGGGGGTGAATTATTAATGAATTGCTGAGGTTATGGAATGATAAACTAGCACATTCCACTGTGTCCTGCCACTACTCTAACAAGGAATTTACAAGTGGACTCACACTGCCATGTTCTGTCTACATAATTATGCAAACTTTTGCCCTCAAGTCAACTCCTTTCTCGTGGCTTCCATTGAACTTGGTTCCACCAGACTTGAAGGCAGCATGTTTCAGGTCACCAACAAGAATTGCCTCAAAATTCAGTCCCTTCACCACCCCCCCCCCCCCCCCACCTTCCCCCTCCTCCTGCATCCCACTCCCTCCCCATCTCTCCATCTCCTACCCCCCTCTCCTGCACTCCCCCCACCCCTCCCTCTCCCCATCTCCCCCTCCACCACCCCATCCCCCCATCTCCCCCTCCATCACCCCCTCCACCATCCTCCACCCCCTCCCCGTCTCCCCCTCCCCCACCTCCCCTGCATCCCACCCCTTCCCCATCTCCCCGTCCCCCACCCCCCTCCCCTGCGCTTCCCCCCACCCCTCCCTCTCCCCATCTCCCCCTCCACCACCCCCACCCCCCCCCATCTCCCCCTCCATCACCCCGTCCACCATCCCCCACCCCCACCCCCTCCCCGTCTCCCCCACCCCCACCTCCCCTGCAACCCCTCCCCATTTACCCACCCCCCACCCCCACCTCCCCTGCAACCCCTCCCCTCCCCATCTCCCTGTCCCCACCCCCCCCTGCACCCTCCCTCTCCCCCACCTCCCCCTGCACCCCCTCCCGCTCCCCATCTCCCCCTCTCCCAACCCCCACCCTTGCACTATTTCCCTCTCCCCCATCTCCCCCTCCCAGTCTCCCCCTCACCCCTCCCCCTCCCACCCCCCTGAACCATCTCCCCTTCCCACTGGGAACGTTTGTTGCAATGCTAACCAGCCACCGGAAAGACAATACATTATCACAATCGAGCCGTCCACAGTGTACAGATACAGGCAAAAGTGAATAACATTTGGTGCAAGGTAAAGCCAGTAAAGTCTGACCAAGGATAGTCCGAGGGTCCCCAATGAGGTAGATAGTAGTCCAGCACTGCTCTCCAGTTGTGGTAGGATGATTCAGTTGCCTGTTAACAGCTGGGAAGTATCTGTCCCTGAATCAGGTGGTGTGCGTTTACACACTTCTACACCTTGTACCTGATGGAAGAGGGGAGAGGAGGGAGTGGCCAGGATGCGACTCGTTCTTGATTATGCTGCTGGCCTTGCCACACCTGTGAGCATTGATTTTAACCTTACCATGAAAAGGGATCGCTGATATATTTTTAAGCGAGGACCGTTTGTGATTCATAGGAAAGGCGGAACGTTGTGTTGCTTCCACACACCATGTGCCTCAGGCCTGCAAGGTGACGGATTATAGAGTTAGAAGGGTTGGTGTGCTACTGCAGCAGAATGCAGCTGTGTGGTGCAATGGTAGAGGGATTAGATGCTTAATTTGGTAGTTAGTGTTGATGTGGAACCTTGAAATGTATTGGAGACCCAAGAAACGGCAGATGCTGAAATCCGGAGCAAAAATCAAACTGCTGAAGGAACTCATCTGTGGAGGCAAAGAGGTGGTGAACATTTCAGGTCCAGACCTGGCATCAAGACTGAGATGGTCCAGACCTTGCATCAAGACTGAGATGGTCCAGAGCTTGCATCAAGACTGAGATGGTCCAGACCTTGCATCAAGACTGAGATGGTCCAGAGCTTGCATCAAGACTGAGATGGTCCAGACCTTGCATCAAGACTGAGAATGCAGAGGGTGATAAGCAGTACAAAGACCTGGAGGAGGGAGAGAAGCAGAGTCTGGCTGGTGACAGGGGTACCATGTGAGGAGCGGGATAATGGGTGGATGGGCGCCCTTCCTCTCACCCCTGGCTTTACACTGGCTACCTGTCCTCGGCACTCTCACTCCCAATTCCCAGGGTCTCCACCCAAAACATTGGCTTCACCTTTGCCTCCCGAGATGCTCCCTGGAGAGGGAGCAGGCGGTGTCCACAGGGACTCTGGAGGCTTCCGCCAACGCTGCTTGCTGCCAGTCGAGTGTATTGCCAATAAAGTTGACAATATTTTAATCTGATAACTGTTTGATTGTTGTTTGGAAACAGCCAATGGCAGCCTTGATTTTGTTACTACCGTGTATTTGTGTATAATTGAATAAAACCTGTTTGAGTCATAAAGTGATACAGTGTGGAAACAGGCCCTTCGGCCCAACTTGCCCACACCGGCCAACAATGTCCCATCTGCCTGCGTTTGGTCCATATCCCTCCAAAACTTGTCCTATCCATGTACCTGTCTAACTGTTTCTTATACATTTTTAGATTTTTTAGATTTAGAGATATGGTGCAGAAACAGGCCCTTTGGCCCACCGGGTCCGCGCCGACCAGCGATCCCCACACATTAACACTATCCTACACCCACTAGGAATAATTTTTACATTTACCAAGCCAATTAACCTACGTACCTGTACGTCTTTGGAGTATGGGAGGAAACCGAAAATCTTGGAGAAAACCCACGCAGGTAACGGGGAGAACGTACAAACTCCGTACAGACAGCGCCCGTAGTCAGGATCGAACCTGAATCTCCGGCGCTGCATTCGCTGTAAGGCAGCAACTCTACCGCTGCACCACCGTGTCACCCCATGGGATAGTCCCAGCCTCAACTACCTCCTCTGGCAGCTCGTTCCATGCACCCACCACCCTTTGTGTGAAAAAGTTACCCCTCAGATTGCTATTAAATCTTTTCCCCTTCACCTTGAACCTATGTCCTCTTGTCATCGATTCCCCTACTCTGGGCAAGAGACTCTGCGCATCTACCCGATTTTATACACCTCTATAAGATCACCCCTCATCCTCCTAGCCTACTCCACCTCTCCCTATAGCTCAGACCCTCTTGTCCTGATAACTTCCTCGTAAATCTTCTCTGGACCCTTTCCAGCTTGACAATATCCTTCCTATAACATGGTGCCCAGAACTGAACACAGTATTCTAAATGCGGTCTCACCAACGTCTTATACAACTGCAACATGACCTCCCAATTACTATAACTGTTTGTTAATAAAAAAATTTAAAGAGATGCTCCTAGACCCGCTTAGTTCTGCCAACAGTTTGCCTTTTTGATCCTTGAAAGGGCGGTCACGGTGGCGCAGCGGTAGAGTTGCTGCCTTACAGCGAATGCAGCGCCGGACACTCGGGTTCGATCCCGACTACGGGCGCCATCTGTACGGAGTTTGTATGTTCTCCCCGTGACCTGCATGGGTTTTCTCAGAGATCTTCAGTTTCCTCCCACACTCCAAAGATGTACAGGTTTGTAGGTTAATTGGCTTGGTAAATGTTAAAATTGTCCCTAGTGGGTGTAGGATAGTGTTAATGTGCAGGGATCGCTGGTCAGTGCAGACCCGGTGGGCCGAAGGGCCTGTTTCCGCGCTCTATCTCTAAACATTGATTGTGAGTTGAAAACATGGCAATGCTGTGACCATTGAGGCAAACGGAGTCCAACCTGTTCATTGCAATGCAGGTGTATCAGGGAACCAGGAGGAGACTCAGTCCTGACAATATACCCCGTCTCTGACCAGCCTTGGGGCTTGTTCCACTGCATTTCTGATTATGTTTCCTTTAGAGTTTAGGTTATTTCCACATATTTGTACCTTGTACTTTCCAAACATGAAGGCATTTGCAGAATAAAGATTGCCTTTGCCTGAGGCTACCAATGCTTTTATTAAAGATGGATGCAAAAACCTGGGGTAACTCAGTGGGACAGGCAGCATCTCTGGAGCGAAGGAACGGGTGATGTTTCAGGTCAGACGGGAGAGGGATGAAGAGAGAGTGGCCAGGGTGCGACTCGTTCTTGATTATGTTGCTGGCCTTGCCGAGGCAGCGTAAGGTATAAATCGAGTCAACAGAAGGGAGGTTGGTTTGTGTGATGGTCTGGGCTGTGTCCACAATGCTTTTTATTAGTTTGTTTGTACACGAGGAAATGTTGGCTGATAAATGACTTCTCAGGATTTTGAACTTCTTTCTCATATGTACCTTGTTGTCATTATGTGAAGAATTCCGTCTCTTGCTCTCCAGAGGCACGGAGTCATAATAGAAAATGGCAGGCTGAACACCAGCAATCTTTAGCAGCAGAGCTGTGAGTTATTCTTCACCTGTAAATCTCAATGGGGTCAGTAATCCAAAAGCACAATATTCAAACCTGCCTCAAAAGTGTTCTTATTCCTCTCCTTACTCTGAACACTCCAGATAATGAGCTTAGCTCCACGGGGGCAGTCCGTGTACACAATGGAGCAGTCACTGGGCTGCAGCCATTAGTCGTTGCAGAGTTCTAATTGCGATTTTCAAGCTTGTGTTAAGTCAGAGTTTTTGTGCACAGCTGATGAATGCAGGCAATTTTCTCTCCCTCCCGTTGAGTTGAAAGTGCAGCTGCTCACAGCGAGTCCAATTACTGTTTTAAAAAACGCTTCCTGCTTCCAACAAGCACCTACATTTTCCAAAACAGCAGATGCTCAATATTCCCTTCAATCGGCATTTTTTAAT
The DNA here is from genome assembly GCF_053455715.1 of Rhinoraja longicauda. NCBI lineage: Eukaryota > Metazoa > Chordata > Chondrichthyes > Rajiformes > Arhynchobatidae > Rhinoraja > Rhinoraja longicauda. The sequence goes on along the minus strand of NC_135973.1, from coordinate 36,361,386 downwards.
TTTTTGACAACATTTTGCTGAAAATCACAGCGTAAGCAATGGGAGGCTCAGGATGAGCCTTGTTGCAGACCTGTCATGTACCTGGCCTTTGGAACACTGTCCACCAAACACACGTCTGGTTTCAACCTGGGGGAAGATATGGGATTAATCACTGCAGCGTTAGGATAGCTATCATTGCATTAAATGCACCTCAACATCTCCATCCAAGTTAATTGTTCTCAGGGCTTTGGAGAATAAATTTATTATTGCTTGCTTGTATGATTACAGTTGCTGAACATTGGATTTCATTTCTTATATTTGGTTCCATTGCGATCAATAGAAACTGAATTTACTGCTGCACTTCAGTACGTTTAATATAAGCTTCCGATGTTATCATTCCAAAGTTATCAAGTTATTAGCCTCATTCGGTCTTATTGTGTTGTTGGCTGTTTTGAAATATATCCACTCATCTTCTCCTCTGCAGGCCCACTGTCTACATCTGAAGTCATACTACTTACACCAATGGTTTAAGTGGGCTTTTAAACTGCATAACATTGTTTAGTTGAGTTTATTGTCACGTGTATCGAGCTACAGTGATAAGCTTTTGTTGAGTGCTATACAGTCAGTGGAAAGATAATACATGATCGAGCCATTTATAGTGTATATAGTATACATGATATATTTAGTGCAAGGCAAAGCCAGTAAAGTCCAATCAAAGATAGTCCGCAGGTCACCAATGAGGTAGATAGTAGTTCAGCACTGCTCTCTGGTTGTGGTACGATGATTCAGTTGCCTGATAGCAACTGAGAAGAAACTGTCCCTGAATCTGGAGGTGTGCGTTTTCACACTTCTGTACCTTTTGCCTGATGGGAGAGGGGAGAAGAGGGAGTGGCCAGGGTGCGACTGGTCCTTGATTATGCTGCTGGCCTTGCCGAGGCAGCGTGAGGTATAAATGAAGTCAATGGAAGGGAGGTTGGTTTGAGTGATAGTCTGGGCTGCGTCCACAATTCATTACATTCAAGCTCAGATCACTCGGCAATTCAAATCATGGTCAACTTAACCAATCATTGCCTCAGGGAGAGGAATCTCATTTAATGTGAGAATGTTAATTGAGTCTAGTTTTGGCCTCTAGTGTATATTTATCCTTCTCTTGCAGCATGTCGCTCAGGTAGGTAGGAAAGAAGCTGCCCTGGGAATTTTCTCCAAAAATTCTCACACTCTGGTAGAAATAAAATGGAAAATGGGAGAAGATTAACTTCTCTGAGCACCACCCCCAAAACATTGGACTGCTAGCTCCCACTCAATGATGTCTGTGGCTTGTCAATAAAGATGGGGACTAGCTGGGATATTCTCCCCACAAGTTCTCTTAGCTTCCTCACAAACCATCTCTTCAGGAAATATCGGCACCTTAGGATCGCAGAGTGACAGGCAGAAGTTTAGGAAAGCATAGTTTTTAAAGTTAAGAGGTAACGGTCTTGCTGATGCCACCTGAACACTACTGCATCAACAGCTGTTTGCCTTGATGCAAGGTGTTGAATCGATGATGCAATCAACTTAGAGAAAGACAGGAGATAGAGAGCTTAGTAACATGGCATCAAGGCAACTAGTGGCGCAGCGAAAGAGTTGCCGCCTCACAGCGCCAGGGACCCGGGTACAATCCTGACTACAGGTGCTGTCTGTATGGAGTTTGTACATTCTCCCTGCGACTGCAGCGGATTTCTCCGGGTTCTCTGGTTTCCTCCCATGTTCCAAAGACTTGCAGGTTTGTACGTTAATTGGACTCTGTAAATTGTCTGTAATTGTCCCTGGTGTGTGGGACAGAACTAGTGTAGGGGTGATCGTTGTTCAGCGTGGACTTGGTGGAAGAAGGGTCTGTACCCAAGCAGTATCTATAATCTAAAAATAAAATAAACAACCTCTCCTTCAGGTATTTATTCACAAAATGCTGGAGTAACTCAGCAGGTCAGGCAGCATCTCAGGAGAGACGGAATGGGTGATGTTTCGGGTCGAGACCCTTCTTCAGACTGATGTCAGGGGGGCGGGACAAAGGAAGGATATAGGTGGAGTCAGGAAGATAGAGGGAGATCTGGGAAGGGGGAGGGGAAGAGAGGGACAGAGGAACTATCTAAAGTTGGAGGTCGATGTTCATACCACTGGGCTGCAAGCTGCCCAGGTGAAATATGAGGTGCTATTCCTCCAATTTCCGGTGGGCCTCACTATGGCACTGGAGGAGGCCTCTTCAGGTGAGACAGAGGTTCACCTGCACCTCCTCCAACCTCATCTATTGCATCCGCTGCTCCAGATGTCAACTTATTTACATCGGCGAAACCAAACGCAGGCTCGGCGATCGCTTCGCTCAACACCTGCGCTTGGTTCGCGTTGGCCAAACTGATCTCCCGGTGGCCGAGCACTTCAACTCCCCCTCCCATTCCCAGTCCAAAAAAAACCCGGCACCAACCTCTCCTTCAGTGCAGCAAGATGAAGGATCTCGATATTGACTTCAGGAGGTGAATTGGAGGAAATGGCCAATCAGTATCAGTGATACTCAACAGTTTTGGATTCCGAGGTGACCAACAATGTCTCCTGGCCCGACCACATTGTAACTGCTCCCAAAAAGGCACCTCAACTTCCTCAGGAAATTAAATTAAGGAAGTTCGGCTTGTCTCCGATGACTCTTACAAACGTCCACGTATACGCCATGGAAAACATTGTATTGGGTTGCAGCACAGCCTGGTTTGGGAACCACTCTGCCCAAGCCTACAAGAAATTCCAGAATGTTTTGGATATAACTTAGTCCATCACACAGACCAGACTCCCCATCATTGGGTCTATCTACATTTCACACTGTCTCAGAAAAAATAGAAACATAGAAACATAGAAAATAGGTGCAGGAGTAGGCCATTCGGCCCTTCGAGCCTGCACCGCCATTCAATATGATCGTGGCTGATCATCCAAAATCAGTACCCCGTTCCTGCTCTCTCCCCATATCCCTTGATTCCGTTAGTCCTAAGAGCTAAATCTAACTCTCTCTTGAAAACATCCAATGAATTGGCCTCCACTGCCTTCTGTGGCAGAGAATTCCACAGATTCACTACTCTCTGGGTGAAAAAGTTTTTCCTCATCTCAGTCCTAAATGGCCTACCCCTTATTCTTAAACTGTGACCCCTGGTTCTGGACTCCCCCAGCATCCAATATCATCAAGGACCTGTTTCGCCCCAGTCATTCCTTCGTCTTCCTGCTCCTGTCGGGCAGAAAACGTAACAGCTTGAAAGCAAAAACCACCAGATTCAGGAACAGCTTCTCTTCTACTGTTAGATAACTTAACGGCTCTCCCATTAGCTCGGGTGTGGTCCCAATGTTCCAATCTACCTTATTGCGGACCTTGGACTTTTTCTCAGTAACTGAAGCGTTAAAATGCTGTAGTGTAAAATTCTGCACTCTGGGATTTTTCTTTTTGCATTCCTTGTTCGGTATGGTTTAATTTGACTGGATAGCATACAAACTGAAGCTTTTTACTGTATCCCAGTACATAGATCAATACTAATACCTTACCAATGGCCAGACAGCGTTCACTGTGTACATCTTTGGGCAGAAGAGACAACAGTCCATTTCCTGATGGACTCTACGTAACTCAGCGGGAGAGGCAATATCTCTGGAGAGAAGGAATGGGTGGCAATAAAGGAGATGTGCGGGGGCAAGTTAATTTTTTTAGAGTACAGAGAGGGTGGTGAGTGGCTGGAGCATGCTGCCGGGCATGGTGGGTGATGCCAATACCATGGTGGCATTTAAGAAATGTCCAGGGAAATATAGGCACAGGGATATGCGGGGAATGGAAGGATATGGAAGCTGATACGAGTTGCTCTTGGCACCATTTCCAGGACGGACGTTGTAGGCCAAAGGGCCCGTTCCTGTGTTGTACTGTTCCATGCACCCAGGTCAGAAAATTGACAAGTAAAAGGAAGTCAATGGAAGTCAAAGCCCATGCCCATGTTAGTGATTGGAAAAGTACCAATAGGGGTGAATTTTATACCATAGCATATTTCAAGATGGCCTCATGAATCTATCAGTGTGCACGTGATAAATATTCTTTTCAAGCAGGCCTTAGATTTCATAAATTCCCCGTAGACCTTCTGTGGAAAAGAGCCGAGCATTAAAACATTTCCGTCACGAGCTGTGAAGGCTCCAGTGTGCCATTGGTGACCCCTTCTCAAAAGCACCAGGCAAAAGGGCTTCCATTTGGTGAGTTTGCAGACAGTGATCAATGCCAGAAATGTTATTCTCCCTGTGAGTACGCATGCACAGTTCATAGAAGCCGTCATCACCCATTTTCACTTGCACAGATACGTATGTACATTCTTCAGTCAGTGCAGTAAACCTCACAGTTGCTTAGAGACCAAGGCTTCTGATTCAAGACTGATGATACCAATCCATTAAAATGACACTGAAAATGGCAGCCGCTTCAATGAAGTCCCATAACAATACTTCACACATTGACTAATTGGTGTACTTACTGATTTTCTTTTCAATGTCTCATATTACAGTTTAGTAGCATAACATTTCTTATGTCGAAGGTAGACACAAAATGCTGGAGTAACTCAGCGGGTCAGGCAGCATCTCTGGAGAGAAGGAATGGGTGACGTTTCGGGTCGAGACCTTTCTTCAGACCCTTCTTCAGACTAGCATCTGCAGTTCTTTCCTACATATCTCTTATGTCGTATGGGATGAGAATGTTCTTTCATAAAAGAACCCTCAGTGCTTAAAATGGAGATATTTTCATAGCGGAAATTGTGCCGGTGGAGCTGCTGATGACCCAGGTGACGTGTTGGGAATGTTCTCCACCTTGCCTGCCCTGCTTCTGGCCTGATGCGAGTCACATGCCTGATGTCTATCGGGTTTTGGCCAGCATGTGGGCATGTGCTGGCAGTGGTGGGGCTGGATTCATGCAGGCATCGCTGCCATGAGTGTGAGAATTAGCCACAGCAGGAACTGATGAATAGTACTGGCTCACTCGTCATGCTTGGACATGCTGAAGTCCTTTGAGGTTGGAATAGTGGCTGAAGTAGACAATGTGTCTGCCCTGTAGAGCGGTAATGGGTGACGTTTAGGGTCGAGACCCTTCTTCAGTCTGAAGAAAGGTCTCGACCCGAAACATCACCTATCCTTTTTCTCCAGAGATGCTGTCTGACTCGCTGAGTTGCTCCAGCATTTTGTGTCTATGTTGGGGAAGGTAATTCTCTTGCAATCCCGAATTAGATACCAAGAAGCAACACAATGTGGTATAAGACAGTGCAGATGTTGGAATCTTGGCCAACACACAAAATCCTGTAGACACTCAATGGGACAGGCAGCATCTATGGAGGGACATGAATAGGTAATGTTTCTGTCGGGACTCTTGTTGAGAATCGCCAGATGATTACAGGTCAGGACTCTTCTTCAGACTCGATAGGCAACGGTACAGATCAGAATCAGGGTCGCTACTCAAAGCATCATCTGGGCATTTCCCTCCACAGATGCTGCCTGGCACACTGAGTTCCTCCAGCAGACGAAATGTGTAGGAAGGAACTGCAGATGCTGGTTTAAACCAAAGATAGACACAGAAAGCTGGAGTAACTCAACGGCACAGGCAGCATCTCTGGAGAGAAAGAATGGGTAACTTTTCGGGTCGAGACCCTTGTTCAGTCTGAAGAAGGGTCTCGACCCGAAACTTCACCCATTCCTTCTCTCCAGAGATGCTGCCTGACCCGCTGAGTTACTCCAGCATTTTGTGTCTGTCTTCGAGTTCCTCCAGCAGTTTGTTTTTTTACCCAATATGATGTGGCACACACAAATACTTCTCTGTTATCAGAGCTTTACCTTTGTTTGGGAAAGATAGCCAACTCCAGTTGTCGACAGATTTATAATACCAGCTTAATTTAGCCCAGGAAAACCTACATTTACTTTTAAACAAGTCTTTAATGGATGAGGACAAATGTTATTCATGAGCCTGCCCCAGGTTGCCCGAGCTCACTGATGCCAGTGCTGTGTGAAGGTGTCATCTTTAGAATGTGATTCTATTTCAGTGAAATTTTATCAGTCTAACTTTGCACAGCTGCATTTCCTTGATAAGATCCAGACACCAGATAATCAGCACCAACTACCATTAATAATAGGACTGCCAAGTATTTTTATATACACCGATCAGCCAAAACATTATGACCACCTGCCTAATATGCTGTTGGTCCTCCGTGTGCTGCCAAAACAGCGCCGACCCGCCGAGGCATGGACTCTACAAGACCCCTGAAGGTGTCCTGTGGTATCTGGCAACAAAACATTAGCAGCAGGTCCTTCAAGTCCTGTAAGTCGAGGTGGAGCCACCATGGATCGGACTTGTCGATCCAGCACATCCCACAGATGCTCAATCGGATTGGGAACTGGAGAATTTGGAGGCCAGGGCAACTCCATGAACACTTCATCACGTTCCTCAAACTATTGTCGAACAATGTGTGCAATGTGGCAGGGCGCATTATCCTGCTGAAAGAGGCCACTGCCATCAGGGAATACCATTGCCATGAAGGGGTGTACCTGGTCTGCAGCGATGTTTAGGAAGGTGACTAGTGTCAAATTGACGTCCACATGAATGGCCGGACCCAGGGTTTCCCAGCAGAACATTGCCCAGAGCATTACACTCCCTCCACCGGCTTGTCGTCTTCTCACAGTCGGTTCGGACCAGACGGGATAGCCTTCGTTGCCCTCGCGCATCGATGAGCCTTGGGCGTCCAACACCCTGTCCCTCCTCGGACCACTGTCGGTAGGTACTCACCACTGCTGACCGGGAGCACCCCACAAGCCTTGCCGTTTCAGAGATGCTCTGACCCAGTCGTCTGGCCATAACAATTTGGCACTTGTCAAAGTCGCTCAGGTCTTTACTCCTGCCCATTTCTCCTGCATCCAACACATTAACTTCAAGAACTGACAGATCACTTGCTGCCTAATATATCCCACCCCTTGACAGGTGCCATTGTAACAAGATAATCAAATTACACAACCCCAACCAACACAACAAGTAATATAGTTAGCGAACCTCAGCATGGACTTATGCTCCATTTCCAGGTTGTTCCTGTGCCAGGAAATTCAAACTGAGCATAAGCCCATTTGAGAGTTTAGTTCCATTTGAGTAACTATAATTTTATTTTCAGCACAGTCAATCCAGCCGAAGATATTTAATACACAGGTAGCTTACTATCTTTGTGTACAGCTCCTGCTCCCTTCACACCTTTACTAACTCACCTTGCACTCTGTTCCCCTGCATTCCTCTCTCCCATCTGTGTTTCAGATGCCCACTGACCTTTTTTTGCAGACACTGCTACTTCAGTCTGAGAGTATATGATTTCACCAAATCAATAAAATGGTGACGAATGCTGTGTTCTTTTTCAGTTATCAATGAGGTTCTAGCTTGCAAAGTTCTTCACTTCATTTGAACATTCCCTTATCAAAACGACATGCCGTTTATTCGGTTTAAAGTAACTCCCCTTTCAGAGTTGCTATAATTACAGTAACTGGCAGAAGGGATTAACAGGCACATTGGATCTGGGCAAAGAGGCAGAATGCCCAATTTCATATAAGTTGCTCATAATACACTCCCCAATATTCAGCTGGACTGACTCCAACAGTACCGAGCAGAGACCTCACCTACACACCACCACCAGGTATTCACCCATTTCACATTCCCCTCACGTCTGGTTTCATCTTGAAGATGATCTGGCCATAATTGTGTTGGTGTTTGTAGGGACTTGTTGAGCACAAGTTGTCTGCCCTGTTCATTATATCACAATAATAACTACACTTCTAAATAATGTCACTGGTTGTAGAATATAATGAGATGAGCAGAAATGATTGTGGAAGGAAATACAGAAATGTATACAGAGTATCTTGAACTTAGTTTAGTTTAGTTTAGAGATACAGCATGGGATCAGGCCCTTCAGCCCACCGAGTCAACGCCAACCAGCGATCCCTGCACACTAACACTACCCTACACACACTAGGGACAATTTTACATTTACACCAAGCCAATTAACCTACAAACCTGTACGTCTTTGGAGTGTGAGGAGTTACGGGGAGAACGTACAAACTCCGTACAGACAGCACCCGTAGTCAGGATCGAACCCGGGTCTCTGGCTCTGTGAGGAAGTAGCTCTACCACTGTGCCACTGTGCTGGTAGCTCAAGCCAAGGCAACTGTTCCAATCAATATGAAGTGATATTGATCTGATCAACACAAGTAGTTAGAGTGATAAAGAAGGTGTATGGTGTGCTTGCCTTCATCGATTAGGCCAGGCATTGAGTTCAAGAGCCAGGAAGTCACGATGCAGTTTTATAAGACGTTATTCTGGCTGCATTTGGAGTGCAGTTCTGGTCGCCTCATGACAGGAAGAATTTGGAGACTTTGAAGAGGTTTAATGGAATACTGTGTTGATGGCAAGATATCAGCCCTAAGGAGAGGTTGGAATAACAGATTGTTATCTCTGGAAGACCAGATGTTGAGGGGAGACTCAGAATTATGAGAGGCATTGTCAGGGTAGAAAGGCAAAATCTTTTTTACAGGGTGAAAATGCCGAAGATTAGAAGGCAAAACTTTGAGGTGAGAGAGGCGAGGTTTTCAGGAGCTGTGCCAGGAAGCTTTAGTGTCGCAGACATACGGTAAACTGGAAAGCATTTTTATTTCTATCAAGTGAAAGTTCCACAGAAGGTTTTGGTGAAAAATGTTAAAATGCTGAAGATTATTGTTTGATTCTAATGCACCAAAGTAGTTACTAAACAAATAATCATTTTAAATATGACCAACTAGCTGCTGAAAAATGGAACATTCAGGATTCGTTTAGCGAACCTGATTGACTGTGGTCTTCTTTCATCAGCGTCACCTCTCCATCAGCTCACCACAAACCACGGCACATCTTCCGCTTGGATTCACTTTCCTTTTCATCTTTAAATCTGTCAACTTCCACCACTAATCTCTGACCCCACTCCTTATGCACATCACCATCACCAATCTCTCCACACCACGAATCCCACCCTCTCCACACATCATTAATCTCACCCTCACCTCACATCCCTGTCCCCACTCTCTCTCCACACACAGCACATGGACGGCACAGTGACGCAGCGGTAGAGCTGTTGCCCTACAGCAGCAGAGTTCAAGAGCCAGGAAGTCACGATGCAGTTTTATAAGACTTTATTCTGGCTGCATTTGGATAGTGTTGTGTGCAGTTCTGGTTGCCTCATGACAGGAAGAATTTGGAGACTTTGAAGAGGTTTAACGGAATACTGTGTTGATGACAAGATATCAGCCCTAAGGAGAGGTTGGAATAACAGATTGTTATCTCTGGATGGATCCTGACAATGGGTGCTCGTCTGTACGGAGTTTGCACGTTCTCCCTGTGACCGCGTGGGCTTGCACGTGACCGCGTGGGCTTGCACGTGACTGCGTGGGCTTGCACGTGACCGCGTGGGCTTGCACGTGACCGCGTGGGTTTTCTCTGGGTGTTCTAGTTTCCTCCCACACTCCAAAGACGGACAGGTTTGTTGGTCAATTGGCTTTGATGAATTGTCCGTAGTGTGTTGGATAATGTTGGGTATGGGGACCGCTGGTTGGTGAGGACTCCCTGGGCCAAAGTGCTTGTCACCACGCTGTATCTCTAATATAAACTAAACATCACTATCCCCACCCTCTCACATTACTGCCACCACCTAAACCTCTCATTACCAGCCTGACCATATCCCAGTGCTTTGGAAATCCCGGCTCATGTTGGCAGCTGGAAGGTCTCATGCATCTGAAACAAAGACCATCACTGGATGAATCAAGCCATTCCCCTCTCTGTTGTTTACAACTCCGTGAACTGGAAGTAGTTGTTACATGTCGTTTCTGGCCCTGAGCTGCGAACATGGGTGTAGGTATCTCAGTGAACTGCAGAGGAGTTGAGAGATGCCATTTTCCAGGAATGAGTGTGTTAGCATATGATGAGGGTTTGATGGCACTGGGCCTGTACTCGCTGGAGTTTAGAAGGTTGAGGGGGGACCTCATTGAAACTTACCGAATAGAATAAAGGCTTGGATAGCGTAGATGAAGGAAAGGATGTTTCCACTGGTGGGAGAGGCTAGGACCAGGGGTCATAGCTTCAGAATTAAAAGGAGCTATCTTAGAAAGGAGGTGAGGAGGAATCTCTTTAGTCAGAGGGTAGTTAATCTGTGGAACTCACTGCCACAGAGGGCTGTGGAGGCTGTCAGTGGATATTTTGAAGGCAGAGAAGGACACATTCTTGATTAGAACAGATGTCAAGGGTTATGGGGAGAAAGCAGGAAAATGGGATTAGGAGGGAGAGATCAGCCATGATGGGCCTGGTGGCCTAATTCTACTCCTATAACTTGTGAACTTGTAAACTCGTGAATAATGGCGTGTCTTAGAATGGGAAAGTTTGGAAGGAGAGCAGGTCAGTTTTGCTGGGTGTTGATGAACAGAGCCCCAAGAAGAGGAGAAAGAGGAGCAAGGTGGCAGAGCGCTAGAGTTGCTGCCTCACAGCACCAGAGACCCGGGTTCAATCCTGACTATGGATGCTGTCCATACGCAATTTGTACATTCTCCCTGTAACCGCGTGAGTTTTCACCAGGAGCTCCGGTTTCCTCCCACACTCCAACAACCGACAGGTTTGTAGGTTAATTGGCTTCTATAACTAGTAAATCATCCCTCGTGTTCAGGGTAGTGCTAGTGCACAGGGTAGACACAAAATGCTGGAGTAACTCAGCAGGTCAGGCAGCATCTCTGGAGAGAGGGAATGGGTGACGTTTCGGGTCGAGACCCTTCTTCAGACTGAGTGCACAGGGTGATCGCTCGACAGCGCGGACTTGGTGGACCACAGGGGCTGTTTCCTCCACGTATCTCTGGAGTAAAGTAAAAGTAAAGGAAGGGGTTGTAGAGGAGAAGCTTTTTGACTGAGTACATTTAGAGAGGACAGAAACTCAATGAACAGAAGGGTTGGTTTAGAAGGAGTAATGAGAACAGGAAGATAGAGCTGGTGTAGGGAGAGCACTTGCAAAGTTGGAGCAGAGGGTACTAATCTCTGGAGTTTAGGTCTGAGAACGTAAAATGGTAGGTTTCATAGAGTCACACTGTGATTCACCTGGAGGACCAGGAGAAGGAGCACAGCTGAGACCAAGGCTGGTGAAAGGCTTATCTCATAGCGGGAGATTCTCGATAGACTTAAGGGCCTGTCCCGCTTTAGGTGATTTTAAGGCGACTGCCGGTGACTAGGCTGTCACTGACAGTTCGCCGGGTGTCGTGGGCATGATCGTGAAGAGTCTTCCAAGAATTGGGCGGCACGGTAGCGCAGCGGTAGAGTTGCTGCTTTACAGCGAATGCTCAGGTTCGATCCTGACTACGGGTGCTGCACTGTAAGGAGTTTGTGCGTTCTCCCCGTGACCTGCGTGGGTTTTCTCCGAGATCTTCGGTTTCCTCCCACACTCCAAAGACGTGCAGGTATGTAGGCTAATTGGCTGGGTAAAAATGTTATTAAAAAAAAAAAAAATTGTCCCTAGTGGGTGTAGGATAGTGTTAATGTACGGGGATCGCTGGGCGGCACGGACTTGGTGGGCCGAAAAGGCCTGTTTCCGGCTGTATATATATGATATGATGATAATCGTAATGGATCTCAACGCGTCGCTGAGAAATCATCCGATGGGAAATTTCTCGGCGACAGCTGGCTTGTCGCCAGGTATCGTTGCTTATTGTGGGCGCTGTCGCCTGCTGTCCCCAGGTTTGCTAGGTTCTCTTAGATGCATTTAGAAGCACATTATATTAAAATAAGTAAAGTCATTTCAAAATACCATAAAATGCTTGTGTTTAACCAATTTATTTACCGTCAGGACATTTGACAGGTAGATTGGAAGCGACAGTTTGCCGGTCAGGTAAGCGTAGGAGTTTCGTGATGTTTATGGCCATCAGCCATTACATTTAAAGTGGGTTCCCAACCCAGATATGCAACCCAGAAACCAGATTTGCATCTCCCGTACATTTTCAAAGAATGCCCACACACTTTTCACAAAAATCCACTTAACCACTTTTTAATTTTTTTTTAATACAGCTATTAGTAAACTGGAAGTAAATCCAGTTTATTCCTTGTTACAGTGAAGCTTGGTTTTTAAGTAACCCATACAAGGTGTTATAGTTCAAAACTCTCAAGTACTTACCGACTTGTCAGTGGGCGGCACGGTAGCGCAGCGGTAGAGTTGCTGCTTTACAGCGAATGCAGCGCCGGAGACTCAGGTTCGATCCTGACTACGGGTGCTGCACTGTAAGGAGTTTGTACGTTCTCCCCGTGACCTGCGTGGGTTTACTCCGAGATCTTCGGTTTCCTCCCACACTCCAAAGACGTACAGGTATGTAGGTTAATTGGCTGGGTAAATGTAAAAATTGTCCCTAGTGGGTGTAGGATAGTGTTAATGTACGGGGATCGCTGGGCGGCACGGACTTGGAGGGCCGAAAAGGCCTGTTTCCGGCTGTATGTATATGATATGATATGATATGATATGATATGATTTCAGCGAAAACCAGGACGCCGGAGAAGCATTGACAGCGTGGGGATTTCGCCATGTTTCACAAGACACTGTAATCTTGACCTGACGCGGCATTGTCGTGGTCATTGTCGTCGGGTAAAAGAACAGTTCGGCGATCTGCTACGACTTTGACAGTCGCCGGCAGTCGCCTTAAAATTGCCTAAGTGGAACAGGCCCTTTATACATATTTGTGAAAAGAAACAAACTGAAAATTAAAAATATGTGTTTATAGAATACATTAATATTTTGTGTGAACGTGGCCACAGATTCTCCATGTAATGTAAATGAGGAAAGGGTGTGTTTGTATGTTTATGTGTGTGTATACGTATGGAGGTGTGTGTGTGTGTGTGTGTGTGTGTGTGTGTGTGTGTGTGTGTGTGTGTGTGTGTGTGTGTGTGTGTGTGTGTGTGTGTGTGTGTGTGTGTGTGTGTGTGTGTGTGTGTGTAAGAGTGTGGGTACGTGTGTATGTGTGGGTGCATGCGTGTGTGCGTGCGTGTGTGTGTAAGAGTGTGGGTACATGTGTATGAACGCATGTGTGGGTGTGCGTGTGTGTGTGTGCATGCGTGTGTGCATATGTGTGTGCATGTGTGCGTGTGTGTGTAAGAGTGTGGGTACGCAAGTGTGTGCATGTGTGCGTGTATGTGTATGTGGGTACGCACGTGTGTGTGTGCGTATGTGTGCGTGTGCGAGTGTGCGAGCGTATGAGTGTGTGTATATGCGTCTGTGTGTGTGTGTGTGCGAATGCGTGCATGTGTGCAAGTGTGTGAGCGTGTGAGCGTGTTTGCGTAAGTGTATGTGTGTAAGTACATGTGTGTGTGTGTGTGTGTGTGCATGTTTGTGTAGCAGGGGGCAGTTGTGGGAAGGGAGAGTGGTTGATGGAAAGACCATGAAAGTTAAGAACAATATGAACCCTGTGTTTGCTGCTTTGATGATTGCCTCTGCTCTGGTAGTGCATGTCAGGGTGTTTCTCATTCTGCTCCTTGTCTCAGATGTGGCTGTACCTCCTGAGATGTGGATGTGGGAAGTCTACGACATGCATAATATCTGTAGTCGTGCACTCTGGGTGATTCCAAGTGCCAAGTGTTCTATGGCAGGAGCTGTGAAGCTTAATATTCTTTTAATCTGGCTACAGTTGGAAGTTCAGATGAAATGCATTGAAAACATATGTTGCTTTGATCAATGATGCTGCGTTTCCAGGTTTAAAGGCTGCTTTGATATTGGGCTTTACAGAGCCATATACTCAGCTTTGGAGAGAGAAAGCAGACACGCGTGTCAAAATCCCACCTTCAGAATATCTTAAAAGGGTTTTGTTTGCCCAGCCTTCTTGAAGCTATTCGTTGTTTTATGCAAGAGGAATAAAAAGAGTTAGATTGATCCAGCACAATGCAACTAAAACAATTTTTCGTTACTTTGTAGAATTTGAAATAGAATTTTCATTCGATATTCAAAGATGAAGTATGAGGGGAAGCTGGCCAAGAATATAAAGAAGGATAGTAAAAGCTTCTTTAGGTATGATAAGAGAAGGAGATTAGTAAAGACGAATGTGAGTCCCTTGAAGGCAGAAGCAGGTGAAATTATTATGGGGAACAAGGAAATGGCAGAAGAGTTGAACAGGTACTTTGGTTCTGTCTTCACTAAGGAAGACACAAACAATCTCCCAGATGTACTAGAACACAGAGGATCTAGGAAGACAGAGGAACTGAAATAAATTTGCATTAGGCGAGAAATAGTATTGGGTAGGCTGATGGGACTGAAGGCTGATAAATCCCCAGGGCCTGATGGTCTGCATCCCAGGGTACTCAAGGAGGTGGCTTTAGAAATCGTGGTGATCATTTCCCAATGTTCTATAGATTCAGGATCAGTTCCTCTGGATTGGAGGGTAGCTAATGTTATCCCACATTTCAAGAAAGGAGCGAGAGAGAAAAAGGGGAATTACAGACCAGTTAGCCTGACATCGGTGGTGGGGAAGATAATAACAACGCATTTGGATAGCAGTAAAAGGATTGGTCCAAGTCTGAGTGGGTTAATGAAAGGGAAATCTTGCTTGACTAATCTTCTGAAATTGTTTGAGGATGTGACAAATAAAATGGATGAAGGAGAGTCAGTGGATGTAGTGTATTTGGACTTTCAGAAAGCCTTTGATAAGGTCCCACACAAGAGATTGGTGGATAATATTAGAGCACATGGTATTGGGGGTAGGGTATTGACATGGATAGAGAATAGGTTGGCAGACAGGAAACAAAGGGTAGGAACAAATGGGTCCCTGTCAGAATGTCAGGCAGTGACGAGTGGAGTGCCGCAAGGCTCGATGCTGAGGCTGCAACTATTTACAATATATATTAATGTTTAGATAAAAGTAACCACTAGCAAATTTGCAGATGACACAAAGATGGGTGGCAGTGTGAAATGCGAAGAGGACGCTAGAAGGTTGCAGGGTGACTTGGACAGGTTGAGTGAGTGGGCAGATGCGTGGCAGATGCAGTATAATGTAGATAAATGTGAGGTTATCCACTTTGGCGGCAAGAACAAGGAGGCAGATTATTATCTCATTGGTGTCAGATTAGGAAAAAGGGAAGTGCAACAAGACCTGGGTGTCCTTGTACACCTGTCACTGAAAGTAAACATGCAGGTACAGCGGGCAGTGAAGAAAGCTAATGGCATGTTGGCCTTCATAATGAGAGGATTTGAGTATAGGAGTGAAGAGGTCTTTCTGCAGTTGTACAGGGCCCTGGTGAGACCACATCTGGAGTATTGTGTGCATTTTTGGTCTCCCACCTTAAGGAAGGACATCCTTGCTATTGAGGCAGTGCACATTGGTTAACGGGGTTAATCCCCGGGATGGTGGGACTGTCATATGAGGAAAGATTGGAAAGACTGGGCTTGTATTCACTGGAATTTAGAAGGATGAGAGGGGATCTTATAGAAACGTATAAAATTATAAAAGGACTGGACAAGCTAGATGCAGGAAAAATGTTCCCAATGTTGGGTGAGTCCAGAACCAGGGGCCACAGTCTAAGAATAAAGGGGAGGCCATTTAAAACTGAGATGAGAAAGAAAAAAAATCACCCAGAGAGTTGTGAATTTGTGGAATTCTTTGTCACAGAAGGCAATTCACTGGATGAATTTAAAAGAGAGTTAGATAGAGCTCTAGGTGCTAGTGGATTCAAGGAATATGGGGAGGAGGCAGGCACGGGTTACTGATTGTGGATGATCAGCCATGATCACAATGAATGGTGGTGCTGGCTCGAAGGGCCGAGTGGCCTTCTCCTGCACCTATTTTCTATGTTTCTATGCTTATATGTTGCCAGTACCAAACTGAAGCACGTCCTAAATTATCAGGTATCTCTCAATCCATGCCTAACTCCTTTAATACTCGCATGTGGGTTTACCCATGTAACATAAAGATTTGATTTTATATCACTTGCGGAAAAATCTATTACATTTTAATCTTTTGTTGGTTATATCATCAGATTGAACATCAAATAGTGTGACCAACATGACAGATAATATTAAACAGAGCTCCATCAAGGAATATTTAACCATGACCAGAATTATACATCAAAATGGCTCCGTTTACTCCAGCAATGGCTCACCATTCACCATTAACCGTCTAACCGAGATGCAGGGGAATACCTTGCTGGTCCAAAGCATCCTAGAATCCAGCAACAAAGTCCTGAAATGGCTTCAACTGATATAACAGGGTTACATGGATGGACTATAACAAACCCTGCAGCAAAAACTTCCCCAAAGCCTTAAAAGGCCACAAAGTCTTGCCTCAGTTTAGCCCACTGTCAAATGATTCCGAATGTCTCTGTCTCAGAAGCATTTAAACGTTATTAAAACATTGAAAGTAAACATTCTCAAGTGCACTAAATCAATTTGCAATTACAAAAATACACAGGTTTAACAAAACCCTTAAAAAATAATTAAATTTCTCAAATGAACCAGAAGTATATTTAATGAAACATTTTGAGCAAAACACACGGTGCTGGAGAAACCCAATGGGTCAGGTAGCATCTGTGGAGTGAATGATGTGATGTTTTAGGTTGGGATTCTTCTTCAGTCTGAAAAGGGTCCTACCCTGAAACATCGCCTATTCATTCCCTCCACGAATGCTGCCTGACCGCTGAGTTACTCCAGCACATTGTGTTTTGTTCAAGAAACCAGTATCTGCAGTTCCGTATACTCTCTCAATGAAACAACCTATCTTCTGTCTGATAGTTCCACAACACCATAATCCCCAATTAAGTCCAGAGAGTGTGAATCCCACATCAGTAGTAACATTATGCAATGGCTGAGAGTTTTCCCAGTGTAAACTGGGAGGATTCTGAGCAACTTCCAGCTCCACATGAGGTTTAGTGGAGTTCACTGACAGGTACAACTCCTAATATCCAGAAAAAGACACAAAGTGCTGGAGTAACTCAACAGGTCGGGCAGCATCTCTGGTGAACATGGATAGATGGCATTTTGGCTGCAGACCCTTCTTCAGACTGATTGAAGGGTCCCGACCAGAAACGTCACCTTTCCATGTTCTGCAGATGAGCTGACCTGACTCCTTGAGTTGCTGCAGCATTTTGTGTCTTTGTTGGTAAACCAGCAATAGCAGTTTTGTGTATCAGCCACTATCCAAACTAAGTATAGTTTATGTTTGGTTTACAGATACAGCACAGAAACAGGCCCTTCGGCCCACCAGACCTGCACCGACCAGTGATCCCCACACATTAACACTACCATCCACACACTAGGGACAGTTTTTTACATTTATACCAAGCCAATTAACCGACGAACCTGTACGTCTTTAGAAACCGAATATCTTGGAGAAAATCCACGCGGTCACGGGGAGAACGTACAAACTCCGTACCGTCAACACCCATAGATGGGATCGAACCCGGGTCTCCGGCGCTTTAAGGCAGCAACTCTACCGCTGTGCCACCCAACCGCCCTACGCTGAGTGCTGAGTTACTGCAGCACTTTGTGTCTCTGTTTTGAAAACCAGCATCTGCAGTTTCTTGTATCAGCAACTCCAGTATCTAGGCAAAGCCTCAGACTTCTGCATTTAACGTGGTATGAACAAATGCCCTCGACATGCTGGCACAATACATATTGAGATGGAAGGTAAAAAATCCTCACATAATTATAAATCATATATGATTAGTAATTTACCACATTAAAACATTAATGACAATAGACTGGTGAGCAATATCATTGATTATTAGATCATAATTTATGCTGTTCATTCGTTATTTATATCAGCAGCTTGTTGATGTGGGTAGCTTGCTTTAACATTGGACTCAGGAAAGTCACTTTATATCCTGTAACCTAGCAACCAACTTTATTGGGCACAGCATGAGCCAGAGATTTTGCCTCTTACGATAAGGGCTTACTCCGATTTACATAATACAAGGCCACAATAGTGAAGTCCTGCTAACGTAAGGCAGATTTTGGTGGAAAACTGCATGTGAATAATCTATTAAAGCACAAATCAGCCACTTGTTTGTACGGAGTCATGACATTCCTGAAATCTGAATCTTCGCAAATCATTGCCGATTTTCACTGTTCTTCAGTAACATTCATGTGCTTTTTGGCTATTTGATCCAATCATTAACTCTCCTCAGATAGTTAAGTTCAGTAATTATCAATGTAGCTATCTTTCTCATAGAAACATAGACATAGAAACATAGACAATAGGTGTAGGAGGAGGCCATTCGGCCCTTCGAGCCAGAACCGCCATTCATTGTGATCATGGCTGATCGTTCCCAATCAATAACCCGTGCCTGCCTTCTCCCCATATCCCTTGATTCCACTAGCCCCTAGAGCTCTATCTAACTCTTTCTTAAATCCATCCAGTGATTTGGCCTCCACTGCCCTCTGTGGCAGAGAATTCCACAAATTCACAACTCTCTGGGTGAAAATGTTTTTTCACACCTCAGTTTTAAATGGCCTCCCCTTTATTCTAAGACTGTGTCCCTGGTTCTGGACTCGCCCAACATTGAGAACATTTTTCCTGTATCTAGCTTGTCCAGTCCTTTTATAATTTTATATGTTTCTATAAGATCCCCTCTCATCCTTCTAAACTCCAGTGAATACAAGCCCAGTCTTTTCAATCTCTCCTCATATGACAGTCCCGACATCCCAGGGATCAATCTCGTGAACCTACGCAATTGGTAGGTTCTATTTCTCCCTGTGATCTGCGTGGGTCAATTACAAGGTTATCCTTCCTCAAATTAGGAGACCAAAACTGTACACAATACTCCAGATGTGGTCTTACCAGGGCCCTATACAACTGCAGAGGTACCTCTTTACTCCTGTGCTGAAATCCTCTTGTTATGAAGGCCAGCATTCCATTAGCTTTCTTCACTGCCTGCTGTACCTGCACGCCAACTTTCAGTGACTAATGTACAAGGACATCCAGGTCTCGCTGCACCTCCCCCTTATCTAACCTAACTCCATTGAGATAATAATCTGCCTCCTTGTTTTTGCCGCCAAAGTGGATAACCTCACATTTATCTATATTATACTGCATCTGCCACGCATCTGCCCACTCACTCAACCTGTCCAGGTTACCCTGCAACCTCCTAACATCCTCTTCACTGTTTACACTGCCACACAGCTTTGTGTCATCCGCAAACCTGCTAGTGTTGCTTCTAATTCTCTCTTCCAAATCATTAATATATATGGTAAACAGTTGCGGCCCCAACACCGAGCCTTGCAGCACTCCACTCGCCACTGCCTGCCACTCGCACAACGTGTTAGGCTGAGAAAACAATGTTCTCTAGTGTGGAAGCTCACAACTAATTTAGTTTAGTTTAGTTTACGGATACAGTGTGGAAACAGGCCCTTCGGCCCACCGAGTCCACACCGACCATCGATCCCTGCACAGTAACACCACTCTACATACAAAATTCTTTTTTACATTTGCACATTTGTACCAAGCCAATTAATCTACAAACCTGTACGTCTTTGGAGTGTGGGAAGAAACCGAAGATCTCGGAGAAAACCCGCGCAGGTCACGGGGAGAACGTACAAACTCTGAAGAGACAATCCATAGTTAGGATGGAACCTGGGTTCCTGGCGCTGTGAGGCAGCAACTCTACCGCTGTGTCACCGTGCCGACATTACCTTCCAATTCGAGTTAGGCCGTTACAGGGTCCTGTTGGCATAAAGGTCCTTCATCACCAAAGGCAAAGTAGAAGCTTTGCCCCCAAAACCTGAGCCAGCTCACCACTTTCAACCCAGAGTGTGAGATTGTTCTTCGGCAAGTTATGCTACAGCTATGATATGAACATCCACCCCTATCCTTATACTCCAGTTCTCACATCCAGGAATCCATTATTTCAAAATTGTAAGTCAAGCGAAAAATTGATTAATGGCAATGGCATTTCGTGGCTCAGAAACAATTTGTAGTCCTGATATTCCCATAATAAACACCAGTTCAAGTCAATGTTTGCACAATAAAGAATTTTGAGAAAAAGATTTTGTCCTCATTAACTACACTGCATAACTTTCTAACCCAGGTATAAAATAATATACTGTAATTTCTTTTTCTAAAAAGTAAAAAAAAATTCTAAAAAGTAAATTTTTTTTCTAAAAAGTAATTTTTTTTTCTAAAAAGTAATTTTTTTTTCTAAAAAGTAATTTTTTTTTCTAAAAAGTAAATTTTTTTTCTAAAAAATAATTTTATAAAAAGGCTCAGAGAGTTGGGACTTGGAGACAACACCATTGACTTTCCTAGCTGTCCATTCACAATGTTACTGTATTTCATCTCCTGCCCACATCCAATACAAACACCAGCCATAAGATTGCCTGGCATCACCCCTCCCTCTATGTCCTCACTGGTCTATGGCTTGGTCATCTCAAAGTTCTGTTCTCCATTGGTCTATGACATGGGGCAGAGCATGATCAGGAAAGGAGAGATCAGTTTGTAACCACTTGGCTTGTGGGTGGTGAGATAGATCGTGGACAAGGGACGGGAATCAAAAAGTGCCGTGTGAAATTAGAGCAAATTGTAGACGCAGCCCAGACCATCACACAATCCAACCTCCCTCCCACCGACTCCATCTACACCTCACGCTGCCTCAGCAAGGCCAGCAGCCCAGACCATCACACAATCCAACCTCCCTCCCACTGACTCCATCTACACCTCACGCTGCCTCAGCAAGGCCAGCAGCCCAGACCATCACACAATCCAACCTCCCTCCCACCGACTCCATCTACACCTCACGCTGCCTCAGCAAGGCCAGCAGCCCAGACCATCACACAATCCAACCTCCCTCCCACTGACTCCATCTACACCTCACGCTGCCTCAGCAAGGCCAGCAGCCCAGACCATCACACAATCCAACCTCCCTCCCACTGACTCCATCTACACCTCACGCTGCCTCGGCAAGGCCAGCAGCCCAGACCATCACACAATCCAACCTCCCTCCCACTGACTCCATCTACACCTCACGCTGCCTCAGCAAGGCCAGCAGCCCAGACCATCACACAATCCAACCTCCCTCCCACCGACTCCATCTACACCTCACGCTGCCTCAGCAAGGCCAGCAGCCCAGACCATCACACAATCCAACCTCCCTCCCACTGACTCCATCTACACCTCACGCTGCCTCAGCAAGGCCAGCAGCCCAGACCATCACACAATCCAACCTCCCTCCCACCGACTCCATCTACACCTCACGCTGCCTCAGCAAGGCCAGCAGCCCAGACCATCACACAATCCAACCTCCCTCCCACTGACTCCATCTACACCTCACGCTGCCTCAGCAAGGCCAGCAGCCCAGACCATCACACAATCCAACCTCCCTCCCACTGACTCCATCTACACCTCACGCTGCCTCAGCAAGGCCAGCAGCCCAGACCATCACACAATCCAACCTCCTTCCCACTGACTCCATCTACACCTCACGCTGCCTCAGCAAGGCCAGCAGCCCAGACCATCACACAATCCAACCTCCCTCCCACTGACTCCATCTACACCTCACGCTGCCTCAGCAAGGCCAGCAGCCCAGACCATCACACAATCCAACCTCCCTCCCACCGACTCCATCTACACCTCACGCTGCCTCAGCAAGGCCAGCAGCCCAGACCATCACACAATCCAACCTCCCTCCCACCGACTCCATCTACACCTCACGCTGCCTCAGCAAGGCCAGCAGCCCAGACCATCACACAATCCAACCTCCCTCCCACCGACTCCATCTACACCTCACGCTGCCTCAGCAAGGCCAGCAGCCCAGACCATCACACAATCCAACCTCCCTCCCACTGACTCCATCTACACCTCACGCTGCCTCAGCAAGGCCAGCAGCCCAGACCATCACACAATCCAACCTCCCTCCCACTGACTCCATCTACACCTCACGCTGCCTCAGCAAGGCCAGCAGCCCAGACCATCACACAATCCAACCTCCCTCCCACCGACTCCATCTACACCTCACGCTGCCTCAGCAAGGCCAGCAGCCCAGACCATCACACAATCCAACCTCCCTCCCACTGACTCCATCTACACCTCACGCTGCCTCAGCAAGGCCAGCAGCCCAGACCATCACACAATCCAACCTCCCTCCCACTGACTCCATCTACACCTCACGCTGCCTCAGCAAGGCCAGCAGCCCAGACCATCACACAATCCAACCTCCCTCCCACTGACTCCATCTACACCTCACGCTGCCTCAGCAAGGCCAGCAGCCCAGACCATCACACAATCCAACCTCCCTCCCACTGACTCCATCTACACCTCAAGCTGCCTCAGCAAGGCCAGCAGCCCAGACCATCACACAATCCAACCTCCCTCCCACTGACTCCATCTACACCTCACGCTGCCTCAGCAAGGCCAGCAGCCCAGACCATCACACAATCCAACCTCCCTCCCACTGACTCCATCTACACCTCACGCTGCCTCAGCAAGGCCAGCAGCCCAGACCATCACACAATCCAACCTCCCTCCCACCGACTCCATCTACACCTCACGCTGCCTCAGCAAGGCCAGCAGCCCAGACCATCACACAATCCAACCTCCCTCCCACTGACTCCATCTACACCTCACGCTGCCTCAGCAAGGCCAGCAGCCCAGACCATCACACAATCCAACCTCCCTCCCACCGACTCCATCTACACCTCACGCTGCCTCAGCAAGGCCAGCAGCCCAGACCATCACACAATCCAACCTCCCTCCCACCGACTCCATCTACACCTCACGCTGCCTCAGCAAGGCCAGCAGCCCAGACCATCACACAATCCAACCTCCCTCCCACTGACTCCATCTACACCTCACGCTGCCTCAGCAAGGCCAGCAGCCCAGACCATCACACAATCCAACCTCCCTCCCACTGACTCCATCTACACCTCACGCTGCCTCAGCAAGGCCAGCAGCCCAGACCATCACACAATCCAACCTCCCTCCCACCGACTCCATCTACACCTCACGCTGCCTCAGCAAGGCCAGCAGCCCAGACCATCACACAATCCAACCTCCCTCCCACTGACTCCATCTACACCTCACGCTGCCTCAGCAAGGCCAGCAGCCCAGACCGTCACACAATCCAACCTCCCTCCCACCGACTCCATCTACACCTCACGCTGCCTCAGCAAGGCCAGCAGCCCAGACCATCACACAATCCAACCTCCCTCCCACCGACTCCATCTACACCTCACGCTGCCTCAGCAAGGCCAGCAGCCCAGACCATCACACAATCCAACCTCCCTCCCACCGACTCCATCTACACCTCACGCTGCCTCAGCAAGGCCAGCAGCCCAGACCATCACACAATCCAACCTCCCTCCCACCGACTCCATCTACACCTCACGCTGCCTCAGCAAGGCCAGCAGCCCAGACCATCACACAATCCAACCTCCCTCCCACCGACTCCATCTACACCTCACGCTGCCTCAGCAAGGCCAGCAGCCCAGACCATCACACAATCCAACCTCCCTCCCACCGACTCCATCTACACCTCACGCTGCCTCAGCAAGGCCAGCAGCCCAGACCATCACACAATCCAACCTCCCTCCCACTGACTCCATCTACACCTCACGCTGCCTCAGCAAGGCCAGCAGCCCAGACCATCACACAATCCAACCTCCCTCCCACTGACTCCATCTACACCTCACGCTGCCTCGGCAAGGCCAGCAACATAATCAAGGACGAGTCGCACCCTGGCCACTCCCTCTTCTCCCCTCTCCCATCATGCAAGAGATACAGAAGTGTGAAAACACACACCCCCAGATTCAGGGACAGTTTCTTCCCAGCTGTTATCAGGCAACTGAACCATCCTACCACAACCAGAGAGCAGTGCTGAACTACTATCTACTTCATTGGAGACCTTCGGACTATCTTTGACCGGACTTTACTGGCTTTACCTTGCACTAAACGTTATTCCCTATCGCGTATCTGTACACTGTGAATGGCTCAATTGTAATCATGTACTGTCTTTCTGCTGACTGGTTAGCACTCAACAAAAGGTTTTCACTGTACCTCGGTACACGTAACAATAAACTAAACCAGAATGCATGGTGACAGGAGATGAGCTCTATATCAGGGATGTGGATCAACAAGTTAGGAAGATGGCAAGAGTTCAGTGAGTGAGTCAGAGAGTCAGATGGGACCCAAAACTTTAGGTATGGAAAATAATCATCCGAGATCTGCCATATCAGTGCTGTGGGTACTGCGATGTTGCACAGAACATTATGTCACCCATGCATCACTCTTGTAGAAATCATGTTGGTTGCAAGGATGACTTGTAGTAGGACAGGCCTGAGTGAATTTCATGATTGGCAAAATCTGATCCAAAAATGATTTTGAAGTGAATTCAGCTGAATGTTAACAGTGATCCATTTCTGGGCACACACCAGCATACGTACATCACCACTGGAAGTGCCCAACCCGTCCAAGTGACATAGTTAGAGCTGGAGTGACTCAGTGGGACAGGCAGCATCTCTGGATACAAGGAATGGGTGACGTTTCGGGTTGAGACCCTTCTTCAGACAGTCTTTTCAGGTGAGGCAACTCATCTACTGTATCTGCTGTTCCAGGTGTGGTAAAAAAAATCATTCTATTTAGAGTCTGAAGATGGGTCTATTCCTCTATCCAGAGATGCTGCCTGTCCCACTGAGTTACTCCAGCATTTTGTGTCTATCTTCGGTGTAAACCAGCATCTGCAGTTCCTTCCTACACAAGTGACATCGTTTTCAGTTGCGTTTTACACTGATAAAAAATCTCTTGCATTTGATATAAGATTTTACACGGTGAGTTATTAACTGGGACTCCATAAACGAACCTTTCTACCACCACGATCAGTGATACCTTTTGTTGTTTGCAAAGCAGTAAATCGTTAAAAAATATGTCTGTGGATTTTGCTATAGTTGTGCATCCAACGTTACAAAGCACACACAGTCTGTCAAAGCCATCTCAGAAATGAAATGCTGGGCTGGCTAAATTGCCTGAGCATGCAAATAATAAGTCTGATAAGGATCAGACCAACACTGCTGGACGTAGAATAATTCACTTTGTTTCATCAGCCGACTTATGTATAATTCCCTAAATGTCAGATCTCTGAAGTGGAATAATGTTTAATAAACTAAACAGGTCTTGGAATATAATAACCTGAGAGAAGCAGAAAGAATACAAGAGAGAAAAGAGAAACCAAAACAGAAAAGAATGAAGATACATGTATTGAAACAGATTGATTTTGAGAGATAATTTAAAATTATAGCATCTTTTTTTTTATTGGCAAAAGTATATTTGTGGAAATGGATGAAGATTGTCATTGAATCATAGAGTCAGGAGGCACAGAAATGGGAACTGTAGCCTAACCTGTCCGTGCTGATCAACAGCTCCATCTAAGCTCACCCCAATTATCCCAGGGCAGCCCACACCCCTCCAAACATTTCCAATCCATGCACCGGCCCAAATGTATTTTAGATGTCGTTATTCTACCTGCAACCCACAAGTATTGGCAACTTTCAAATTGTAGAGCAGTCTAGGCTACCACATCTTGTACAGTGTTGCTGTCCTTACAATTACAAAATATTATAGAGGTTTCTGAGTCTTATGTATCACAGATGATCTATTGCAGGTGTGTCGAACTGCCAGCTCGCGAAGGGGTCCAACTTGATTTGGGGAAAAGGCAGCGCTGTTAAATTACACACAGCAAGTGAGTTGGCTACATGGCCGCCTAAACACACAGGGAATAGGAAGATGCACAGAAGGAACATGCCAGTGCGATCTGCAGCCGTCACCAGCCCACTGCCCACTGCCCAGCCCCCATCACCACCCCACTGCCCAGCCCCCATCACCTGCCCACTGCCCAGCCCCATCACCTGCCCACTGCCCAGCCCCCATCACCTGCCCACTGCCCAGCCCCCATCACCTGCCCACTGCCCAGCCCCCATCACCTGCCCACTGCCCAGCCCCCATCACCTGCCCACTGCCCCCATCACCTGCCCACTGCCCAGCCCCCATCACCACCCCACTGCCCCCATCACCTGCCCAACCCCCATCACCACCCCACTGCCCAGCCCCCATCACCTGCCCATTGCCCAGCCCCCATCACCTGCCCACTGCCCCCATCACCTGCCCAGCCCCCATCACCACCCCACTGCCCAGCCCCCATCACCTGCCCATTGCCCAGCCCCCATCACCTGCCCACTGCCCCCATCACCTGCCCAGCCCCCATCACCACCCCACTGCCCAGCCCCCATCACCTGCCCATTGCCCAGCCCCCATCACCACCCCACTGCCCAGCCCCCATCACCTGCCCACTGCCCCCATCACCTGCCCACTGCCCAGCCCCCATCACTACCCCACTGCCCCCATCACCTGCCCAGCCCCCATCACCACCCCACTGCCCAGCCCCCATCACCTGCCCATTGCCCAGCCCCCATCACCTGCCCACTGCCCCCATCACCTGCCCAGCCCCCATCACCACCCCACTGCCCAGCCCCCATCACCTGCCCATTGCCCAGCCCCCATCACCACCCCACTGCCCAGCCCCCATCACCACCCCACTGCCCAGCCCCCATCACCACTCCACTGCCCCCATCACCACCCCACTGCCCACTGCCCAGCCCCCATCACCACCCCACTGCCCAGCCCCATCACCACCCCACTGCCCAGCCCCCATCACCACCCCACTGCCCAGCCCCCATCACCACCCCACTGCCCAGCCCCCATCACCACCCCACTGCCCAGCCCCCATCACCACCCCACTGCCCAGCCCCCATCACCACCCCACTGCCCAGCCCCCATCACCACCCCACTGCCCAGCCCCCATCACCACCCCACTGCCCAGCCCCCATCACCTGCCCACTGCCCCCATCACCACCCCACTGCCCAGCCCCCATCACCACCCCACTGCCCAGCCCCCATCACCACCCCACTGCCCACTGCCCACTGCCCACTGCCCACTGCCCACTGCCCACTGCCCAGCCCCCATCACCACCCCACTGCCCAGCCCCCATCACCACCCACTGCCCCCATCACCACCCCACTGCCCAGCCCCCATCACCACCCACTGCCCAGCCCCCGGAGGTGAGTGGAAGCGACGCCCATATCTGGCCGTGTGGTGACACGGGCGGGAAGGGGCCGCGCTGGGGAAGGTGGGGAGTCTCAGCGTTGTTGTGGACACCGGGAAGTGCCTGGGCTGCCGCCACAGAGACCGCCACCATGTACCTGAGACCCAGGTGAGTGCGTGGATAGAGGTTGGTGGGAAGTAGCCGCACTGTGAATGGGGCCGCTGCCAGCGATCCACAATCTGAGCTGCTCTCCAGGGTGGGGGCTCTGGGTTTGGGTTAAGGTCAGGTGGGATGTTAAGGTCAACTACATGCTGGTAGTTATGCGGGAATAGGGAAGGGAAGGGAAGGGAGAAGGTGGTGGTAAAGGAAGGGGAGGGGGAGCAGATGAGGGGAGGGAGGGTTTTTAGGGATGAGGAAGGGAAGAGAGGGTGTCGAGGGAGGGGAGTGGGGGAATAGGTGGTAAAGAAAGGAAGTAGGGAGGAGGGAGTGAGGAAGGGAGCAGATGAGAGAAAGAATGGTGTTTAGGGATGAGGGAAGGGAGGGGATTTAGGGACGAGGTGAGGAAAGAGAGAGGATGAAGTAAGTGTGGGGAGTGGGGGAGTAACTGGAAGGAAGGAAGTGGGGATGAGAGAAGGGATAGGCTGAGGAAAGGGAGAGGGCAGGTGAGGGAGAAGGTGAGGGTAGAGAAGGACATGAGAGGTGAGGGGAGAGGATGTGAGGGGAAGGAAGAAAGACATAAGGAGAAGGATGGGGACAGGTGAGATGATGGACAGACCATCTTTCACCATGCCAGGTAGCTGCTGTTTGGCTGTTCACCACCCAGCCAGCCCATTGTGTACTAAACTTAAACACTGTAGGAAGACTGTGAGACAGGGGAACAGAATTAGGCCATTTAGCCCATCAAGTCTACTTTGCCATTCAACCATGGCTGATCTATTTTCTCTCTCAACCACATTCTATTGTCTTCTTTCTCCCTGTAACCTAATCAAGACCTATCAATCTCTGCCTCAAAAATACCCAATGTCTTGGCCTCCACCGCTGTCTATAGCAATGAATTCCACAGATTCACCACCCATTCTTCCTCATCTCCATTTTGAATGTATGACCTTTTATTCTGATGCTGTGACCTCTGGTCCTACACTCTCCTATTACTGGAAACATTATTTACACATCCTCTCGATCTAGGGCCTAGATACCAATCATAAAAGTAATGCTTGCAGGGCAATCCTCTTCATTAGAAACAAAATTCGTAAAGTGAAACACTTTGTAGTTACAGCAGAGACTGAGACACACGAGAGCAGGTTGAAAAAACGAAGGCAACGAGAGCTGTGGGAGCAGTGCGCGTGCGTGCGTGCGTGCGTGCGTGCGTGCGTGCATGCGTGTACAACTGATCCGGCCCCCATGAAGTCACATTTTGCCCATTCCGGCCCCTGACCTAAAATGACTTTGACAGCCCTGATCTATTGCAGTGATCCTCACTGTCTGCAACTCCTCCAATGTTGGTGTCATGAGCAAACGTCCTCACCATCCCATCTACATTTACCTCTCGATCATCTATATATATCACAAACGGCAGAGGTCCCAGCACAGATCCCTGTGGAACTCCACTGATCACAGACCTCCAGCCAGAGTATCTACCTTCCACCACAACCCTGTCTCTTCCAAAAATAAAGCAGTCCTGGATCTATACGACCAAGTCATCGTGAATCCCATCCATCTTAATCTTCTGGATCAGCCAACCATGAGGGACGATACCATGAAAGCCTTACTAAAATCCATATATGCTATTAATTAATGCTATAAAGATGATCTTCCTCCCACAGCTACTATACTTATTTCAAGCAATCCCGATACACCTTCCAAAACAATTTTTCAAAAAAATTGATTCAATTATTACTAATTTTATTTGGGATTATAAGACCCATAGAATCAATAAAAGACATTTATGCAAGTCTAAAACTAATGGAGGATTCGCTTTACCAAACTTCCTATTTTATTATTGGGTGGTTAATATTAAAAATATAACCTTCTGGCTGGACGACATTGATCGGCAACCAGATTGGTTAAAGTTGGAGAAGGAGGATTGCTTACCATTTGACATTGGTGCGACCTTATTCGCCCCAATAACTTTGAATAAAAAAACATATGGAGGAAACCCGATTATACATAGTGTTATCTGTATTTGGAAACAATTAAAACTCACTTTAAAATGGAGTAATTTATCTTTCTTCCTACCCATTGCAAATAACCCTTCTTTCAAACCGTCTGTCTCAGATAGAGGATTCATTCAATGGAAAAGTTATGGAATTAAAATGCTGGGAGACCTCTATCATAAGGGAACTTTTCTATCTTTTCAGGAATTACAACAGAAGTATGGTTTACGTGCTAATAATTTTTTTAGATATTTACAACTCAGAGATTATGTAAAATCACATACGCAAGAATATAGATTTAGAGGCCCAGGAATTCTTGATGAATGCTTGAACCGTCACTACAATACAAATAAATTAATATCTTATATTTATAACACTTTTTTAGATACCGACATTCCGTCATCAGAATCATATAGACGAGCATGGGAGGACGAATTGGCTTAACCCGTAACGCAAGACATATGGGACGAAAGTTTACAACACATACATCAATGCTCATTAAACACTAGACACTCATTAATACAATTTAAAATATTACACAGACTACATTATTCGAAGACAAAATTAAACAGGATCTTCCCAAGTATCTCTCCTATTTGTGATAAATGTCAATTTCAAGAAGCCAATTTAACTCACACTTTTGTGACTTGTACAAATATGCAAAATTTTTGGATCGATATTTTAAAAATCATTTCCAAAGTTATCGATAACCAACTGGATTTAGATCCAAAATTAATAATTTTAGGATTATCAGAACACATTACAAACTTTACGCTAAGTCAGAGACGCTTTCTTGACTACAGTTTAATAACTGCGAAAAAATTAATACTTAAATTTTGGAAAAAAACAGTAACCCCCACAATTAAAATGTGGATTACGGAAATGACCGAGACCTTGCATTTGGAAAAAATAAGGTTTGCCTTAATTGACAAACCAGATTTTTTTTTAAAAATATGGTCTCCATTTATTGAATTTTTAAAAAAGTAAATGGGTTTGACACAAAACTAAAATTTAAAACTAAAGTTAAAACTTGAGTTTAGGGTTGGATGTACAACTATACTCATCATCTCCCGGAGCTATCCCCATAATCTTTATATTTGTAATTCTCTTTTTTCTTTGCTTTCTCTCTATTAGTTTATAGTCATTTTTTTCAATCTCTTTTCATCTTTATTTTTTCTTTAAAAATTTAAAAATTGAAGCTATGTAAGAATTCTATAACCAGTTTGTCGTTTATTATTATTTGTACATATGCTTTAAAAAATTTTAAATTTAAAATCCATATATACAACATACCTTCATCAATCTCTTCAGTCATCTCCTCAAAATACTCAGTCAAGTTAGTAAGATATGACCTGCCGTGTACAAAGCCAGAGGTCGACACACAATGCTGGAGTAACTCAGTGGGACAGGCAGCATCTCTGGAGAGAAGGAATGGGTGATGTTTTGGGTTGAGACTCTTCTTCTGACGAAGTGACCTGAAATGTCACCCATCCCCTTTCTCCAGAGATGCTGCCTGTCCCGCTGAGTTACTCAGCATATCTTCAGCTTAAACCAGCATCTGCAGTTCCTTCCTGCACATGTACAAAGCCATGCTGGCTGTCATCAGGAAGAGCCCACTCTCTTCCATTCAGTGACAACGACTTTAATAAATTTGGAGGCATAAATATCTTCTTGTAAAATTCAAAGAATTGGATGAAACTGTTTTGGAATGTTATATAAATATTTGAATTTGAATGTATAGATAATTGCATGAGGTGAGTTAGGCCTGAAGGTTTATATTTCTGTACTATCTGTATAATTGGTTGATACTATTTTAACAAAACCACAGTAAGAGATGTTGTTTTGCACAAAGAGAACGATACGATGCAAAACAATAGCGGGAAATTGATCTGCCAACAGTCATACAACACAAAATACATGACACGTGAAATTAAAGTGCCGATGGGAACGGATTGGGATGTGCAAAGATTGGAGAGGTATAGAAGAAAAATTAAAATCTCCAGATACTTCATTATGGTTGGAATTAAATAAGGTAACGAAAGGGTGGCAATTGGCATCTTTTGTTGACCAGCTGCAGAGAAGATGATGAGTCTCTTGCAAAGCAAGTTTCAGACACGTTATCTCCTAGAACTGACCTCGTTCCCTGTGTTTTCCGTCTGTGAATGCGTAGCGTTGGTGAACCAAACACAAGAGCAATAGATGGCTAGACCACCCGCGCCCCCTGCCGTGAGTAGCGCAGGAACGTTGCAGACAAGGGGGGCTGATGATCGGCTTGGGAGGGGCAGTGGCGCGGTCTGCTTGAAAGATGAGATATCATATAATGTCAGGATGCCCTTGTACTATGTTTGACTTGTATTAACCATCCGTTGTTGAACAAGATTAACATAAACAAAAAGTATATTATGACGAATGGTATAATGACGAATGGAACACGCATGTAGTAGACAGTAATAACAGGAAAACATCGAGCCAAGGACAAAGTATATTTTCATATAATTGTATCTAACAAAATAAAAGTTGTTTACTGCACTGTATAACAGTCAGCTAAATCTGCTGCAAAGACAGAGAAGTGGTGGGCAGTTAACTGCAGCCATCTCTCCACGACATCATGCAATAAAGCCTCTTGAAACAAAACTCGGTCTCCGTTTCTCCTTTAACTTTCCTCTAATTCAATTTCCTCGACAGGAGGGGGGTCAGTCGACCCCATGACAGAAGGGGGGGGGGGGGGGGAGTTGTACAGTTTGATAGCCACAGGGGAGAAGGATCTCCTGTGGCGTTCTGTCCTGCATCTTGGTGGGACCAGTCTGTTGCTAAAGGTGCTCAGCAATGATGAACTTGGTGTCAAGATAACAACTGCTCCTTAAAGGCCAGTCTAATGAAGGAGCTGGTCATCGACTACAGGAAGTGGGCTGGAGTATAAGCCTCAGTCTGTATCAATGGTGTTGAAGTAGAGGTGGTAGAGAGCTTCAAGTTCCGAGGATAGACACAAAATGCTGGAGTAACTCAGCGGGACAGGCAGCATCTCTGGATAGATGGAATGGGTGATGTTTCGGGTCGAGACCTTTCTTCAGATTCAAGTTCCTAGGTATAAATATCACCAACAATTTGTCCTGGTCCAATCATATTGATGCCAATACTAAGAAAGTTTAGAAGAATGAGGGGGGACCTCATTGAAATATATAGAACAGTGAAAGGCCTGGATAGAGTGGATGTGGAGAGGATGTTTCCACTAGTGGGAGAGTCTAGGACTAGAGGTCATTGCCTCAGAATTAAAGGACATTCTTTTAGGAAGGAGATGAGGAGAAATTTCTTTAGTCAGAGGGTGGTGAATCTGTGAAATTCTTTGCCACAGAAGGCTGTGGATATTTTTAAGGTAGAGAGAGATAGATTCTTGATTAGTACAGGTGTCAGAGGTTATGGGGAGAAGGCAGGAGAATGGGGTTAGGAGGGAGAGATTGATCAGCCATGATTGAATGGCGCAGTAGACTTGATGGGCCGAATGGCCTAATTCTACTCCTATCACATGACCTTGTGACCTTTAGCACACCAACACCTCTATTTTCCCAGAACTTCATGCTAAAGAACTTCAGCATGTCTCCAACAACCCTTACCAATGTCTACAGAGGCATCTGAGAAAGCATCCTGTTGGGACACCTCAGAACCACCCTGCCCAAGACTGCAAGAAACTGCAGGGAGTTAGAAACGCGGCCCTGCCCATCACATGAACCTGACTGCATCCCATCCCATCCAATTCCACCTGTATTCCCCACTGCCTTAGGAAAATAGACAACACAATAAAGGAACCCTCTCATCAAGACATTCTTTTTTCTTGTCTTTCCCGATGGGCAGATGATTTAAAAGGTTGAAACTTTAAAAGATCCAAGAACAGCATCTTCTCTGCTATTATCAGGCTCTTGAAAGGACGTTTCACATACTGGGGATGTATTCCAGATTTTCCAGTCTACCTCGTTACAGGCTCGGCACTTTTTTTTTAGCTGCATTTCCTCGCTATTCTGCACTCTGTTTATTTTCTCTTTTGCACTACATGATAGACAATAGACAATAGACTATAGGTGCAGGAGGAGGCTATTCGGCCCTTCGAGCCAGCACTGCCATTCAATGTGATCATGGCTGATCATTCTCAATCAGTACCCTGTTCCTGCCTTCTCCCCATACCCCCTGACTCCGCTATCCTTAAGAGCTCTATCTAGCTCTCTCTTGAATACATTCAGAGAATTGGCCTCCACTGCCTTCTGAGGCAGAGAATTCCACAGAATTACAACCCAGATTTACAATACAGTAAACCCTTGCTATAACAGACCACGGGGGCAGGGGGGAAAGGTGTCCATTATTGCTGATTGTCCACTATAACCGAGAAAGGTATTATCATTGAATCAGTAGCAGTTGCCGGCTAATACACAAAATGCTGGAGTAACTCTGCAGGTCAGGCAGCATCTCTGGAGAACACGGAGAGGGGATGCTTCTGTTCGAGATACTTCTTCACACTATTGGTCAGGCACAGGGCCTGGAATCTGGGTGAGTTGACGGCCTTGGCCTGCAGGCAGCCGTGGAAGAGGCAAGGATCAGTGGAGTCAATGGTGGGGCAAGCAGGCAGCAGGAATTGATACAATTGCAGTGTATAGATACACGATAAGGGAATAACATATACTGCAAGGTGAAGCCAGCAAAGTCCGTTCAATGATAGTTTGAGGGTCATCAAAGAGGTAGACAGTAGTTCAGCACTGCTCTCTGGTTGTGGTACGATGATTCAGTTGCCTGATAACAGTTGGGATGAAACTGTCCCTGAATCTGGAGGTGTGCAATTTCACACTTCTGTACCTTTTGCCTGATGGGAGACGGGAGAAGAGGGAGTGGCCAGGGTGCGACTCGTCCTTGAGTTGTGTACCTCATGCTGCTGGCCTTGCCGAGGCAGCGTGAGGTATACTGTCTCACAATGATACTGTTTACACCAAATGAAAGACATTATGGGTTGAGTTAGTGATGCAACTAATGGACCTGTTGGCACAGCCCAGGCAGAAAGGCTCCAATCCTCCAGTGCTGTTTGTATGAATGCATGGGATTCCCTTCAGCACTCAACTTCTTCCCATGTCCCAAACTCATGCAGCTTGATAGATTAATCAGCCACTCTATACTGTCCCTAGTGTGTGGTTTAGTTTAGTTTAGTTTAGAGATACAGTGCGGAAACAGGCCCTACGGCCCACCGGGTCCGCGCCGACCAGCGATCCCCGCACACTAACACTATCCTACACACACAAGGGACAATTTTTACATTTACCAAGCCAATTAACCTACAAACCTGTACGTCTTTGGAGTGTGGGAGGAAATCGAAGATCTCGGAAAAAACCCACGCAGGTCACGGGGAGAACGTACAAACTCCGTACAGACAGCACCCGTAGTCAGGATCGAACCCGGGTCTCCGGTGCTGCATTCACTGTAAGGCAGCAACTCTACCGCTGCGCCACCGTGACGCACGTAGTGGTAGAATCTAGTGGGAAGGGGTTGAGAATAATGTAACAGTTGTGAAAGATTTAGCGTTTTCTCACCATGTTAAGAAACATGTTAAGATAGAATTTATATTATTTATATTATTCATCGTGAATAAAATAAGAGGGGCCCAAATAGTCTTTCATTGTTATTAACTATAAAGTATGGATAAAGTTTTGATGGTTTCTGGAACATTACTGCCACCATCCCCTGCTTTAGTTATACTATTTATTTCTTACAAAATATTTCTTCCTGGAACATTGCATCTTTCAGATGTCAGGAATCTCAGTCAAATAGCTTAAATTATTGAT
This sequence comes from Rhinoraja longicauda, assembly GCF_053455715.1. NCBI lineage: Eukaryota > Metazoa > Chordata > Chondrichthyes > Rajiformes > Arhynchobatidae > Rhinoraja > Rhinoraja longicauda. The sequence goes on along the minus strand of NC_135973.1, from coordinate 36,326,346 downwards.
TATTCCATAAAGATGCAATTGCCTATCATTATTAATTAAATAGCAACATTTGGTATGAATGTTTGACAATACATTTAGAATTACATAGACAACATTTGTAGGAAGGAACTGCAGATGTTGGTTTAAACCGAAGATAGACACAGAAAGCTGGAGTAACTCAGCGGGTCAGGCAGCATCTCTGGAGAGAAGGAATGGGTGATGTCTGTCTCTTCCTCAGACCTGAAGAACGGTCTCGACTCGAAACGTCACCCAGTCCTTTTCTCCAGACAATGACACAGTTCTTTTCCACAGCCAGGTGTTCAAGTTTTGATGTTGATACAATTATTTGCTTCTCCTTGTCCAATTTATGACACGAATGGGGAAATCTGTCCTCTGAGGAAGAATGAATACAACTGCTCCTGTTTTCTTCAGAAAATAAGTGACTTTAAAATGATCTAATTCATGTTGTCACAAATATAGGAGCGACTGGTCAAAGATGATTCCAATAAAATTGTCAGCTGTGTATGTGGGTGTTTCCACAAATACAGCACTCAGCAGTGAAACTGAAGGTAATATTTTTCCTAAAAATATGCAGTAAAAATATTACTGAGTTCACGAAATAGTTCAAACTTGAACCGCAAAGAACGCTTGAAGTATGTGGTGAGGAAGTTGCTGGCGTTTAGTTCTTAAAAGTTATTCATTCTGCTGAGTATAATTATCCATTCCTGCCTCTAACTAACGTGGATTCTTTGTCCACTCCATCCATTTTGCAGCCAAAACTCTCCAATTTACATGTCATTTGAAACTGGGATTCTAATCTGAGATACTTGTTCAAGTGCAGAGGTTCAGTATTGTTGCTGCTCTGTTCTTTAATCAATATCTGAAGCTGATTTAATTCAGCTCAATCCTTCATCTTCAACGGCAGCCAAAATGACATCCACTGCCTCATTTGACATTCTTACAGTTCAGACTCTGTGTTTCTGATGATTAGACAGACCTTTCTATACACAATTATAATTACAAACTGCAAGCTGTTAGGCACTATAATTGTCATGCTTCATGAAGGATTCCTGACAACCTGAGACAGGGGGAGCTTGACATTTTGCTTGCCAAAATTAATTTGAAGACCTTCGAAGGAACATTGAATTATATTATAGTTTTTCATTTAATATGCAATATTTGGTTTCAGTGTCCTTTGACAGAGCACAGAGAGTTCTGACAGTGATAAAGGATTAGAGCATGTCAAAATCTGATTAGCATTAAATGGGAGCTGTTCTGGCAAATGCAATTGTCGTGATTGAGACTCGACAGCATAACAAGCAGAGATGGGCAGCATAACAAGCCACGACTGAACATCTGCGGTCAGAATAACATTTATTTTCTCACAAATATCATCATTTCAATTTAATTGATGTTGTTTGTGTGCAAAGAAGAGACCTGTCCCATTAAAGTTGACAGTTTCACAGCTACTCTCTTCAGAAGCAGAAAGCCACATGGGAGCTATTGAGAAAAGACTGAAGGAAAATTGTAGGGACAGGAACCATTAGAGGGAAGTATTTGTAACTTCCATGAAATTACTTGCAAAATTCCTTCTTTTAAAACCTACCAATAAACTTGGTCAATGAAAGGATTAGATAGAACAAATGGTTCCCAGTTCCCACTTTCTTTCTCATCCCTCACCTATTCCACCTGCCTTTCACCTAAACACCAACACATGGTCTCAGAGAACTCTCTCCCCTTTTGCCAGCATCACACCCACCCCCACCCCCACCCCCACCCCCTTTGGGCAGCACTGTGGCGTTTTACAGCGCCAGAGACCCAGGTTTGATCTGGACTACGGGTGCTTGTCTGTGCGGAGTTTGTACGTGACCGCATGGGTAGTCTCTGGGAGGTCTAGTTTCCTCCCACACTCCAAAGACGTACAGATGCATAGCTTGATTGGCTTGGTAAATTTGTAAATTGGCCCTAGTGCGTCTAATATAATGTTAGTGTGCGGGGATTGCTGGTCAGCGCGGACTTGGTGGGCCGAAGGGCCTGTTTCCGCACTGTATCTCTAAACTAAACTTATCTAGTTCCAGGGGCTAGGCCAGCCCTCAAGAGGCTGATTGTCAGCAATCTGATTGGGTATTCCCATGTGCCTACTGTCCATCGTGGTGGTAAAGGTCATAGTTTGGGAGTTTTTGTAAGAATGGCCTGGGTGTCAAAGGTTATGGGGAGTAGGCAGGAGAATGGGATTAGATAGATCAACCATGATTGAATAGCAGAGTAGACTTGATGGACCACTGTTGCTGCTCAGAGAATAGGTGGTCAAACCAGCTGAGTTTCTAATAAATAAAGACTCTGAGAATGACCATAGCAGGAGACTCAGCCACTGCAGTGTCTGTGAATGCTGGGGCTAGGCACGCTCTCAGCTTTGTCATTTACATTCCACATACCAGGAGTTGTGAATGGAAGTGATCATTGTGAAATTATCAGTGAAATATCCCTACCTCACAATGAAAGGCCTGTGATGAAGCTGAAGATAGTTGGAATTTGTCTCTGGAAATGGAGTGCTACAATGCTGACAACTATATTCTAGTCAGTATCTCTTCCCTTGCTCTATCTATTGTACTTGCTTTTGACTTGATTGTGTTCAAGCACAGTATTATTGGATAGCATGCAAAACACAGCTTTTCACTGTGCCTCAGTACATGTAACAAAAAATAGACCTGACCCGAAGTGGGACTCCGACTAGTTTCACTGTCCTGATTTATTATACTGATTGTATGCCTCATTGTCAACAGTTCAACAACAACAGTTCAACAGAGCTTTATTTGTCATTCGGTACCAAGGTACCGAACAAAATTACATAGCAGTCATACACAAAAAAGAACACAAGACACATGACCCCAACACAAACGTCCATCACAGTGACTCCAAACACCCCCTCACTGTGATGGAGGCAACAAAACTTCCACTCTCTTCCCCACGCCCACGGACAGACAGCTCGTACCCGACCGACCCGCACAGTCCCCGCAAGGGGATGGAAGTCCCCGCGGCCGAGTCGCACCGGGCGCTGAAACATCCCGCGGCCGAGCCGGGCGACGGAAGGTCCCGCGGCCGAGCCGTGCGCAGCTAAGTCCCGCGGCCGAGCCGCGCCGTGCGATGTTAAGTCCAGCGGCCAAGCCGCACCGGGCGATGTTAAGTCCAGCGGCCAAGCCGCACCGGGCGATGTTAAGTCCAGCGGCCGAGCCGCACCGGGCGATGTTAGGCCCCGCGGCCAAGCCGCACCGGGCGATGTTAAGTCCAGCGGCCGAGCCGCACCAGCGATGAAAAGTCCCGCGGCCGAGCCGCGCCGTGCGATGTTAGGCCCCGCGGCCGAGCCGCGCCGGGCGATGTTAAGTCCAGCGGCCGAGCCGCACCGGCGATGGAAGGCCCCGCGGCCGAGCCGCGCCGGGCGATGTAAAGTCCCGCGGCCGAGCCACACCAGCGATGTTAGGCCCCGCGGCCGAGCCGCGCCGGGCGATGTTGCGCCCCGTGGCCAAGCCGCACTGGGCACTGTTAAGTCCAGCGGCCGAGCCGCACTGGGCACTGTTAAGTCCAGCGGGCGAGCCGCACTGGGCACTGTTAAGTCCAGCGGCCGAGCCGCACTGGACGATGTTAAGTCCAGCGGCCGAGCCGCACCGGGCGATGGAAGGCCCCGCGGCCGAGCCGCACCCCGCGCCATGAGGAAGAGACCTAAAAGAGAAAGGTTTCCCCCACCCCCCCCCCCACCCACACCACCACCCCCCACACATACACAACCAAAAAAAAAAAAAAACCATCCCAACACCACCGACACACAACAAAAAAAAAGGAAAAAAGACGAACAGACTGCTAGCGAGCCGCAGCTGTTAGGCGCCGCCACTTCCGCACCAGCTGACAATGAACCATTCGACATTTCTGTGAACATTGTCTACTTTGACCTATTGTTTCCACCCCTGATGCTTCCATATCTCTAGTCTCCCTCCCCCCTTACTCTCAGTCTGAAGAAGGGTCTTGACCTGAAATGTCATCCATTCCTTCTCTCCAGGGATGCTGTCTGTCCAGCTGAGTTACTTCCAGAACCAGGGGTCACAGTTTAAGAATAAGGGGTAGGCCATTTAGGACTGAGATGAGGAAAGACATTTTCACCCAGAGTGTTGTGAATCTGTGGGATTCTCTGCCACAGAAGGCAGTGGAGGCCAATTCACTGGATGTTTTCAAGAGAGAGCTAGATAGAGCTCTCGGGGCTAACGGAATCAAGGATTTGGGGAGAACGCAGGAACAGGGTACTGATTTTGGATGATCAGCCACGATCATATTGAATGGTGGTGCTATTTCAAAGGGCTGAATGGCCTACTCCTGCACCTATTTTCTATGTTTCAGCATTTTGTCTCTCTCCTCCAGAGATGCTGCCTGTCCCGCTGAGTTACTCCAGCTTTTGTGCCCACTCGTTCAATGTCCTGCTGATGCAGCAAATCACACACAGATCCATGCTCAGCATCCTGGAAGCAGGCTTGGCTTGGTCAATGTCCAGCTCCATTTAAGCATGGATGCAAGTCAAAGGATGCCCTTTGAAGGGTTTTTCCCTGAAGCACAGCCCATGTGTACACTCCACGTGCAATGCGAGACTCGATGCTACATAATCCCTGATAGACGAACTCCCCTCCACCTTTGTTTCAACTTCTGACCCGCTGAGTTACTCCAGCTTTTTGTGTCTGCTTGCACTACACATTAATATGGCAGTCAAGTTCATGATGAGCTGCTCTGCACGGCTCAGCCTTTGGCAGCATCGACAAAGCAGCTAAAACGTAGAAGGGTGAGGAAAGTGGAAGTGGATGTCAACCAAACCAGCCAATGCAATGCCAAAACACCATTCACCATGTCTCCATCTTATCTTCACTGTGCCACCTACCAGCACAGGAACCACAGGAAAAACACATTACAATTTTTTTTTTAATACAGAAAAGATCATGGAATATTATATATGAAAGTTGACCCTCCACATATATTTCCATAAGGTGGTTCTCTGAGCAGATCTAATGGACCACTCACTGGCAGTAGAGGAGACTGAAGGTGACATTGGACATGACCCTCACTAGCTCTTTAATATGAGTCATAGTCATGGAGTCATATAGCATGGATACAGGCTCTTTGGCCAACATGTCCCAGCTACACTAGTCCCACCAGCCTGCATCTCGCCCATATCCCTCCAAACCTGTCATATCCATGTTCCTGTCTGTTTCTTAAACCAGCTTCAACTACCTCCTCTGGCAGCTCGTTCCATGCACCTACCCACCCTTTGTGTGAAAAGGTTACCCCCCTCAGATTCCAATGAAGTCTTTTCCCCTTCACTTTAAACCTACGTCCAGGATTCACCTACTCTGCGATGAGGACCAGCTGCAGATTACAGCACCTCAATGTGGGATTTCAGCAGCTGGCCTGGCTTGCTGCAAGGGATGAAAAAAAGGTTGAAAATGGACAGTGTTCTCCCAGCCAATACCTCAGTGATCCTAGTAACTTGTTGGAGATGGATAGATTGCTGCCACTTTCCATCTCCTGCAAAGTGTTGTAATCCATATCTCCCTTTCTTCACTTTCCTAAGTCAGATCCTTTTTTTTTCTAAAATGGCCACAAGAGGCTTGAGCAACTCAGCGGGTCAAACATGGCTGCTGGCAGTTGCTTGTTCTTTAACACGTGTAGTTACATTAATTAGCGTAGGAAACATTATACTGAGCTACCCAGTCGCTGTTATGCAGAGCTGTCCACAATGATACATCCAGCTGATAGTACTAGATGCACACCAAACTCATTCAGATATGCAGGCAAGAAGAAAGTGGCTTATTGCCTGCCATCGATCACTGGCAGAAGGTTAATCACACATTACCATCCCTTCATCTGATTTCTGGGGCTATCAAAGCTTTATCCCCCCGAGCCTGCATGCAGCATTATGCATTTGTATAATTTACAAAACAATTTTGACAAAACACTGTCAAAGGAATTTTTTATTGCTCCCTGTAAGCAGACTCAATTATATTTTCCATCACCTTCATCCCTCTTCTCTTGAAAGGCATGAATCATCTTGAGAAATACTTCTGTGGAAGATGACTCCTCTCACATCAATCTGAATGAAGGGCCTCGACCTGAATCGTCACCCATTCCTTCTCTCCAGAGATGCTGCCTGTCCCGCTGAGTTACTCCAGCATTTTGTGTCTGTCTTCCTCTCACTTAGACAGATGTGCACGCTGACCAGATCCAGGATGCTGGAGAGGACATCTTTCAAATGGGATTTGAAACTGAATCTCTCTCCACAGTATTGGAATTAGAACAAGAGAACTCTGGCCAACATTTACCCGTCAACTATTATCACCATTAATTAGTATAAGAAAATAACTGCAGATGCTGGTACAAATCAAAGGTATTTATTCACAAAATGCTGGAGTAACTCAGCAGGTCAGGCAGCATCTCGGGAGAGAAGGAATGGGTGACGTTTCAGGTCGAGACCCTGGTCATTTATCTTAGATTTTAATGGAACTCAGTGTTTACAAAGTGGCATTTGCATTTAACTCTACAACATCAGAAACAATACGCTAGATGTAGTTTGTTCCAAAGAATGTCAGGATGGTTTGAATATGTCGAAGGCATTGTGTAATTGCTAGCTCCAACGCATTCTCAATGTTTCCCAACTTTCAATGTTTACTAATGTGAAGGCCTTTGTTTATAAAGTTCCTTTGATTTAATACATCTTGTAAACATATTCTCCATAATGCTATAGATTGTAACACAGTTGAATAATGTAAACCTTTAGTTTTCTGTTGGCATCTGAAAACAGCCTGGGTGTTTCACAGAGAAAAGGCTGCTACTGAAATGGTGAAATCACAATTACTGTTTATATGAAGATGAAAAGAGGTTTGTGCACTTCAGTTTCTACACTATGTAGCATTGTCATGATAACACAGAATGAATATTACTATTTGTAATGTTATTACCAAGTTTGTACTCACGCTGGACATGCATCCAAAATGGCAAATGATGCCAAAACATATTGGTAATATTTACAGCTGTGTAAACTTGAGCTAACAGATATGAAAAGTAGCTCAATATTTTAAATGGATAATTTTGGAGCTGAGGCGGAGTCGAACTCAACAACAGTAAACAGAGATGCATTTCCAATCACTTCCCGAAGTGAAAACCTACTTACCCCACACTTTAGGCACAGAAACTTGGACTCATTGTGAACACTTTCCTGTGTATCAAGTCACCATACTTCACACTAAAGTAGTGAGCAACTAATGAGACACAAACACACTCTGGCCTCCACCTATCACAACCTGTGATGCTGCTGATCTATTCACTTTCTTCATCTTTGTTTGATGATATTTTTTAATTTTAGTTTTAGTATTTTTTAGTTTTAGTTTTTAGAGATACAGCGTGGAAACAGACACTTTCGGCCCACCGGGTCCGCGCCGACCAGCGATCCCCGCACATTAACACTGTCCTACACCCACTAAGGACAATTTTTTTTTAACATTTACCAAGCCAATTTACCTACAAACCTGTACGTCTTTGGAGTGTGGGAGGAAACCGAAGATCTCGGAGAAAACCCACGCAGGTCACGGGGAGAACGTACAAACTCCGTACAGACGGCACCCGTAATCAGGATCGAACCTGAGTCTCCGGCGCTGCATTCGCTGTAAGGCAGCAACTCTACCGCTGCTCCACCGTGCCACCCAATTTTGTATAATTGTGCAGTTTAATCACAATTCTCCCATTCTCCACTTTCAGCCATCTTCCCTCAAAACGCATGGCATCCCACGTGAACATCTTGGTCCCCAATCTCCTTTAACTACATTACTCTCAATAAACAATGTGACTTCAACATAATCAATAGATTTCTGTCACGAAACTGATCACAGTTAAAGACATATCACACCTTTGAGATGACTGTAGGATTCCCTATCTCCAGACCTGTCCATCTATTTATATGCTACTTCCTTTCTTCCCCTCTCGGTCAGAGACTCTTCATCCTCTTCAGCTCCAGACCCAGAACACCATTATCTTGGGAAAGCATACTTGAACCCAACCAATTGAACAAATACATTGCCAACTCTTCCACTAAGGCTTGGCATCAGTTTCATTTCCTCTTCTATAAAAGAAGTGGAGTGAGCTGTCCAGTCTTTTTGGCCTGTTGTCATTCAGTGAGGTAATTGTTGATCTGGATCCTAACTCCAGCCACCCACTCTAGTTCCATATTCACATATTACGACCTTAAAGAATTAGTAATCACAGCATCAAAATATCAACAGCATCAAATTATTTCTTGTTGTGGAGGAGCAATCTACACTTGTGCTGAGAAAGATGTTCCGACCGGTGAAGAGTGCTGTTGTAATTGAAGGCAAGACCCTTGTCCAGGGCCATTCTGCCAGTAAAGACATTTTTCTCTATTTTTACGATTTTATTTCCTTTTGCAATTTCAGAAAACTTAATCAAATCATTTTGGAACCTTCTACACAATTGAATGTTCATTCATTTCCAAAGCACTTTATAATATTTTTCAATCAAAAACCATTTACACCCAAATTTTTCAATACATTGCATTAGATTTTGAATCACTCATTACTGAAGTTTCATTTGCCTGCTTTGCTTAAAAATTGTCTCTTTCATAATTAAGTGTCTTTTTTTTCCTTTTTCTTTAATTTTCATCCAATTTCACCTTTTTGAAAATTTTGCTCATTATTTTGTTCTCAGCTTTGTCTGTTCCGTATTTTTCCTCATTGTAGATTTTCATGACTAATTTCAGTCTCACATAAAACAGAACAAGTGTTTTAAAGTAATAATTTAAGCTTCTTTCGAAAATAAAATTACAACTTGAGCAATGGCCCTTGAATTATTGCTGTTCGAAATACACAGGAGATTTATGCAAAGATATTTAGTAAGTATGCAAATAAAATTTATAACCATAAATACTCCATTACTTAAAAAAATGATAAGCCTTAATGAGAAACAAATGAACATGACATATTACCAAAACATATCATGCTGTTTGTGGCAACAAAATACTAACAAAGTGGAACTAACTAGTTTTATAACAACCTCAATGCAATCTGGCTCCAATCAGTTCCTATGTTATTTTAATTGGTATTAAAAGAACAGAGTTTCTAGTTCGGTATAAAAACAGCTGTAATTGAAAGTTGTCCTTCGTGTGGTGACAGCATTCACAACTAAATGATTCATGAACACTGCACCAATGTCCAGCTGGATTTAATAAGGGAACTCAAGGTAAAGGAACCGCTTGGAGGTAGTGACCATAATGTGATTAGTTTTAATCTGCAATTTGAGAGCAAGTAGGTTAAATCAGAAGTGACAGTGTTGCAGTTGAACAAAGGGGACTATGAAGGCATGAGAGAGGAGCTGGGCAAGGTTGACTGGAAAAGGATCCTAGCAGGAATGACGGTGGAATAGCAATGGCAGGAATTTCTGGGCATAATCCAGAAGATGCAGGATCATTTCATTCCAAAGAGGAAGAAAGATTCTAAGGGGAGCAAGAGGCAATTGTGGCTGACAAAGGAAGTTAGGGATGGAATAAAACTAATAGAAAAGATGTATAACATAGCAAAGGGTAGCGAGAAGCCAGAGGATTGGAGAACTTTCAAAGGACAACAGAAGGTAACAAAACGGGCAATATGGGCTGAAAAGATGAAGTACGAGGGTAAGCTGGCCAAGAATATAAAGGATAGTAAAAGATGCTTTAGGTATGTTAAGAGAAAAAGATTAGTAAAGACAAATGTGGGTCCCTTGAAGGCAGAAATAAGTGAAATTATTATGGGCAACAAGGAAATGGCAGAAGAGCTGAACAGGTACTTTGGTTCTGTTTTCACTAAGGAAGACACAATCTCCCAGATGTACTAGAGGACGGAGGATCTAGTGAGACAGAGGAACTGAAAGAAATTTGCATTAGGTGAGAAATAGTATTGGGTAGACTGATGGGACTGAAGGCTAATAAATCCTCAGGGCCTGATGGTCTGCATCCCAGGGTGCTCAAGGAGGTGGTTTTAGAAATCGTGGACACATTGGTGATCATTTTCCAATGTTCAATAAATTCAGGATCAGTTTCTGTGGATTGGAGGATAGCTAATGTTATCCCACTTTTCAAGATAGGAGCGAGAGAAAACGGGGAATTACAGACCAGTTAGCCTGACATCGGTGGTGGGGAAGATGCTGGAGTCAATTATTAAAGAGGTAATAATGGTGAATTTGGATAGCAGTAAAAGGACAAGTCCAAGTCAGCATGGATTTATGAAAGGGAAATCCTGCTTGACTAATCTTCTGGAATTTTTTGAGGACGTGACAAGTAAAATGGATGAAGGAGAGCCGGTGGATGTAGTGTATCTGGACTTTCAGGAAGCCTTTGATAAGGTCCCACACAGGAGATCGGTGGGCAAAATTAAAGCACAGGGTATTGGGGGTAGGGTATTCACATGGATAGAGAATTGGTTGGCAGACAGGAAGTAAAGAGTAGGAATAAACGGGTCCTTTTCAGAATGGCAGGCAGTGGCGAGTGGAGTGCTGCAAGGCTCGGTGATGGGGCCGCAACTGTTTACCATATATATTAATGATTTGGATGATGGATGAGGCAGATTATTATCTCGAGCCAATGGCATGCTGGCCTTCAGAATGAGAGGATTTGAGTATAGGAGTAAAGAGGTCCTTCTGCAGTTGTATACGGCCCTGGTGAGACCACATCTGGAATATTGTGTGCAGTTTTGGTCTCCAAATTTGAGGATGGACATCTTTGCTATTGAGGCAGTGCAGCTTAGGTTCACGAGGTTAATCCCCGAGATGGCAGGACAGTCATACGAGGAAAGATTGGACACACTGGGCTTATATTCACTGGAGTTTAGAAGGATGAGAGAGGTTCTTATAGAGACCTATAAAATTATGAAAGGACTGGACACGCTAGATGCAGGAAAAATGTTCCCAATGTTGTGGGAGTCCAGAACCAGGGGCCACAGTCTAAGAATAAAGGGGAGGCAATTTAAAACTGAGGTGAGAACGTTTTACCCAGAGGGTTATGAATTTGTGGAATTATCTGCCACAGAAGGCAGTGGAGGCCAATTCACTGGTTGAATTTCAAAGAGAGTTAGATAGAGCTCTAGGGGCTAGTGGAATCAAGGGGTATGGGAAGAAGGCAGGCACGGGTTACTGATTGTGGATGATCAGCCATGATCACAATGAATGGCGGTGCTGGCTCGAAGGGCCAAATGGCCTCCCCCTGCACCTATTTTCTGTTTCTGTGATACTCTGCTCTGGATGGAGTAATCAATGGGGTCAGTTTAAGTAAATTTGTCTGCATCAGTTAAAGGAAGAAAGAGCAGGTTTTTACATGGCACACAGCGACGCATATTTTAATTTCGAAAATGCAGTTGGAGCCAAATTGCAATCCAGGGTCTCAGAGTCTGAAAAAAAAGATCAGATAACCTGTTTATCGTTATTGCTTGAGGAATAAGTACTAGCCAAGACAGAAAGGAACACGTCGTTCTTCGTCAACATTATGCTATGTACTTATTCAATCTGTTATGTACACATATTGCTTAACATTGCATCTATAAAATAATCAGACGGATCTATTTTAAGTGTCATTGTCCCACAACATCACTTGAGGTGTCTGCTGGTTGGCACTTTCTCTTCTTTTAGGGCCATGCAGGAACCTCATCACAATTCTTCATTATGAGGTTTAGGGGACATAGGTTTAAGGTAGAGGACATAGGTATATGGTGAAGGGGAAAAGATTTCATGGGAATCTGAGGGGTAAAGTTTCACACAAATGGAACAAGCTCCCAGAGGTAGTTGAGGCTGGGACTTGTCCAACGTTTAAGAAACAGTTAGACAGGTTCAGGGATAGGACAGGTTTGGAAGGATATGGACCAAACGCAGGCAGGTGGGACTAGTGTAGCTGCGGCAGTGTGGGCAAGTTGGGCCGAAGGGCCTGTTTCTACGCTATATCACTTATGACTCTATGAGGTTTCAGGGTGATAACATACTATTTATATTAGATATGATTATCTTCAATTTAATTTACTGCAGTTTAATTAGATATGAAGAATACTTCTTATTAAGATCAGTGTGTGTTTAGACATCGTAAATAATGAAGCCTTCTAAACACTTATCCTCCATGTAGTTGTTATTTGTAAACTACATTTTCAAAGGGGAATCACAGCATTTGCTGCACTTCACTTCTGTCAAGTTTAAAATGCCAAAAGCACCTGTCTTTTAATAGCATTAGTGGATAATTACAATTGATCTACAAGCTGTATTCCGACATTGAAATATAGCAGCCAAAATCATTAATGTTTATCATGACACATAGGGAGTTATATGGCATCTATATTCCAAAAATATTTAAAGGAATACTACGTGATCAAATATCTTCATTCTTTTTTCATATCAAATAGTCAAATCCTTTGTTTTATAAGCCAATGCATTGCTTTGCAGCTCAAAATAAGAATAAATTACTGTCATTTCTTTTCTTATTCTAATACTGCAGATTATATAGAGATCCGACAAAGGAAAAGCAGGAGAGCTTCTGTGTATTGCTCTGTTACATCTTCATCTGGCACAGGAAAACCGCATCAGGAAGAAATGAGATTGTAGCAAAGATTATGAAAATTATTTATTTTTCCACTAAGATAAAATTATCTGTCTGTCCGTCTGTCTGCAAAGACAATGTAGTCGATATAAAATATATTTTTTAAAGTGGTTTTACCATAAGTAACTTTAACCTAATATGCTTTGCGGATATGGGCAGATTGCAAACTGTTTCCGGTGCGCTGCTCATCTGTGCACTGCGTCTCAGTATGCTTTGCTTGCCGCGTGTTTTGCTTTATTTAATGTTTGTCTAACTTCTTGTGTCTCGTGCAAAGTGGGAGTGGAGTATCCTGAAAACTATGCTTTTGATCGTATCGTATCATTTTTGGGTTGAAAACCTAATTTACAATTCAAACTTGTTATTAAACAATAATAATAATAATAAAAGAAAATTAATAACACTTAGCAGTTCAGGCAGTGAAGATGTGAAGCTATCAACTAAGGCAATGAATTAGCAAAAGGAGAACATACCCCATAGTCATATTATTCAACAAAGTAAAAATAGCTTGGAAATAAAATTGTGAACATCTTTTTAATATAGGAATTGTTCTTTCCAGGATTTACAGTCATCTATGGAACAGTCATTTTACCAAACATTCAAGTGGCTCAGTTCAGATGCACAGTACAACCACATATAAAACAAGCAAGCTGCTTTGCTTCTTCGGTGCGTTCCCACAACTGCAAAAATAAATTATCAAACCAGCTGTTAAATCCAAATTCTGTCCAATGTTTCAGAAATCTTTAAACCAGTTCAGAGCAATGATCAAAATCAAACACAACCTCAGTTTGTTATAAATACAATCAAAGAACATTAGGTTAGCAGTAGGGGGAAAAAAATGTTCTTATCGTGTATCGATGAGCAATTTCAACAACAGAGATTGTTTCATTGTGTAAACCTGCACTGAGCAAGAACTGCATGGAAGTGACACGGAGGTCATTCACCGTTCATTATGTTCGCCGCGTCTTTGGTCTTTTGGCTTGTCTCTTTGCTTCCTCTTGACTCATACCATCCATGCCACCTTGGCTGAGAGCCCGCACACCTTGTAAACGATTTACCAACTGCATCAGCAATGGAATAAGCTGGAGGAAAAAATGGCCACACTTTATATTTGAAATGCTGAATTAACTACCAAGTGAAATCCTCATTCAGAAATTATCTCCTGGGTCAAACTTGATTGTGAGCAAAGGTATGAGTGGAGCACGCAGAAGAGTCTGGTGTTCAAAATTAGAGGGGAGAACAGAATGGGCATGATAAAATTGGCATGTGTCGAAAAAAATCTTTGCAGGAATTGTAACGATATAACAACTCACGATGTTCTGTTTAAAAAAAGCAGTAATAGAGGGCTCTCACTAACAAAGGCAATAATGGCAAAACACTGGGAAAAAATCCAATTTTTCTGCAGTGTTCAAAATAGAGAAAAATACATTTGCGCCCAAAAAAGACATAATGTATTATATATTTATTATTGCACATGACATGGTAGATAAGAACTGCATGGTTTGCCAGAAAAATTAATGCCACATGAAATTGGACTACACGAACTGCTTTCAGATCAAAGACGGGACAAATGAAACATATTCACGGCGTGCCTGATAAGATTACAACACAATCTTTCTTGCTATAAATCTGCCACATGCAAGCAGTTTATAGCACCATGATACAATACTGCTGCAATAAAATGTATCTTAATTCCTTGTACACAAAATTTGAAGCAATTTGAAGGGTTTATAATTGCCTCTGTCAAACTAAACAACTGGCTTCAATGCAAGTTAACTGTTCCTGTACCTTCCTGCTAAGCTAATAGCATTATTTGAAAATGGTAGAGCTGAGAGAATTAACATTCAATGCTAATTACTCAAAGTAATAGAACTTTAGAGAGACACTCTAATCATTTGAAATCATTCAAAGGCACGGCATTTCTTTCCACTGCTATGCGGATGACACACAGCTTTATCTCCCCCTGAAACCTAACAACTGGTCAAATTTAATCAGCCTCATGCACTGCCTTGAGGACATAAAATGTTGGATGGCACAGAACTTCCTTCAACTAAACGAGAGCAAGTCTGAGGTCATCCTATTCGCCCCCTCGACTCCATCAAAACGATAACAGGCAGCCTTGTTGCTTTCCTTCTTTCCCGAGATGCTGCCTGACCTGCTGAGTTACTCCAGCATTTTGTGAATAAATCGCCTTGTTGCTATCCTCCCTAGTCAAACCGCATGTCAAAAACCTGGGCGTGATATTTGACTCTGCATTAAAGTTTGACAAGCAAGTCAACGCTGTGGTAAAAGCCAGCTTCTTCCAGCTTCGTACCATAGCTAAAATCCAACCATTCCTCCAATTTGACAACATTGAAAAAATCATCCACACATTAATTTCCTCCCGCCTAGACTACTGCAACTCCCTATACACTGGGATCAGCCAATCATCCCTGTCCCACCTGCAATTGGTCCAAAACGCCGCAGCGAGACTCCTGACGGGTACCCGTAAAAGGGACCACATCACCCCGCTTCTGGCCTCTCTCCACTGGCTCCCTGTACAGTACAGAATCAACTTCAAGCTCCTCCTATTCACATACAAAGCCCTAAACGGGCTCCCCCCCCTACATCAAAAATCTTCTAACCCACCACTCTATCTCCAGGTCCCTCAGGTCGGCCGACTTGGGGCTACTCACTATCCCGCGGTCTAGGCTTAAGCTCAGGGGTGACCGCGCTTTTGCGGTTGCAGCTCCTAGACTGTGGAAAAGCATCCTTCTCCCCATCAGAACTGCCCCCTCCATCGACTTCTTTAAGTCCAGGCTCAAAACCTATTTCTACTCCCTAGCGTCTGAGGCCCTCTGAGGGGGCGCTGTGAATTGTTTATGTATGTGCTGTTATGTTTGTGTGCCATTGTATGTTCGTTCTTAGTACCTGAACTGATGTACAGCACTTTGGTCAACGTGGGTTGTTTTTAAATGTGCTATACAAATAACATTGACTTGACTTGACACAAAGTGCCGGAGTAACTCAACGGGACAGGCAGTATCGCTAGAGAGAAGAAATGGGTGACGTTTCGGACGAGACCTTTCCTCAAACAGCTTGCACTGAAAATTTTGATCTGTTGCGGCAGCAAATATAATAATTTCCAGCAAAAATTATTTAAAAATATATCCCCAATTCTACTGTACAAAAGGAGATCAGGTTTTGAAAACCCTACAAAGTTATAGACAATAGGTGCAGGAGGAGGCCATTCGTCTCTTCGAGCCAGCACCGCCATTCAATGTGATCATGGCTGATCATTCCCAATCAGTACCGCGTTCCTGCCTTCTCCTCATATCCCTTGATTCCACTAGCCCCTAGAGCTCTATCTAACTCTCTCTTAAATCCATCCAGTGATTTGCCTTCCACTGCCTTCTGTGGCAGAGAATTCCACAAATTCTGGGTGGAAAAGTTTTTTCTGGATGAAAAAGTTTTAAATGGCCTCCCCTTTATTCTGTGGCCTCTGGTTCTGGACTTGCCCAACATTGGGAACATTTTTCCTGCATCTAGCTTGTCCAGTCCTTTTATAATTTTATATGTTTCTATAAGATTCCCTCGCATCCTTCTAAACTCCAGTGAATACAAGCCTAGTCTTTTCAATCTTTCCTCACATGACAGTCCCGCCATCCCAGGGATCAGTCTCGTGCAGGAATAGGCCATTCAGCCCTTCGGACCAGCACCGCCTATCACTGTGATCAGGGCTGATCATCCATAATCAATACCCCATTCCTGCCTTCTCCCCATATCCCATGACTCCGCTATCTTTAAGAGCTCTATCTAGCCCTTGAAAGCATCCAGAGAATCGGCCTCCACTGCCTTCTGAGGCAGAGAATTCCACAGATTCACAACTCTTTGGGTGAAAACGTTTTTCCTCATCTCCGTTCTAAATGGCCTACCCCTTATTCGTAAACTGTGGCCCCTGGTTCAGGACTCCTCCAACATCAGGAATATGTTTCCTGCCTCGAGCATGTCCAATCCCTTAATAATCTTATATGTTTCAATAAGATCCCCTTTCATCCTTCTAAATTCCAGTGTATATAAGCCTAGTCGCTCCAGTCTTTCAACATACAACAGTCCCGCCATTTCGGGAATTAACCTGTGAACCTACGCTGCATGCCCTCAATAGCAAGAATGTCCTTCCTCAGATTTGGAGACCAAAACTGCACACAATACTCCAGGTGTGGTCTCACCAGGGCCCTGTACAACTGCAGAAGGACCTCTATGCTCCTATACTCAACTCCTCTTGTTAAGAAGGCCAACATACCATTAACTTTCTTCACTGCCTGCTGTACCTGCATGCTTACTTTCAGTGACTGATGTGGGACACCCAGATCTCATTGTACTTCCCCTTTTCCTAATTTGACACCATTCAGATAATAATCTGCCTTCCTATTCTTGCCACCAAAGTGGATAACCTCACATTTACCCACATTAAACTGCATCTGCCATGCATCCGCCCACTCACACAACCTGTCCAAGTCACCCTGCAACCTCATAGCATCTTCCTCGCAGTTTACACTGCCACCCAGCTTTGTGTCATCCGCAAATTTGCTAATGTCACTTTTAATCCCTTCATCTAAATCAATAATGTATATTGTAAATAGCTGCGGTCCCAGCACCTGAGCCTTGCGGTACCCCACTAGTCACTGCCTGCCATTCTGAAAGGGACGCGTTAATCCCTACTATTTGTTTCCTGTCTGCCAACCAATTTTCTATCCATGTCAGTACCCTACCCCCAACACCATGTGCTCCAATCTTGCCCACTAATCTCCTATGCGGGACCTTATCAAAGGCTTTCTGAAAGTCCAGGTACACTTCATCCACTGGCTCTCCCTTGTCCATTTTCCTGGTTGCATCCTCAAAAAATTCCAGAAGATTAATCAAGCATGAGTTCCCCTTCGTAAATCCATGCTGACTCGGAACGATCCTGTTATTGCTATCCAAATGTACCGCTATTTCATCTTTTATAATTGACTCCAGCATCTTCCCCACCATTGATGTCAGGCTAACTGGTCTATAGTTCCCTGTTTTCTCTCCCCCTTCCTCAGGGCGGCATGGTGGCTCAGCGGTAGAGTTGCTGCCTTACAGCGAATGCAGCGCCGGAGACCCGGGTTCGATCCCGACTAAGGGTGCGGTCTGTATGGAGTTTGTACGTTCTCCCCGTGACCTGCGTGGTTTTCTCCGAGATCTTCGGTTTCCTCCCACACTCCAAAGACATACAGTTATGCAGGTTAATTGGCTTGGTAAATGTAAAAATTGTCCCTAGTGGGTATAGGGTAGTGTTAATGTGCGGGGATCGTTGGTCAGCGAGGCCCCGGTGGGCCGAAAGGCCCTGTTTCCTCGCTGTATCTCTAAACTAAACTCCTTTCTTAAAAAGTGGGATAACATTAGCTACCCTCCTATCCACAGGAACTGATCCTGAATCCAGGGAACATTGAAAAATGTTGAATTCTGGGATGTTGACTGCAAGGGGAAGGTATATAGTTATTGGCAAAACCTTGAGTAGCATTGATGTGCAGAGGGATCTTGGATTCCGGGTTCATAGCTCACTCAAGATGGCAGCAGGTGGATGGGGTGGTAAAGAAGGCATATTGTATGCCTGCCTTCATTGCTATATAAGAGTCGGGAATATAAGAGTGCCTGAATATAAGAGTCGAGAAGTCATGTTACAGCTCAATAGGACTTTGGTTGGTCCGCATTTGGAGTAGTGCATGCAGTTCTGGTGCCCGTTTCCGGAAAGATATAGGAGGCTTTGGAGAAGGTGTAGAGATGATTAACCAGCATGCTGCCTGGATAAGCATGTCGCAGATACAGGGAGAGGGTGGACAGACGGATTGTTTTCTGTGGAACATCGAAGGTAGAGGGGCAATTTGACAGAAGTATATAAAATTATGAGAGGCATAGATAGGGTAAATTGTCAGGACCTTTTACCCAGGCTGGAAATGTCCAACACAAGGGCATAAGATGGAAGAGGGAACGTTTAATGAAGATGTGCGGGGCAAGTTTACAAGAGTAGTGGGTGTCTATAATAGATTGCCAGCAGTGGTGGATATGGATCATGTACAGGCGGATGAGATCAGATTAACCTGGCACAATATTCGGCACAAACATTGTTCCTGTACCATTATTATTATTATTATTATTATTATGTCTATTATCTTTAAATAAAAAGTTTGTGAAATTAATTTCAATATATTTGGGGGTTTTTTCCCATCCTAATCACTCAGTAACAGACATAAATCCAACCTGATGCAATCATGGTCAAACTCAGCAGTTTGGCATGCCACAACTTCATATGTAACAATATTGTTGTTAGATTATCGATAAAATAAACCTTCCATTGAAATGGTTTAAATAAATGACACACTTAACAAATATAATTGGGCAACCTTGAAGTTAATCTTAAGAGTGAAGAACCACTGAAAATAAAAAAGGAGAGATATTTAAAATAGAGACTGCAACACGAAAAGGCTGATTCAATGACCCATGCACTTGCCTGCTGATCTCCAAAAATAGCTCACTGAAATACCACTCAAAATATTCTAATTTTGAACCTCCAGTGAAAGGCTTATCTGTGCCCTTGTTTTCTGTGTTAGTTCGAACGACTCGTAATTGGATCTGATTATTTTTTGCATCAAACGTGAATTGCTATTTGCATCATTGGTCTTGAGTTTTCATAATTGGCTAGACAGCTGTTTTTAATTTTCAGCACATTTTTTTTTTTTAAAATATTTTTTGTTTCTCATAAAACTTGCAATAAAAGGCCTGTGTGCTGCACACTTCTCATTTATAATGAAGTCCTTGAAACAGAAGCTTACCTTTTCGTGATTATAACCAGCCAACAGCAGAAGCAGAGTGAGGGGCAAAGCAATGTATGATCCCTGGGCAACATCCTGCTCCGGCAGTTTTCTCTGGAAAAGAACAACACAGCAAAATGAGCTTTCATCCTCTAGTGTGCAGGAAGGAATTGCAGATACTGGTTCACACCAAAGATAGACACAAAATGCTGGAGTATTTCAGCAGGACGGGCAGCATCTCTGAGTAGAAGGAATGGATGACCTTTCGGGTCGAGGCCCTTCTTCAAACGCCTCTATTGATCAGTCATCCTGTCGTGATACTTTTCAAGACCACAGTGCCATTTTTCCAAACATAATTTGCTGCAATGGTGGTAGAAATACCACATAAAGAGATGGCAATAGAATTATTTTCAATTAAATGCAATGATAGGTTTGTGATGTTGCAAAAAATATCTTGTATGTGTCTGAAGAAGGGCCTCGACCCAAAACGTCACCGATTCCTTCTCTCCAGAGATGCTGCCTGACCCGCTGTTACTCCAGCATTTTGTGTCTGCCTTGTATGTGTACTTGTACGTGTGTTTGTTTTAGACATGAATATATGAACTAAAAAGTTGAGTGACTTTTTCTTTACTGACTCATAAGCTTGATCCATAACCCTCCCCTTCCACCCATCCCTCACCACAAACACAAGGATGACATAAATGGCTGTTCAGAACTTTCTTAGAGAGCTGCCTGAATTGGAAATGTTTAGTACAAATTACAGACAGCATCATAAAATCAAACATATTTGTGTAATATTTACTCAAATTAGTTTATTTGACTTTCATAAAAATTCATATCAGAGTACAATGCCTTCATTTAATTTCAATAATTGTAAATACAAATTTAGATCTCTCTCACAATTACAAAATTGTTTAGCCCGATTACTCTCAGATGGAATATTCCTACTGCTTCCAAACTAAATCACACTAAACGATACATCAAACAAACTTTCTGGTTGAATAAATAAATAATAGTTGCATAATATTCTGCAAATTCAGCCCCCTGGCACAATGCAACATAAGGGCACGTTGGGAATTGTCTATATATAATTTTTGATGATGTTTGATACAACAAAGTAGATTATTTAAAACCAATTACATTCATAGTTAAAGGTGATTGTTTAAATGAATAAAAGATTCTAATACATGGTAACGCAAATATGTTGACATATATTTAAGGTTTATTTTTAGTGTTTCATTTTAGCAGCGAAGGCTGGAAATAATTGCCTTTTGACAGCTTCCCAGGAAAAATCATTAACTTTGGCCTCACCACAAATTTCAATGCGCAATGATCAAAGACCATTAACTAACACTGATTCAATGGAGTTATAGTGAGCTCCAATTTAATGGAGACAGATTGAAAGAGTGAATGGCTTCTCCTGCTCTGAACATTCAAAAATGTCTTATCTGTTTGGATGCCTCCACTCCCTCCCTCTCCCAAACTCCTCCACACCTTCAACCCCCAGAATTTCGTACCCTTGAAACTCAAATTAACTGCATTTGCTGGAAATCTAAAATAAAAACAGAAAATGCTGGAAACCTCCAGCATAATCAGACAGGTTTCAATTCTATACCCTTCCTTTTCTGTCACTTGTACATTCTACAGTATTGACAGCCGTGTCTCAAATGTTAAAGTTTAAGATTCTGGAATCGTGCCTCCGTTTCCTATCCTTAAACATTTCTCTTCGACCAAGTTTGCAGTCAACTCTCCTTGCATTTCCTTGACTCTGTCCCATTCGGCTCCTATGAAACCCCCCCGGGGGCATTCACGTAACGTCTCGACCCGAAACGTCATCTATTCCATCCATCCAGAGATGCTGCCTGGCCCGATGAGTTACTCCAGCATTTGGTGTCTACCTTCGGATTTTGTTGATTCGTAATTACTTGAACAGACACAGCTTTATCGTGCTTGACAATCTTCTTGTTACCATGCTAATTTGTGCTGCACCTCCTACAATGCTTTATGTCAACAGGAAAGCAGTAGTATAAAGCCATCCTAAATTTGATTAACTTCTGCAATGAGACTAAATGTTTATAGTCAAATAGCATAAATGAATTCCTGTCAGCATGCCAACTGATAAAAAAAAGCAGTCTGCTTAATAAGCAACTTTTGGTAAGTTTATTAAGTCTATATAGTGAGCCTAAAGTTAATTAGGTAACAACAGACATGGTGTAGATAAATTGTACAATTTAGGATTTTGATTTCCAGAAGGTTTTAGCCAGAAATCTAAAAGGGTGAAGAAGTGCAGCATCTATCAGGAGAAAAACTTACCGATCAGTAAAGTTCCAATATTATATATTCAATTAATTTTATCTTTGATGAAGTATAATTTATCAAAAGAATGACAAAGTCAGAGATTTCTCATCAGATTACATGTTCAGCATTTCTCAATTGTAAGGATGCTACAGCAGATAAATAGGTTACCTCACACAGCATTATGATCGAAATCTCAAAATAGTTTTAATTTACTTACCGAAGGAGCGAACAAAAAGGTAACATGCTTGTGGTAGCCTGTTGCACTGAAGGATATCTGGGGTAAGCTGTACTCAAAGAGTGATTTGGGCAATGTCGACTCCAGCACCACGACATAATTCTGTATGAATTAACAAAGCAGGTTATACCTTTCCATTCATGAAATAAAATCTTTATTCAGCCAACAAAAACTATTTTGCGCATTTACGCAATTTTATTAATTCTGCAGAATGAAGTATCTTTTACCTCTCCATCTCTTAACAGCGGTGGGAAGTGGAAAAAAAGGGACTGTCCCAGTGACACAGTCTGAATGGGGTTGTCCAAGTTTTCACTTTTATACAGCACAACCTAAATAAGTCAAACATAAGTATTTTAACCCTTTTGATTTAAAAAAAAATGAGGTAACAAATATTTTGCATCCATAATCTTATTACAAATTATGAAATCCTAATAAGTTCACAACGTTACTTGTCAGCCAGTAGCAGTTTTACAACAGTATAATTATGGCCATCAGGGATTTGCGACCATGCTCCACACTCAGTATCACTGCTGCAGTGAACTGCAAACTAAATTAGACGCTTCGCCAAAGGGAAGCAGGAGATAAAACTGCCACACAGTCATTATTTCTTCACCTCTCATCTCTAAAGACATTAAAAAGCATCTTTGACAAAGAAAATATGTGCTCGGGTTATTCCCATAACTGATTGAGATCCAGAAATAGAGGGCAGGAGAAAGAAAGAGACAGATGGTAACCACTTTTGCAAATGAACCAGTGAGACTTACCCGCAAAGTGGAAAGATGTTCTGGTGAAGTGATAATATTACCACTTAAATCAAACTGATTAATTTGCCGGAATGCTAGAATATTCACGCCATCAATATCGCTGCTCTCAACCTGTCCAAAAAAATATTCAAAAAGATTAGACAAATTAGATTTTTAGTGTTACCAGATTACTAACCATACTGAGGTGGTAAGGAAAATAGAGACAGCAGATGTTGGATACTTGAACAAGAGTATGGAGTTTGTACGTTCTCCCCATGACCTGCGTGGGGTTTCTCCGGGATCTCTGGTTTCCTCCCACAGTCCAAAGACGTACAGGTTTGTAGGTTAATTGGCTTGGTATAAATGTAAATTGTCCCTAGTGTGTAGGATAGCGTTAGTGCGCAGAGATCGCTAATCGGGGCGGACCCAATGGGCCGAAGGGCCTGTTTCCGCGCTGTATTTCTAATCTAAACTAGACTCTAAACCTTAAAACTAGTTGCTATCCTCAACTTTAGAGTGTCTACCACCTTGTAGATGTATGTTCCTTAAACTCTACGGCAAGTCTTTACAAGAAAATTGCTATATAATTCCTCAGCATACACTTGTTAAAATTTGCTCATGCTCAGCCTCCATCTTAATCTCATATTTAGATCTCAATCTTTACCCTGCTTTCAGTAAAATTCTACAATATGCATGATACAGTCTCCTCTAAGTGAGAATTCTTCGATGTGTCAGCTGCTCAGCTGACTCCAGCATCAAATTAATGACAGGAAAAGGAAAATCTGCATGCTGAAATGAAAGATTTTCACAGTTCATTTTCTTCTAGATCACCTTGAAGCTGATAGCAAAATCTCAGCTAAGAAATTCCACATTCAACTAACCTGTATGGCACGGTATTGTGGTAGAGCCCTTTCTATGTGGTCATTGCCTTCAACTTTCAACTGGATGTGATATACACAGCTTGGCTATAAACAAGAAAACAGAAAAAATAATCAGCTTTCTGTTAAGCCCAATGAAACTGAGAATTAGAAATTGATGTACTAATGAAGAATTCCAATTAATTGATCACGTACTGTTGATCAACGTATTTACATGTGAGATTTGCAAATGTTAGAGGTAGTCACACTTAGGCTCAATGCACAATGGCTCATTCAAGTACCCTCTGCAATGAGACTTTACAGATGCAGTGCGGAAAGCAGGCCCTTCAGCCCACCGAGTCCACTCCGCCCAGCCATCACAATGATGGAAGCAAAGCAAAATGGCCTGACAGTATTTCTTAATGCTGGAGTAACTCAGTGGGAGAGGCAGCATCTCCTTCTGGAATGGGTGACAAAGGGGCCTAAAGAAGGGTCTCGACCCGAAACGTCACCCATTCCTATCCAGAAATGTTGCCTGTCCCGCTGAGTTACTCCAGCATTTTGTGCATCTCTTCGGTTTAAACCAGCACCTGCAGTTCCTTCCTATTTTTTAATAGTTGTGATCAGTAATTTTAACAAGAAAATAAAGTGCTTTTTAGCTCTAATTAGATTAATAGAATTTTGGCATAGGTACCTATAAATACATTGATGTAATTTGCTGTTGACAATCTAATATTGTTCACAAAATATTTAGTCAGTCATGCCTGATCAGTTTGTACTATGTTTCCTACTATGTTCATGGAAACTACAATTTGCTGAGGATGTATTAAAAGGCAGTGTGTGCTGATCCTGGCTGGCATGATGAGCATGGATATTAAGAAAGATCCCAAACTCTATCAATGTATTAATAGAGATGTATGTAATGTATTTATGTATTAATGTATGTAAGATGAATACTTACTAGAGATCACTGGGGGAATGGCAGTATTTTGCACTGGCCTCATTTGAATATGTCAATTGCAAAGATGATCTCCATAAAAGAAAGTTAGCAAACTTTATGTTTTTTATCACTGTATGTGAATTTAGGCCATACACTACTGATTGAGCAACGGTGACTCAAAGAAGAGATGTGATCCAAAATGGCTGAAGAAGAGTCCTCACCCAAAATGTCACGTATCCGTGCCCAGGGATGCTGCCTAACCCACTGTTATTCCAGCACTTTGTGTCTTTTTTTTAAACAGTGATTCGAATCCTGTTTAGCGCTATCCCAAAGAGTAATGATTATCATGCTCTTGGTCCTGGAACCTCAACAGTCACAGGTACAAATGCCTGAGGGCGGCTATCAGACAGGCAAGGCTGGGCAATGCGCTTGCTCAGCACTGCAATGTGGAGCTCAGGGCTGCATGATAATCGGCATAGTAAGAGCAGGACGTTGCTGGGGACCAACAGTCTCCTTTCCACACGTGCCACTGAACTTGTTACCACAAGGAAATCTCTGGACTGGGATGAGCCATGCAAAGACAGGGGGAGATACCAAGTTCTATCACATTAAACACAAGATGATGACAAAGCGCACAGGATCTGTGCAGCCTCTCAATAGGGGATGCCAGACGCTAGCATATCCCTCACTTGTCGTGCCGGCCAGGAGGTGACTCCAGTCCCTTGCTAAGCAGCCACACTGCACACTCAACCTGTCCAACATCAGCCCTCAGTGACAGCCGCTGTTCAGTCTTGATTTCTCTACTTTAAAACAAACCACGTGGCATCAACCATGTTCCCATTACAGAGAGCAGGGATTCACAACACCTCCTGACACAACGGCTGTTAGTAATGCATCTGAAAGTTTGTAAAGCTACAGGGCCCTTTTTAGCATTGATTCCAGCAGCACCCTTGTTCCCAGGAACACATTCTGGCTGTTAATAGTGCATGGGTATGCTCCATTTAATATGTTTATAATTAAATCCATGAAAATTAAATTGTTATTCATTACCAGAAGACCACGGAGGCGAAACTTTCCTTCTTCATCGGTCACTGTATCCTCTCCATAAATACTACAATCCTTTTGACCAAGAGCCTCCACTGCAACTCCTTGTTCCGGCTCCCCATTCAGTGACGATACTGTGCCATAGCAGCTTTTGTTTAAAGATAGAACATACATTTTAGACTTTTAAGGTTAAATGTCCTTCCCAAAAATGTAAGCCTTGTAATAATCAAAGACAGTTGAGGGGGCAAGGCTGGTTAAGTTGGTAAATTACCAGCTTTCAAGATTCACCATTGAAGCTCATAATTTGCAATATTCAGGGAGTGTATGTTTTATCAGAGAACACTTGAAAAACATCAACACTACAAATACAAAAGTAGTGGACGGTAGAGACAATTTATTTATCTTGCAGCTGCACTGAATTCAGGTTTCCAAGAAATCCAGATGTTTTTAAAACGTCTCTCATTTTTTTGTCACTTTCTTGACTAAACAAAATTTCCCTGGGCTCCTCTGATGGTAACGGCTAAAAAGCTCATGACAACAGCTTAATGTGTTCCTCCCTTTCAATCCAGCGGGCTAATATTTCACTCAGTCAGAACCATAGACATCACAGCATCCTGCATGGGGCAGCATTCAGTGAGCTACTGGTCTGTGGTGGTTCACTGAGATATGCCACTATTTCCTCTAAACCAGGCTGTTGAAATTGCAATGAAAATCGGAGCACTGGGGATTTATCCCATATGAATAAAAGAAAATGCACCTCAGTGATAAGCACACACTCACTGATTCCAAGTTTCACATTTAAAAATGTTCCACTTCAGTTCAGCTATAGCAGAATGGATTTACAATCCATTTTTGAAGCTTATTTAAAGTTTTAACACACACTAAAGTAGAATTTGCAGTCATTCAAACATGAAGCATTAAATGAGTTCTCTATAAATGCACTATTAGTTTATTGCTTGTAACTATCACTTTCACCATTCTGTTAATCAGTAAATTGAATTTGCTTTATTAGTGACATTTCCCTCAAATATTCATTCATAGCATGTTACAGTTTTACTTTATTCTGAATTGAAACATTGCAATTTACAATAATGAACATAACGCCATAATTACTTTCACAAAGAGCTGTTCCATTGTCATGATTATAAAACAGCTACATACGTTTTCCATTCCAGAATCCGTGCGTTATATTTGTGCACAAAAAGCAGATCAGATCTAACCCCACACACACACCTGTAAGCTGTCCGATAGCCTGTAACTTGGATTCTTAGAGATTGTCCTTCTTGCACTTCGATCATTTGGGATGCAGGTTCAAATCGAAACTCCTTCATCATGGGTTTGAAATAATACTGACCAGGACTCTGCAACCCAATATAAACACAGCACAAAGTTACTTAATGCTCTGATGAACAAAGTTCAAAGAATGCAATTCTGGCCTCATACTTATAAAGAGATGCTTTTTCATTTGTTTAACAGTTTAGAGCTAAATTACAAACTGATATTTACGAGTGGATTGGAGGGTAGCTAATGATGTCCCACTTTTTAAGAAAGGAGGGAGAGAGAAAACGGGAAATTATAGACCAGTTAGTCTGACATCAGTGGTGGGGAAGATGCTGAAGTCAATCATAAAAGACGAAATTGCGGAGCATTTGGATAGTAGTAACAGGATTGTTCCGAGTCAGCATGGATTTACGAAGGGGAAATCATGCTTGACTAATCTTCTGGAATTCTTTGAGGATGTAACCAGGAAAATTGACAGGGGAGAGCCAGTGGATGTGGTGTACATTGACTTTCAGAAAGCCTTTGACAAGGTTCCACATAGGAGAATAGTGGGCAAAATTAGAGCACATGGTATTGGAGGTAGGGTACTGACATGGATAGAAAATTGGTTGACAGACAGAAAGCAAAGAGTGGGGATAAATGGGTCCCTTTCAGAATGGCAGGCAGTAACTAGTGGGGTACCGCAAGGCTCGGTGCTGGGACCGCAGCTATTTACAATATACATTAATGACTTGGATGAAGGGATTAAAAGTACCCTTAGCAAATTTGCAGATAATACAAAGCTGGGTGGTAGTGTGAACTGTGAGGAAGATGCTATGAGGTTGCAGGGTGACTTGGACAGGTTGTGTGAGTGGGCGGATGCATGGCAGATGCAGTTTAATGTGGATAAGTGTGAGGTTATCCACTTTGGTGGTAAGAATAGGAAGGCAGAGTATTATCTGAATGGTGTCAAGTTAGGAACAGGGGACGTACAACGAGATCTGGGTGTCCTAGTGCATCAGTCACTGAAAGGAAGCATGCAGGTACAGCAGGCAGTGAAGAAAGCCAATGGAATGTTGGCCTTCATAACAAGAGGAGTTGAGTTTAGGAGCAAAGAGGTCCTTCTGCAGTTGTACAGGGCCCTAGTGAGACCGCACCTGGAGTACTGTGTGCAGTTTTGGTCTCCAAATTTGAGGAAGGATATTCTTGCTATTGAGGGCGTGCAGCGTAGGTTTACTAGGTTAATTCCCGGAATGGCGGGACTATCATATGTTGAAAGACTGGAGCGACTAGGCTTGTATACACTGGAATTAGAAGGATGAGAGGAGATCTTATCGAAACGTATAAGATTATTAAGGGGTTGGACACGTTAGAGGCAGGAAACATGTTCCCAATGTTGGGGGAGTCCAGAACAAGGGGCCACAGTTTAAGAATAAGGGGTAGGCCATTTAGAACTGAGATGAGGAAAAACTTTTTCAGTCAGAGAGTTGTGAATCTGTGGAATACTCTGCCTCAGAAGGCAGTGGAGGCCAATTCTCTGAATGCATTCAAGAGAGAGCTGGATAGAGCTCTTAAGGATAGCGGAGTCAGGGGGTATGGGGAGAAGGCAGGAACGGGGTACTGATTGAGAATGATCAGCCATGATCACATTGAATGGCGGTGCTGGCTCGAAGTGCTCCTCCTGCACCTATTGTCTATTGTCTATTGAGTACATTTAAAAAAGACTTGGTAATAAAATTTGCTAGGTTTTATTTAACTATCTGAATTATTGTCAACACAATTTTCCCCCACTCCCAGTTGCAAGATTTCCAACCGAAGTTAACCAAAGCAATCTCAACTCAGTTCTTCAGCTTGCAAAACAGAACTATTTATAATGAAGGAATCAGGCAGTCAGAACATAAGGTGAAAATGATATCACTCTGGTGTACGTACCACTGTGTGTTCTTCCTAGGGCAGCGTTGCTGTCATGGCAGACTAAAAGAATCTTTGCTATGCACCCGCTGCTTGCTTTAAATTATCTGGAATCTCCAAATGCCAACTCTGGCACCAAAAGTAGAAAACCTCTCCACAAAACAAAATTAACAGCAAAGTCTCCAACTATAGTTAAGATTTGTTCAATGAATTAACATTTTTATGAATGAATCATTACCAGGTTTGCAAAAGTCAGCATGCCATTTTCTTGTGTGAGTAGATTAGAGCGGAACTGTCCTCCACTAAGAGACAAAAGGACTCCAGCAAGGGGATGAAGATCTTCAGTTTGTATCTGTTTACAAATATACACTTTTAATATACACTTTTAAAAAGAGAAGTCAACATTCACAATTACACAAATACCATTACATCAAACATTCATACATGATGAACTTTATAACCGCATCATAATCGTGCATCAATGCAGAGGTTTATTCCGTTAACAAAACGTATATAAGTCATATCCATTTTAAGGGATGATACAGTATATGTGGGTATTAAGATTTTAAAATGCAAGCTCTGAGAATTTGACATGAAAGCACCCACTGCAAATAATCTTAAGAGTTTATATCCCAAGCTGATTCTCAACTATTGAATTACTTGCAGATTTACAGTTACCAGTAAGCCAAACAGACACATCAATTCGATAAAGTTAATGCCAGTACAACCCATGGCTTAAATACTAATCCTCAACAGACTTAAGGAAATATATATCTCAACATTTAGCAATTTAGAATGCAACCCCTAAAAACCTGTGGTGAATACTAAATTAACCCATTAAATATAATGCTAGTGATTTAAAATTTTGAATTGTGAAAACAGACATTTGGAAGAATTCGAGATTTTTAAAATATGCTTTTCATATGATGCTAAGTGATAGGAGCAGAATTAGGCCATTCGGCCTATACACCGCCATTCAATCGGAGTAGATGGCTAATCTATCTCTCCCTCCTAACCCCATTCTCCTGCTTTCTCCCCATAACCTCTGACACCTGTACTAATCAAGAATCTATCTATCTCTGCCTTAAATATATCCACTGACTTGGCCTCCACAGCCTTCTGTGGCAAAGAATTCCACAGATTCGCCACTAACTAAATAAATTCCTCCTCATCTCCTTCCTAAAAGAACGTCCTTTAATTCTGAGGCTACGACCTCTTGTCCTAGACTCTCCCCCTAGTGGAAACATCCTCTCCACATCCACTCTATCCGTCTTTCACCATTCTGTACGTTTCAATGAGGTCCCCCCTCATTCTTCTAAATTCCAACAAGTACAGGCCCAGTACCGTCAAACGCTTTTGTACTGAAAGGAAGGAAAATATGACTATTGGCCCCCATATGGTCCTATACATTTAACTCTCTAAGAAGCCACGTGCCATGCAACCATATTTATTGGTGCAAGTGCCAAAACACATTGATCAGCAGCTTCCATAAAGTTAGTTACAAACTAAAAATACACAAATATCAAAGTACTCCATTAATTATTTCACAGGAATTCATATTTATCATACCTCAAAAGTTATTCCTGCTAGTGCAAAAGCTTTAAAATCACCAACAGTTCCATCTATTGCGGTCAGTACAAAACCCTCTTTCTGAGCCGATATGGAGTACGCTTGGTCTCTGTGCAATGGTCCAACCCTTGAAAATTTAACCCAAAAAATAAAGATTATAACCACTCGTGTCCCTTCAAGTGCCTTAATGCAAATGTAATATTCCTGTTCAAAGAAGGAGATGGATAGAAAGCAAGAAACTCTAGCCTGTCATTTAGTTTTTGGGAAAAGCTGGAATCCATTATTAAGCAGCAGGACATTTGTAAAATCAAATACATGCAACCAAATACAGTCAATATGTTATTAGAAAGAGAAATCACCTTTGACAAATACATTTTTAGAAGATGCAATATACTAGATATGGCCAGTACATTAAAAGTAATGTACTTTTAAGTTCCAAGAGAGGTTTAACATTTTGTTGAAATGCCACATAAAAGGAAACTACATAAAAGGAAAAGTTCTTGGCACTGGGTAATATTAGTGTGGCAGACATTTGGCTAGCTAGCAAGTAAAGTGAAGAAAGATAAGCAGTCATTTTCAGATAAGAAAGATGTATCTGATGTGGTACTACAAGGCTCAGTGCTGAGGGTGAGCTATATACAATTTATATTAATGACTTTTATGAAGATAAAGCAAAAATAATGGAATTATTTTAGGAAAGAGTTAGATAAAGCACTTAAGGATAGCAGAGTCAGGGGGTATGGGGAGAGGGCAGGAACGGGGTACTGATCACATTGAATGGCGGTGCTGGCTCGAAGGAACGAATGGCCTACTCCTGCACCTATTGTCTATTGACTATTGAATAGCAGAAAATCTGAAATAAAAGCAAAGCACTGGAAAGGTTAGCAGCATCTATGGAGAGAGTAAGTGTTAATGATTAATCTAGTATTTTGGTAAGTTATGTTACAAAATAAGGAAGAAACCAATGTGTGATGACACCATGCCTGTAAAAAGATATTGATAGACAAAGCAAGTGGACAGAAATTTGGCAGACGTAGGGCAATATTCTGATGAAAAGAATAAATAAGCAGAATATAGTTAAATTGGTGAAACACCACAGAATGCTTCATTGTGGAATGATTTGGATAGCATATAGAAACAGCAAGTAATTAGGAAGATAAATGGAATGTTGGTCTTTATTGAAAAGCGGATGGAGAACAAAAGCATGAAAGTCTTGCTCTAACTGCAGAAGCTGCTAGTGAAACACACCAGGAATACTCTTATCATTTTGGTTTCCTTATTTAAGAAGGATATACTTATGTTGGAGGCAGTTTACAATCTTATGAGGAAAAATTAAGCGGTTTGGGTTTATACACGTTTAGGATTAGGTGAACTGAGAGGTAGATTTTCTGAAACATGTAAGATTCTGAGAGGGTTTGACATGATAGTTGATGGCTGAGAGGATATTAAAGAGAATTTAGAACATAGAACAGTAGCACATAAGAATGGGTCCTTAGGCCTACAATGTGTGTGCTGAACATGATGCCACATTGAGCCGATCTCATCTGCCTGTATATGATCCATACCCCTCTATTCCATGCGCTTCCATATATGCCTATCTAAAAGCCTCTTAAACGTCACTACCATATTTACCTCTATTTATCCTATGTATGCCTCTCTTAATTTTATTTACCTCTATCAAGTCTCCCCACAACCTCTGACATTCCAGAGAAAACAGGTCTATCCAACCTCTCCCTGTAGATGAAATCCTCTAACCCAGGCAGCGTTCTCGTAAACCTCCTCTGCACCTTCTCTAAATCCTCCACATCTTTTCTGTAATGGGGCGACCAGAACTGAATGCAATACTCCAAATGCGGCCTAAACAAAGTCCTATAGAGTTGCATCATGACTTCCTGACTCTAATATTCAATCACATAGCAATGAAGGCAAGCATACCATTCGCCTTATTTCCCACCCTATCTACTTGTACTGCCACCTTTAGTAAGCTGTGAATTTGGACTCCAAGATCCCTCTGCACATCAATGCTATTGAGTTTTGTTATTAACTGTGTACTCTTTCCCTTACGTTCAATCTCCAAAAGTTCAACATCTCACACTTGCTTGGGTTATGCTCTATCTGCTGTTCATGCCGTTTACCTATATCCTATTGTATATTATGACAGCAATCCTCGGCATCTGCAACTCCTCCAATTTTGGTGTCATCTGCAAACTTACTCACCAACCTATCTACATTTACACCCAATATATATCTCAAACAGCAGAGGTCCCAGCTCAGATCTCTGCGAAATTCCACTGGTCACAGACCCTCAGCCAGAATATCTACCTTCCACCACAACCCTCATTCTTTTATGAACAAGACAGTTCTGAATCCATAAGACCAAATCATCACAAATCCCTTGCATCTTAATCTTCTGGATCAGCCTACCATGAGGGACCTTATCAAAAGCCTTACTACAATGTATGCATGCAGCGTCCACTGGCCTACCTTCAACAGTCTCGTTTCAACAATCCCCTCAGTCTGATGAAGGGTCTCAACCCAAAACGTCACCTATTCCTTATTTCCAGAGATACTACCTGACCTACTGAGTTACTTCAGTGTTTTGCGTCAATGTTACCTCCTCAAAAAATCAAGTTAGTGAGAACGACTCGCCGTATACAAAAATGCACTGGCTATCCCTAATTAGTCCATTCTCTTCCAAATTGAAAAAAATCCTATCGCAAAGCATACTGTCCAATAGTTTCCCTGGATTCCATATGCCTATCTAAAAGCCTCAAACACAGAAGTGAGGGTATAGATCCCTGGATTCTCTCAACCTCCTATCTTAAACAAAGGAACACTGGCCACTCTCCAATCCTCTGGGACTTCCCCAGTGGCTAGAGAAGAAACAAAGACCCTCATCAATGCCTCATCAAATAACCAACAATGGCCCATTTAAGTCGAAATGAGAAACAATTTCTTCTCTATGGTCTTGAATTGGCTCCTTTGATGAGCTGTGGAGGGTGCATCATTGAAAATACTCATAGCCAAGATGGACAGATTTTTGTTCTATAAGGACTATGGGTGATGGTGAACGGGCAAGAGAACGGAGATGGAGCCAGGATCAGGTCAGCCACGATTTTATTAGAGTTTGGGGGCTACATAGACTATATTGGTTTTTAATGGGGGAGGGCATATAAGGATGGAAATTATCCTGTTTAAACACATGGCAGACTATTTTGACATTCACAACTCAAAATAATTCTGATTATAAATAACTAGCTAATTAATGTCCAGCTGTGACCAAGTCATGCTTTTGTTTGAAATCATGAGGAGATGCTTTTGAAAAGTCTTATGGATATGGTAGGGAGGGCTGTATGGGGACAACTGAATGAATGATCTTCATTTTAATAACCAACTCTTCACGTCTGCTGTTGAAGGCAAGGTGGATAGGCAGCAGAGGAAGTTTAAGGAGATGACTGATAATGAAGAAAACAATGCTTTGCACAAAAATGCATAAGACAACACGATAACCAAGTTGGGATCTCAAGAGTCAGGGCTTATTTAATTTTTAACACAACTTTGTAGCACAGTCTAAACTGACATAGAGAAACACGACTTACAGAAATTCAAATAATAATAGAACAGGCACTTTCACAAGTACAATTTTATTTTATCTCACTGCTTACAATTTTAAACTGAAATAGAATTAGAATTCTGCTCGAGCCAAAGATCAACACTGCCCTCTACTGGCTTCCTTCGTCTTTATGAAATCCGAGAATCCAAAGACCATAAAGCCACTTCCCTCACTGGGATGTCATAATGTCCAGCCAGTTTAAAAAAAAATAACTGTAATATCTATTCAAAATCATTAATTAACATAGAACATATAACAGTACAGCACTGGAACGGGCCCTTCGGGCAAAATGATGCCGAACATGATGCCAAGTTAAATTGATCTCACCAGCTTGTACATGATCCGTATCCCTCTATTCCCTGCACATCCATGCACCTATCTCAAAGCTTAAACACCACTATCGTAACAGCCTCCACCACTACCCCCCACAATGCGTTCCAGGCTCACACTACTCTGTGTAAAAAACCTGCCGCACATCTGCATTAAACTACCCCCTCTCACCTTATAGCGATGCCCACTAGTGTTGGACATTTCCACCCTGGGAGAAAGGTTCTGGCTGTCTGCACGTAATCGCCCAAATACAGTCTAATAAAAGGTACTATAGAGCTGCAGCATGATTCTTATATTCAATGCCCATTGCAATGAAGGCAATCATACCACATGCCTTCTTTACCACCCAATTCACTTGTGCTACCTCCTTCAGCGAGCTATGGACTTGGACTCCAAGGTCTCTTTGCAAAATGACACTGTTAAGGGTCTTGCCATTAACTGTATACTTTCCCCTTACATTCAACTACCCAAAGTGCAACATCTCTTTGCACTGCTCAGGTTAAACTCCTTCTGCCTTTTTTTCTGCAGCAGATCGATATCCCGCTGTATCTTTTTAAAGCCTACCGCACTGTCTGCAACTCCTCCAATTTTGGTGTCGTTAGCAAACTTACTCACCAACCCATTACATTGATGTCCTGATATCATGACAATATTCAACAAGGTGTAAAGTGTAAGGGTCTGAATACTTCTGGGTGCAGCAGATGCAATCCAATTTATTTCAGTTTTTTACACTGTAAATTATGCAGCACTCAGTCATGACCCCAACATTTGTACAACTCAAGTTTCTCTTTAGAAGTCTGCATTACTGAAAGAAATAAAGGGAATTCTCCTCTACTGCAGCACTGTAGTTTAGTTTAGCTCAGAGATGCAGCACAGAAACAGGCCCTTCGGCCTACCAAGTCCGCACCAACCAGCGATCCCCACACATTAACACTGTCCTATACACCCTTGGGCCAATTTACACTTATACCAAGCCTATAACATAGAAACCTGTACGTCTTTGGAGTGTTGGAGGAAGCCGACGATCTCTTGAGAAAACCCACGCGGTCATGGGGAGAACGTACAATTTCCGTACAGAGAGCACGCGTCGTTGGGATGGAACCCGGCACTGCAAGCGCTGTACGGCAGCAATTCTACCGCTGCACCACTTAATACAACTTTATTACATTGACTACATTTGCCTCCATTAAGATTTTTCAGATTACCTGTATGACCCTTCTTCGTTTGTAAACATAGTGAGAAGTGGTGCTAAGTCTTTCTCAATGATGATGATGATCTCAACACCTTCCAATGGTGGGTGTACCAGTCCTTCCAGAAATAGGCCAGCTTTTCCCTCAATCTCAATTAACCTTCCGGGGCAAGTTTCTTAGAAATAACAAAATATTATCCATTAATTGGTAGCACCAGATTAAAAATGCTTCAAGCAAAGTTCTTAAATATTCTTAGGCTTTATTATTGAAAGTATTAACCAAACGAACACAAAAAATATTTTTCATACTTATAGCTGAATGCAAAGTTTATTTGCTTTAAGAAAGCCAACAACCAATTCACTTACCTCATCAAGATAATTAAAAACCTAGCATAATGAAATATTACACGATAATATTAGGAAAAAAACATTCAGGTCAACCTACTGTTAGAATAAGTCTGTTAAAAATTCTGATAGAGAACAATATTGGAGTCAAGCAGGAGTGATATTATAAACATGAATGATCAAAATTATTGCATTAACAAAATAAACAATACACACTTTGAATAAATCAAATATTTTTCAAAGCTTCACCTTGAAACACTACATTTAATCAGACCAATATGTATGCAGTGTGCAAATTTTAATCCAATGCCGGTTATTATAATAGCTGATCATTAATATGTGAGGTAGTTCCTTTCTAGTAATAAAGCAGAAAGAAAATGTGGAAAGATGGTGTTGTCATGACAGCAAACCTGAGAGTGTAGATTGCCCAAACTACAGCAATAATCTTTGGACGCACATCAACAGTTGCAAGTATGATTTTCTGATAAGCAAAATTATTGTATTCAGGGTTTTAACTGAAGATGTAAATGTTTTTCTTAAGTCACTGACAAGCCCATGTACCATCTCAAAAATGGTGTTTGACTATTGTTTACTTGTACAGCATGAGAAAATAATGTCAGTGAAGGAATAATAGCAATCTGAAATTTCAATTCATTAGTTTTAGCTTTTAGTTTTAGAGATACAGCGTGGAAATAGGCCCTTCGGCCCAACGAGTCCATACCGATCAATGATCATCCGTATACTAGTTCCATACTACACCCTAGGGACAATTTACAGGAAGCCAATTAACCTACAAACCCGCACGTCTTTGGGACGTGGGAGGAAACCGGAGCACCCAGAGAAAACCCACGTGGTCACTGGAAGTACAGACAGAGCCCGTAGTCAAGATCAAACTTGGGTCTCTGGCGCTGTAGAGCAGCAACTTTGCCACTGCGCCACTGTGCAACCCTTAATTCTTACTTCTTAGCCTTTACTTGCACTAAAATTAAATGTTTAAGGTCATGTTCCTCATCTTTTCATCAGCATTTAAAATTTGAGCCATTTTCCCGATTATAACATTACATGCCTTGAATGTTATCTTAAGTATTACAAAAGTTATCATTTAAAATACCATTATTCTAATAACGTTTATTCTAAAAAGTGCATGCAAGTCCACCTGCATTATGTTTATTGTGCTAGTTCATTACATTTGAAATATGTAACGCTGAACTTTTGTGAAAAAAACTGATGTTAGCATTATTGCCCAAATTTCAGATAGATGGTAAATTAGAACAGTAAAATCTGTTTGTTAGTTGCTTACAAATAGGCACATTAATTTAAATCTGATGTATAAATCTATACAGCCTATAAAGATAAAATGGTTAGACAGCTAACTAGAATTATATTACAATTCTGCCTCTGACTCAGAGGCACTGTTCGATATCCTAATTGTAAATCTTTCCAATTGATCTCTAAATGTCTGATGACTCCCTTTAATAGTCAGATAAAAAAATGTTTAAACTGTTCAACTATTAAATGCTTTACATCTTCAGTTTAAAAATCTCAGATCTTTTTTAACTGTTTGCTTTATTGCCTTCCTCTGTCAATATAGGAGTGTCCAATTAAGTTGGCGAAAGAGTTTTGGTGATCTTCTAACAATTATTCTTTGACAATCTACCAACCATCGTCATACACATCTCTTGCGGCAGGCCATTCCTATGACAACAGTTACCCACGTACTTATTTTTAAAACAAAATTCAATGATTTCAAGCGCACTGCAGAGATATGACCATGGCAGTCCCGTTTTTCAGATTAGAGGCCTGTATGTTTTACCAGGAAGATGTAAAAGATAGTGAGGATTGAAATAATTGAGTACAAGATTTTTTTTAAACTGCACTTTCTCTCTATCTTTAATGTTTAATCTTCAAGCTAAGTAAAAGGTTACCTCCAGTAATAACTGCTTCCACTGATGGAGGATAAAAGAGAAGTTCCTTAGATGAGGGTGTGACTATAATCTTTTCTCCAGCTCTATAAGAAAATCCAAATGATTGTAAGATTAGATGGCTCTGCTGACAAAAATATTATTATCAATAATGTCCACAATAATATGGAAGCTTTGTGATAGAACAGACTATAAAATGTAAGTGCCAAACAAAAGAGAATCATAAAAATAATCTTCACAGAAAAAGGACAATGTATATCTTTCTTTAAATGCAAGATCTAATTTCCAGGTGGTTGGTAAAGTATTGTTTAAAATCATTTCAAAACAGCATACTTATGATCAATCCATACCACATGATGTAGAAATAAATTGGGTAGATACTCAATGGGCACAAAACTAAAGGAATGTCATAAAAATCCAACTGATTCAAAAGTCTTTCAAGGAAGGGGAACTGCCACCCATGCCTGATCTGGTTAACATGTGAGATCAGACCTACAGCAATCTGGTTGACCCTGAGCTGATCAGTGAGATAGGCCGAGCAAGTATTCAAGTATACAATTGCCACCTTATTGCATTGTTTGAAGGGGGTAGCTAACAATCACCTTCACATGTGCCAATTAGGGATCGTCAACATACCAAGAAAATGAATAAAGGAAAAAATATATAAAAGGTAGGCTATCTTCATGATGTGCCTAAAATAAAATGGTCTGAAGAAACAGAACTTCACTTATATCCTTTAATGTTGAGGCAATAATTTAAATTTGGATTTCTTTTTAACACATTCAATACTCATTCACTGAAAATATTCAAAAGAAACACTTCACTGGGTTTTCAAAATTCATCATCAAAGCTTCAAAGAACAAAGAAAATTCTTCATCAAATTAGATAAATATATAACAAAATACTTTAAGGTTAAAGCACTGCATATTCGAAAATATGCTTTGCTTTTGCTTTGTAAGCAATCCAGATGGTGTTTTTTTTCCTATTTCTGGAATAAATCTGAAGAAGCAATTTATTTTATAAAGACAAGATTGTTTCTCCCAGACAACTTAATAGAATCGAGTGCAATAAATGGAAGACATCCAAAGAATCTGACTAAAATCCGATAAGATGTTTGACTTAATAAATTGACAAAATGGTGCTCATAAATCATAGTTAAACATCCTACTTCGGATGGAGAGGGATGCCTTAATGCTTACAGTGCATACAATGGACATGATTTCCAAGTCATTTATATTCATCTTCTAAAAATGAAATCCCAGCCAAATGATTTTTTTCAAAACAAATGTTCACATTTTCAATGCAAAATAAGAAATGCGTTTCTTTTTTCTCCTTTTCTAATACTTTACAGTGCTGTGTACAAATCAAAAAAAAAAATACTAAATGTAATTATGGATTATTAATCTCTACAAAAGCCTACCTTGCCCAATAGGAGAATTCATAAACAAATGGTCCCTCGAGCTCCTCCACAATCTCCTGAGCCGGTGGCTCTCTCTCCACTTCCTTTTGGGCCTTCTTTTCCCGCTCAAGTCTCCGGGCTTCTATTTCTGCCAACTGTTGTTCCTGTCGCAGTTCCTGAAGTGACTTCAAAGGTCCCAAGACTAATGCAGGTTCACTGTCAATCGAAGATCTGGGCAGGGGAGGAAAGAAGAACAGTAATGAAGCAGGCAGAAATTATGCGCATTAAGAATTATTTAAAAGAAATGTTGTATTTGCAGAATCAGAGTAGGTTTACTAAAGAACCTCCATATCACCAAATATTCCAAATTTAGAGGAGTCTCGGTGATCTAAGGAATCCCTCACGCATCAAAAATGGTAATCAAGAATATAGATAGCATTCTTTCAGTCAAGTGGATACATTCTGCACCCTCTTAACTAACAAAGGTTACAAATTGCCAAACGGACATAATTCTAAATATTTCTACGCCATAAATTTGGTACACATTGCACTCTTAAAACATCATAACCTGTCTATTTTTTTTCAAACAATATTAACCAATCGTATATATCCAACGATTGTTTTCATTTCCAATGCATTAATTTAAGAAAAAGCCATAGTCACTCATTAGACCAACGTCAATATCAAAATCGAGCAGACAGGGTAATATGGTCGTTAAGTTACAAGACTAACATCTGGAGAACGCTCCAGCAGCTCTCAGAGAGGACATCCTGGAGGATTCATCTGGGTAGAACTCAAAAATAAGAACGGTGGATTGAACCCAATTGCCAGAAAGAGATAGAGGAACAGATATGTAGACAGATAAAATAAAATGCTAAAACGACAGGATTGTTTTCATGTGGACTTTTAACTTTCCCAGTATAGACTGAAACTAGCTCAGTGCTAAAAGCTGACGGGGCAGAATCTGTTAGGTGTATCTAACAGGGTTTCCTCAAACAGTATGTGCATTGTATAAACTGAGAAGGGAACATACTGTACCTTGTGTTGGGAAACAAGCCAGACCCGGTGATTAATATTCAGTGGAAGAGTATTTTGCTGATCACAACTCCGCAAATTTTTAAGATTATTTTGACCTTGGGACAGGGATAGGTCTGGACCTTGCGGGAAGGTGTTAAATTGGAGTAAGACAAATTACAACAGGAGAATAAATTGTGAGCAGTTGCTATTGGGCAAAGACACATCTGACATGTGGAAATTGTTTAAAGGCAGTTCCAGTAAGGTTGGCAAAGGGTGCCATCCCATTAGGGTGGCAAAGTGAGGAAACCTCAGGTGATTAAAGAGGCTGGACATTTGGTCAAAAATAAAAAGGATGCTTATGCAAAGTTTAAGTATTTAAAATCAGACAGGGCCTGTGAGAAATATAAAGCAAGGAACAAAAAAACTCATACGGGCAAATGGAAGGGGCAAATGGAAGGGGCAAATGGGGTTACAAAATGGCTGTGGTGAGTCAGATTAAAGAAAACTCCAAAGCTTTTTATATCTACATTAAAAACAAAAGGGTAATCTAGGAGAAAGTCAGACTGCTCAAGGATAAGGAAAGGAATCTGTGCACGGAGTCGGGGAATGTAGGCACGGTACCAAACAAATACTTTGCATCTGTATTCTCCAAAGAGAAGGACATGGAGGTTAGTGAGATCAATGTGGACAATACTAAAATACTAGGACAGTTTGTGATTAAGAAGGTTGTTGATAGAGGCAAAGAGAGCAGATTGCAAGAGCCTTGATAAAGATCTTTTCATCGTCTCAGGCCACCAACGAGGTCCCGGAGAACTGGAAAGTTACTAATGTTGTTCCTAGGTTTAAGGGAAGTAGAGAGAATCCAAGGAATTATAGGCCAGTGAACTCCTCACGTCAGTGGTAGGAAAGCTATTGGAGAGGATTCTTACAGGTAGGATTTGCTCCCATTTGGAAGAGAATTAGTTAATTAGGGACAGTCAGCTTGCCTTTGTACATGGCAGGTCACGTCTTACTAACCTGATCGAGTTTTTTTGAGATGACGAAGGTGAGCGATGAGGATAGGACAGTAGATGTTGTCTGCATGGATTTTAGTAAGGGAATTGATAAAGTCCCCACTGGTAGACTGATCCAAAAGATTAAGATGAACAAATTAACAGTGACTTGGACTGAGAACTGTTTTACGGAAAGAAGAGATGGTGCAGTGGAAGGATGATATTATGGAGGTCTGTGACCAGTGGAGCACAGCAGGTATCTGTGTTGAGACCTCTGTGTTTCTGATATATATAAATAATTTGGAAGTAAATTTAGATGGATGGGTTATTAAGTTAGAGAATGATACCAAGATTGCTGGTGTCATCTGCAATGGTGTAGTAGAATCAGACAGTATCTTAGCTTATGGATCAGGAGCCTTATAACAGAGGGGAAGAAGCTTTTCCTGAGTTACACGCTTTCAATCTTTTTTTTTAGATTTAGAGATACAGAGCAGAAACAGGCCCTTCAGCCCACCGGGTCCGTGCCGCCCAGCGATCCCCGCACACTAACACTATCCTACACCCACTAGGGACAATTTTTACACTTGCCCAGCCAATTAACCTACATACCTGTACGTCTTTGGAGTGTGGGAGGAAACCGAAGATCTCGGAGAAAACCCACGCAGGTCACGGGGAGAACGTACAAACTCCGTACAGACGGCGCCCGTAGTCAGGATCGAACCTGAGTCTCTGGCGCTGCATTCGCTGTAAGGCAGCAACTCTACCGCTGCACCACCGTGCCGCCCCTGTAACTTCTATACCTTCAGCTGGATGGGAGCAGGGAGGAACAAACCGCAGTGGATCAAGGCTGGCTGGGAGGTTGAAGTTAATGTGCACCATCACCTGTCTCTCGAAGCACTTCATGATGAAGCTCTTCCCCTCTCACCTTAAATCCGTGTCCTCTGGTTTTCGATTCCCCCACCCTTGGAAAAGATCCACCCTATCAATTGCCCTCATGATTTTATTCTTCTCTATAACATCACTCCTCAGTCTCCTGCACTGCGAGGAATAAAGTTCTACCTTACTCATCTCCCTACAGTTCAGGCCTTCCTGACAACATCCTCATATTCTTTAAAACATAACGGCATCTGCCTAGAATAGGCTGATCAAAACTGAACACAATACTCCAAATGTGGTCTTACTAACTAACACCTTGTACAACTGTAACATAATGTCCCACGTTGTATACTCAATTCCCTAACTGATGAAAGCCAGGAGCTAAGAGCTTTCTTCACCTATCATCCTGCAACGCCTCTTTCAATATCAGTTTGTGGGCTTTACTGATAAGGCTCATCACTGGCAGTCCACCTGTGAAGTTTATGAGTCATCTTTTGATACTACTA
Source organism: Rhinoraja longicauda (assembly GCF_053455715.1). Lineage (NCBI taxonomy): Eukaryota > Metazoa > Chordata > Chondrichthyes > Rajiformes > Arhynchobatidae > Rhinoraja > Rhinoraja longicauda. Next base: position 36,283,863 of record NC_135973.1, on the reverse strand, counting down.
TAGACCAATTGATGACTACACACAGAGAATTCCAATATTCCAGGCAAGCAACATTTGATAATACATTTTCGTCATACGCATTTCAGTCAATATTTATGTGTGCTCATTATGTTAGCAGATCTAAAATACACACAAATTTGGCACATGAGAAAAGATTAAAAGAACACAAATCATTGTGCACCAAGCAATAACATTGCCCACAATGTAACTACAAGGTCGTAAAATCCTCGAAAGAAAATCCAATATTACTTTTTCCAATGAAAGAAAATATATTTTCTAACACAAAACTAGAACAGCAAATGAATGAATAAGATTTAACTTTGGCTGCTCTTACCTGATGGTAACTGTGACATCGGTTAATTTATCTGTCACAACAGCTCCCAGGGCATGATGTCGAGTGGCTGTTAAGGTTAAAATGGTGGGTGCCGCTCTAATAAATAAATAGTAGAGTGATACTCTTGAGAATGAATGACAAAACTTAAATACATTGGTTTTGCATTAGCAAAGAGGGGTGAATACATACGTGTCATAGATGTAGAATTCTTGTTCAAATTGATGGCATGAACGAGGGGTTACCTTATAGACACCTGGAATCAAGATTTTTTTATAAAATTAAAAATCTCTTGCTTCTCAGTGACTCTTTATTTAACAACAATAAGAAGCCTATTCCATACAACATCCAATATTCATCAGGCTGATAATTGTTATAACAGAATAACTACCAGACTAAAGATATCACTAGTTGTAGATAGATACAAAATGCTGGAGTAACTCAGTGGGACAGGCAGCATCTCTGGAGAGAAAGGAATGGGTGACATTTCTGGTTGAGAACCTTCCTCAGACCGGAACCCAACCCACAATGTCACCCATTCCTTCTCTCTACCCGCTGAGTTACTCCAGCATTTTGTGTCTACCTTCAGTGTGAACCAGCACCTGCAGTTCCTTCCTACGCATCTCACAAGTTGTAGAATGGGGAAGGGTTGGGAGGGAAAGGTCATGGGGAAAACTGATCTAGACTGGGGAGCTCCTGAAGATCTGCGACACCCTCAAGGAAAGAAATTGGTTTCTTTGAATTGGTCAGAAATTGGGAACATAACAGACCAACCCAAAGCTTGGTAATTATTTGTATTGGCTACTTTCATTAATATTTTATCAAACAATGAAAAATCCACATTTATTGCTGTTCCCATCTGCATTTATGCAAGACGAATTGCAGCACAAAAGGTGGTGGGTCAAATTGTGTCCTCTCTTGCCTCCAGGATGTCCTCTAAAGTTAAAGTTTGCTTTTGCAGACTTCTCAAACATTGTTTCAACACAGGTTCCCAAGTCCAATCCATTCTGAATGCTGCACTAACAATTAGTTAAGATATTCAGAGGAACCAATAGTCCTCTGTAAGATGAGCAACAAAGACCCTGTTGCAATTCTCAAAGAACAGAAGCAACATTTTCCCAGTATCATGGTCAAATATTTATTTCTCAAATGATATAATAAAATACATCAACTCATCATTAGCTCATTGCAAATGTTAATTGTAATGCAAATTTCCACTCTCCTTTATCTACCAAACACTTTATCTGTATAAACGTGGCTGCATAAATAACATCAATGGTTTTTCCTCATATAATGTATTGGTTGTGATATGGTTGTTATGTCCTGATAACCAACAGATGCTAGAAATGAGTGTTGTTTGTTTTCAAAGTTGATGTTGTATTCACATTTGTTTCATATTTGTAAAGTAGAACGATAGACACTGTTATTTGCAGAGACAGTTATATTCCAGTGATATGCACTCATGACAAACTTATTATTACGATGTATCAATATTATTGTATTGGCATGAGAGAGGCATGAGAGAGGAGCTGGCTAATGTCGATTAGAAGGGGACCTCGGCAGGAATGACAGTAAAGGAGCAATGGCAGGATTTGCTGGGAATAATTCTAAAGACGTCGGTTCTTTGCATCCCATAGAGGACAAATGGGAGAATTAGGCCACTGTGGCTGACAAAGGAAGTCAAAGATACAAAAGCAAAAGAGAAGCCAAGATTAGTGGGAATCTGGACAATTAGGGAGCTTTTCAAAATCAACAGAAGGCAACTAAACAAGCAATGAGGGGAGAAAAGATGAAATATGAATGTCGACTAGCCAATATTATAAAAGAGGATACCAAAGTTTTTACAGATGTGTAAAGAGTAAAAGATAGGCAATTGTGGGAACAAAGAAATGGCAGATGAAATGAATATGCTTTTTGCTTCAGTCTTCACAGTGGAAAACACCACCAATGTGTCAAAAATTCAAGAGTCAGGGGGCAGAAGTGAATGCAGTTGCTGTTACTGAGGACAAGGTGCATGGGAAGCTGGAAGGTCTGAAGGTGGACCTGTTGGACTACACTCCAGGGTTCTGAACGAGGTAACTGTAGAGATTGTGGAGGCATTAGTAGTGATCTTTCTGGAATCACTGGAATCAGGACTGGTTCCAGAGGACTGGAAAATGGCAAATGTGACTCCACTATTTGACAAAAGGAGCGAGGCAAATGAAAGAAATTATAGGACTGTTAGTCTGACCTCTGTGGTTGGTAACATTTTAGAATCCATTATTAAGGATGAGGTTTCAGGGTACTTGGCAGTGCATGATGAAATAGGCCAAAGTCAACTTGATTTTGCTAAGGGGAGATCTTGCTCAACAAATCTTTTAAGGGGGTAACAAGCAGAATCGTCAAAGGAGAGTCAGTGAATGTTGTTTACTTGGATTTTCAGAAGGCTTTTGATAAGAAGCCACATTTGAGGATGCTAAACAAGATAGGAGCTCATGGTATTATAGACATGGTACTAGACTGGATGTGAGATTGGCTGCTTGGCAGACAGAGTGGAAATAAATGGGGACTTTTCTGGTGGGCTGCTGGTGACCAGTGATATTCCGCAGGGGTTGATGTTGGGTTCGCTACTTTTCACGTTACATGCCAATATGGATGAGGGATTTGATGGCTTTGTGGTCAAGTTTGCAAACGATGCGAAGATAGGTGAGGGGCAGGTAGAAAGGTAAGGTGAGGGGCAGGTAAGAAAGCAGGGAGGCTGCAGAAGGAATTGGTTAGGTTGGACGAGCAGGCAAAGAAGTGGTAAATGGAATACAGCGCAGCAAAGTATATGGTCATGCACTTTGGTAGAAGGAATAAAGGTGTACTACTTTCTAAATGGAGAGTGGATTCAGAAGTGAGAGGGTCAAAGGGCCGGGAGTGCTGGTGCAGGATTCCCAAAAGGTTTGAGTCAGTGGTAAGGAAGACAATTGCAATGTTAGCATTCATTTCGAGAGGGCTAGAATATAAAAGTAAGGATGTAATACTGAGGCTCTATCAGGCACTGGTGAAGCCACATTTGGAAAATTGTGTGCAGTTTTGGGGCCAATATATGAGGAAATAGGCGCTGGCTTTGGAGAGGGACCAGAGGAAGTTTGCGAGAATAATCCCAGGGATAACTGGGGTAACGTATGTTGAGCATTTGATGGCACTAGGCCTGTACTTGCTGGCGTTTAGAAGGATGAGCGAGGATCCTACCAGATAATGAAAGGGCCAGATAGAATGCACGTGCAAAGGATGTTTCCAGTAATGGAAGATTCCAGAACCTGGGGGCACAGCCTCAGAATAAAAGGACGTACCTTCAAAATGGAGATGACCCAGAGAGTGGTGAATCTGTGGAATTCATTGCCAAAGATGGCTGTGGAGGACAAGACCAGACCTCCCAACATTTGATTTTACAAATTCAGAATTTTGATGTCCAAAATCCAGAATTTTACTTCAAAATTCATAATATGGTGCTTAATGCAACTTTTCAGCAAAAAAAAGTATGCACGCCAAATGCGCGCACGCGTTGTGCTACATTCATGTGTGAAAAACGACTATTATTTCCAACAGTCTGTAGTTCTTGGACTACATGTACAATGTCAGGCCTCCAGTGGTCTTCAACAGCAAATCACAACGGTCCATGTCCCCCCCAAACCTACTCCCCCCCCCCCCCCACCTTCCTCTTCCCACCCCCTCCTACTCCCCCCACCCCCCTACCAGTCATAGTCTTTTCAGTCATACAGAACTGAAATTCAGAGACAGAGATACATTTCACTTTTGCAAAGTAGATTGAATGGTTTACTTTGTTTACCTTGGCTTTCCAAATAAAGTATGCCCACAAAGCAGGTAACCATGCACTGAACTGGAACAAATTTGCGTAGAAGTCAATCGGTTACAATGTAAATGTATTGTGCATGAGGCAAAACCATCTTCAATCTTTGGTGCAATTATAGATTTAGAAAATTGAAAATTTGATTGAGAAGTTGATATTAAGTCAGACAATGAAATGCACCAAGAGTGGAAACCTTTGTTAAAGGAGCGTAACCCCATTTCTTTCAAGAAGATTAATTCAAGTTTGATAAATTGTTGAAGCATCTTAACACTTTTGGCAATTTCTCTTTTAAGACCCCTTTCAAAGCTAATCAGACCTTTTGAGGTGCATTGCAACGTTTGTCATCACTATGGTACGGGCGGCACGGTGGCGCAGCGGTAGAGTTGCTGCCTTACAGCGAATGCAGCGCCGGAGACTCAGGTTCAATCCCGAATAGGGGGGCCGTCTGTATGGAGTTTGTACGTTCTCCCCGTGACCTGCGTGGGTTTTCTCTGAGATCTTCGGTTTCCTCCCACACTCCAAAGATGTACAGGTTTGTAGGTTAATTGACTGGGTAAATGTAAAAATTGTCCCTGGTGTGTGTAGGATAGTGTTAATGTGCGGGGATCGCTGGGCGGCGCGGACTCGGTGGGCCGAAGGGCCTGTTTCCGCGCTGTATCTCTAAAATCTAAACTGCCAAGGCTCGAGCTCTTCTAGGCATTAGGCATCTTTCATGTATGCTGCTCAGATGCACCATAGTTGTAAAGATTTGTGTTTCTTGTGAAGAATATGACCAGCCACAAGTTATAGCACAGTTGCAGAGGATTCTATAGCTCAGGGAGCAGTCAAAAATATGAGTCCTGGATGATATGTTGCCTCAGTATATCTCAGTATATGCCTCAGAGTTGCCTCTTTTTTTTATATACGTTTATTTTAGACTGAAGGAGGATATAGATGTTCTGGTCAATTGAGGTAGGGGCAACAAGGCAAGGGAATGTAAACAAAATGGCAAAATAACAAATGATTTGGATGCACAAAGTAATGTAAGAGTAAGAGTAGACATCTAAAAATCCTTATACATAACAAGATAACCCAATAATATGATTAAAAAGGCAGATATTATTCAAGGCTTTCCGATATTATTCAAGGCTTTGAATAAACTGCAGAGGTTTTGCTCCAACACAAACTAGGCTTTGAGTAATGCAACTTTACAGGTAAGATGTGATTGCACTAGACAAGAGGATTTATGAGGTTGTTCCGGGAATGGAAAATTGTAGCTATAAAGAAAAATTACAAAGCTCCGACTGATTCTTTAGAATATAAATGAGGAGATTTAAAGGAGGGGTATTAAGTGACCAGGCACCTAGAATAAATAGGAAGAACTTACTTCCCTTAGCCAGCAACTCAAAACAGGGAGCATGGGTTTAAAGTAAACAAAAAATACACAAAATACTTGAGTAACTCAACAAGTCCGGCAGCATCTCTGGAGGATATGAATCGGCTTTGGTTCTGGACCCATTTTCGGGACCATAAACGTCACGTATCCATGTCCTCCAGCAATGCTGCCTGATCCGCTGAGTTACTCTAGCACCATGGACATAGGAGCAGAATGGGCCATTCGGTCCACCTCCACTACTCCACCATTTGATCATGGCTGATCTATTTTTCCCTCAACCGCATTCTCCTGCCTTCTCTCCGTAACCTTTGACGCCCTTACTAATGAAGAATATATCAATCTCCAACTTAAAAATACGCAATCACATGGCCTCCACAGATGAACCACCCTCTGGCTCAAGAGATTCCTCCTCATCTCCATTTTGAAGGTATCTAATATTATTCTGAGGCTGTGCCCTCTGGTACTAGACTCTCCCACTAGTGGAAACATCCTTACCACATCCACTTTTTCTAGGCCTTTCATTATTCGGTAGTTTTCAATGAAATTCCCTCATCCTTCTAAACACCAGCACGCACTGGCCTGGAGTCATCAAATGCTCCTCATATGTTAATCCAACCATCCCTGGTATAATTCTCGTAAACCTTCTTTGGACGCTCTCCAAAGCCATCCAATCCTTCCACAGATATGGGGCCCAAAACTGTTCACAAAACTCCAAAAGAGGCCGGACCAGTGCCTTATAAAGCCTCAGCATTACATTCTTGTTTTTCTATTCTAGCCCTCTCGAAATGAATGGTAACATTGCATTTGCCTTCCTTACTACCAACTCACGGTGCAAATTAGCCTTTTAGTTTGGTTTAGTTTATTGCCACAAATACCGAGGTACAGTGAAAAAGCTTATTTGTTGCTTGCTATCCAGTCAGTGGAAAGACTGTACATGATTACAATCAAGCCGTCCAAAGTGCCCAGATACAGGTGAATGGAAGAACGTTTAGTGCGAGATAAAGTCCAGCAAAGTCCAATTAAAGATAATCCAAGGGTCTCCAATGAGGTAGATGGAAGGTCAGGACCACTCTGTAGTTGGTAATAGGATGCTTCAGTTGCCTGATAACAGCTGAGAAGAAACTGTCCCTGAATCCGAAGGTGTGCGCCAATTCACTGGATGTTTTCAAGAGAGAGTTAGATTTAGCTCTTAGGGCTAAATGAATCAAGGGATATGGGGAAAAAGCAGGGGTACTGATTTTAGATGATCGGCCATGATCATATTGAATGGTGGTGCTGGCTCGAAGGGCTGAATGGCCTACTCCTGCACCTATTTTTCTATGTTTCTATTAGTAGTGTAGAGTTTTCTAATATTGCTGTTCATAATTAACTTACATAGGGAGAAGAGAGAGCATCCGGGGTGAGACTAGTCATTGATTTGTGGAATCCTGAACCAGCACTCAAGTCCCCTTGTATCTCCAATTTCTGAATCCAATCTCCATTTCGAAAATAGTCTACGCCTTCATTCCTTCTACCAATGTGCATGGCCGTGCACTTTGCTAGGCTGTATTCCACTTGCTATTACTTTGCCCACTCTCCAAACCTGTCCAAGGTCCTTCTGCAGGCTACCTGCTTCCTCAACACTACCTGCCGCTCCGCCTATTTTCATATCATCCGCAAACTAGGCCACAAAGCCATTAATTCCATGTCTTTTTTTTTGTATATCAGCATCGCAATTCCTTGGATTGGCACGAAATGCTGGAGTAACTCAGTGGGTCAGGCAGCATCTCTGGAGAAAATGGATACATGACTTTTAAGGTCGGGACCTTTCGTCAGACTGATTGTAGTGGAGGGGAACTGGAAGTGAGAAAAAAAATCAGGACAAATCGGGGCCAACAGCAGATGACCTCAGGCAAGGAGGTTCTCTAATAGGCCGACTGTTGGTTAGAGACGGTGTGAGTCCAAGAGGGATACACTAGTCATTATTTTCAACTTCCATAAAAAAACTCTACACACCACATACCATAGACTCCTGCCAATTAACTGGCTATACATAAAGGCAGTTTTATATCCGACGCAAGATGCATCACCAGCTTCAACGATTCCAATTACTCCCACTGATATTGAAACCTTAAATACCATAGATACAAACAGAGTGCATCATCTCTTCTTAAACGTCATTCATTCCTTCTATCCAGAGATGCTGCCTGCTCCTCTGAGTTACTCCGGCACTTTGTTTCTATCTTCAGTGTAAACTAGCATCTGCAGTTCCTTCCTACACTTTAAATACAATTTCTTCAACACATCCTTTACACCCCAAGATTTACATATAATTCCAATTATACAATGTCCTGATGCCCATATCCATGCAAGCTAAGCTTCACATTCATTTCAAACTACATTTTCTAACCTACATTAGGTCTGGCACCTAAATGGATCTACTTTAATAGTCTTAACCAATTCCGATGTCCTCTTGTGCTTCTTTTCCACAACAACTAATGTTGCCCTGCCCCAATACACAACCCCAACCACAACTTTCCCCACTCCAACTACAATTGGCTCTATGCTCATTCAACCAATTGGCTCTATGCTCTCTTAGTAACCTTCTCCTGTTCTACACTACTTCCCAATGTTAAAAGCCACTCAAGAAAATCTCACTCTAACTAAGCTTTGTGGTTTCACCTAATAATGATTCAACAGTTATTTGTTGCCTACCTTCGGCAAAGTACTTTGGCATATTCTCCTATCTTAAGAGTATAAGACAAATACACATTGCTTTGCAATAGTTTCAGTAGAAACTCCATAGGAATCAGAAATCAAAAAGGAGAAAGATTTAAAATCAGTTTCAAGTCAAGGAATAACAACAGAGGTTTGTAGCAAACGCCAAGATTTCATACCTGGTTTAGATAGGCAAAATCTGTTCACTCCTTTTGTGAGGTTATATACGCCTACATTATCTGGGCCACTTCCATCTTGGTAAAATTCCTATAAAGCAAGCCGAAAAAAACCCCAACTTTACGCATGAGATAAATATAACGTGCAGTGTTTGAATTCAATGCTAACACTAAGGAAGGATCATGCAATACAACAACCTGAAATGATCAGCTTACTCGTTTTACTCAGCTCTCAAAAAATAAATATTAACATTTCACAAAAGATGCATGAAAACATCTCTAGATGCTCAACTATTGTAGATGCAGAGATGTCCTTTCCTTTGGCTGAGTGCCTACACCCAGGATAGGAGGGGGGGGGCATCCAGGACACAGATGAGATGCAATTCCTTTACTCAAGAGAGTGCTAAATCTTTGGCTTTCCCATAAAAGAGTACTGTGGCGGCTCAGGTCCACATAAGAGATCCATAGATGTTTAGTTATTAAGAGAATCAAGGGACATTGTAGAATAAGAAACTGGTACTGAGGTAAAGGATTCCTCTTACCAACGTTATTGCGTGTGAGAGGGCACATCGAAGCATATAACCAGTCTGTCTAAACTCTGTGCCAGCTAAATCCTGATCAACAACCTCCAGCTCCACAGAGCGGTTTTTCCAGCACCATTCGTCATGAACAATATTCACTGCGAAAAAAACACAGCATTGGCAATAATGAATGAATTGCTGCTCATAAACGTCCAAGAAAAAAACAATTCTGTGCATCCAGGCGTAAAAGTCCTACCTTTGTATTTCCCAGGCAGGATGTCATTAAAATTGAAAAGCACGGAGTCAGCACTTCCCGAGAGCTGCAAGCTTTGCTTCTCACCATGACGACTCAATGGTTGAAGGGTCACAGTTAAATCACTGCAGGAATCTTAACGAAAAGGGATTAACTCGGTAAGAAAAATTAAATAACCTAAAACAGCATGCCCATTCTTAGTATTGAATATTGCATTAATTCATTTTAAAAACACGCGACATTTTACCCATTCTTCAATGAACAGCTAGTATAAAAGACTGAGCATGATTGAAATATCATTTACTGATCTATGTCCTAGGTTCACCTGCAAGACTGCATGTAAAAAAGTTAGTTCATCATAACCCTGCATTATATATATACTAAAACACAATTTTGCTCACTACCTAATACTGTATCAATGTGTAACTACATACCCTGACAGTCATAATCTCCATTAAAGTACAAAACCATTAATCATTTCTTTACCCCAGAAATCAGAGGTACATACATGGAGAAATACGCATTGACGTTCACCTTACTCAACTGTCCTTAATGAGAATTTTACTGACATGTTGACAAATTGAATAAGTAGAACATTTATAAACACTTTCTCAGTTTTCATACATTGCTGTTTTTTTTTACTAACTGTGGTACAGAATTCAGAAGCAGTGAGGCTGTGCAAGACCTATAAACAACACTAATTAAACCACAGTGTGAGCTTGGCAAGATCGGGTCACATTACAAGAAAGCTGCAATTAAACCAGAATGGGTGCAGAGAGGTGAACTATGGTGCTGTTTACTTTGAAATGGTGGGGAGAGGGCTAACATGAGATTTAACTGAGATGCATAAAATGATGAGGGGATTAGTCAGAGTAATTACAGAGAACTGATACCCTCAGCAGAAACTAGGGCATAGATTTAGAATAATTGGTAAAAGAATCAGGAGAGGTAACAGCATTTTCTTCAAATAGCAGTTGAGGTGCAACTCACTGCTGAAAGGATAGTAGAAATGCATGGACATGTACTGAAAGAGCCAAGATCATCTGGGCTACTAGAAAATGGATTAGGATGGATGGGTGGCTCGTTTTCATCAAGCACAGAGACGCTAGGCTGAAAGATCTTCATCTCCGCATTAATTATCTCTGATTCCATGCAGTGACTCAACAGTGAGTTTACAGGGAGTGCAGGAAACAGGATCAGATGAGCCGGATGCCTTGCCAACAAGATTTCTGAAGAGTCCAAAAGCAGATTATCAGAGTTTTATTGTAATTCAAAATTAAGTGAAAATCAAAAAATGCAGAAGCTGGAAATCTGAAATGAACACAGAAAATGTTAGATGCCCTTAGTAGATCATTCAGCACCTGCGGAAAGAAAAACAGAACTAATGCTTCAGATCCAATACCTTTCATTTTAGCAAAGGTTTCAGTCCTGAAACATTAATTCTGTTTCTGTTTCCACAAATCCTGTCCAACCTGGTCTGTTTTCAGCATTTTTATATTTTAAATTCGGCATCTAAATGCTCAGATACATGTCTGCAAGCAGTAGTATTCTTTGTAATATGATTAATTCACTAAAATCAGCCTTGTCAGTGAGGTAAAAAAAGAGGAAAAGAGTTGACCGCTTACAGCTGGGGTCAAAGAATTTGAATTTTTTTGAAAATTTACATACAAAGTTACCAGTCTCAAGCCTCTTTTAGTGCATTTCAAAGTAAAAACAGACATTACAAAATAATGTGAATATGTCACTGGACACTAATATCATTTTGAAGTATATTCGCACATTAATTGATAATAACCCCAAAAGGTGGTATTGGCTTTTCTGCTGTGTTTTATATTTTAACCCTGTCTTAATTAATTTAGTTATCTTGCACATCAATTTAATATTTACTCATTACAGTTCCACCACTGATTTTCTGGCACTCTTGGTTCCAGAGCTTTGCTGGTTTATCCAGCCGGCCAAGGAAGTCGGCTATGGGGATAGATGTGCTGGCTCCAGCTGGGCTGGAGTTCCAGAGCCCCGGCCGCAGGTTGCAAATTCAACCCACCGATCGGCCGTGGAAGTCCCGATGAGGTCGAGATTGGCTGCCTTGCCCAGCCTAGGTGCCACATTTCCGGGGAGACTTCCAGGGCGCGCGGGGGGGGTTCTCGCGGAACCCCTAGCGACCTCTAGTGTTCATTACAAGTCTGTACTTGGTTTTTTCCTTACTTTTTTTCGATCCGATTTCTCTGTTTATTTGGCAAAGTGAAAAACGCGGAAACCATGCAAAAAGCACAGAAAATGGATTTTAAAAACATGGAAATCCGCGGAAATGCGGAAAATTCACATGCCTGTAAAATATATAACTACAGTCTTGTCATGCATCAGGTGCGACTTTCTAAACATTGATTTTAGTTGTGATAAAACTATTGCTTTGGTGTGGCTTTGCCTGTAAACTTTGTTAATCTGAAATATTAAACTATATTGGAAGGATAGCATTATTAGAAATCCAAAGGATTATCTATGACTCCATGAAGTGTCTGAACATAATGAACATTTACTGCATGGGTCTTTCACAAGGAGCCATGAAACAATGGAATGGTCACAGCATAGAACGAGGCTATTGTGTCAGTCGAGTCCATACCAGCTCAATGAAAGAGTAAACCAGGGGCATCCCCTCAACTCTCTGCATTGTCCTGCAAATTATTTTCCTTCAGCTCTCCTTTAAAGGATGACATTTAAACCTGTCTACATAACTACTCCAGCAGTGCTTTCCAGATCCCAACAACACTCTGCATGAAAACAAGCATTTCATCTAATCGTTCTTCGTTTAATTTTGCCATTCATCTTCCATCTATGTCTCTTGATTCCTGAACCTTTCACAATGGGAAGAATTTTTCTCTTTTTACTCTGTATGGAGATGTCATTAAAATAAGAAATGATCCGAAACATTCACCAATCCGTGAAGTTGGGTATAGAATGATAGGAAAAGACTGAGGGAAGAAAGAACAGCTGTCAAGCAGACCAAACCTTTCCTGTTGTCAATCTGCTCTGGGCTGGTCGCTGTTTTACTCGTCACTAATTTTTAGATTGTAGGATTGCCCTAATTAAAAGTTACATTAGGATTACCACTTCCCAACAGCCATTTGTCATTCCTCAACCCCATGAGTTATCTGCAATCTTTCAGAAGAGTTTGAAACTTATGAAATTGTACACCCTGGTCACTATTCATCAGTTCTTTATGAAAGGCCACTAAATAACAGGGAGCATAACCAAACAGACAAAGGATATTTGGTCAAGAGCCACCTCTTCTCCCTTGGGTATTAGCCAAATTCAAAATCCAGGAATTCTATTTTATCTGTTCTTCAGCTGACTATGAGGTAACAAAATAGATTAAAGCATGTATCACAGATTAAAGCGTGCATTAAAGCACCAAACCGGTCAATGTTGGTGACTTAATATAATATAGATTCGTTTGGTATGGCAGGACTGTCTTCATTAAATGTGGCTAAAATTCTCTCTATATCACTCTTGGAATTCCGTAATTTTAACCAATTGAAAAGAATCAGATCACAAAATTTAATGTAGGAAGACAAATGGCTTTAGTGGGGATGCAATTTTAGCAAGTCTTGTTTAATAAATTCCAAACATTCACTTACCCAAACATATCACTTTCCCAGACACAGATGCCATAAATTGGATGAAGGATAGGTCCATTATGGGTACGTTTAATACTGTGACTGCATGAAACTGTGGCTTCAGTGCAAGCCCTGCTTTGGCTTCAGCATCACTGACCATAACCTATTGGAATTCAAAATTGATGACAGCAAAGCAAATGGGTGTTAAACATTGGGCAGTTTTTTCACTCACCAATAACACTAAAAACACATCAATCTTCTTTAAAATTATTTAGGTACTGCAATGTAGCTCAAAGATTTTTTTTTAGAGATACAGCGCAGAAACAGGCCCTTCGGCCCACCGGTTCTGCGCCGCCCAGCAATCCCCGCACATTAACACTATCCTACACACACTAGGGACAATTTTTTTTAACATTTGCCCAGCCAATTAACCTACATACCTGTACGTCTTTGGAGTGTGGGAGGAAACCGAAGATCTCGGAGAAAACCCACGCAGGTCACGGGGAGAATGTAGACTCCGTACAGACGGCGCCCGTAGTCAGGAACGAACCTGAGTCTCCGGCGCTGCATTCGCTGTAAGGCAGCAACTCTACCGCTGCGCCACAGAGTTTAATGTAGATAAGTGTGAGGTGGTGCATTTTGGGAAGGCAAACCAGGGTAGGAACCAGTGAATGGTAGGGACTGGGGAGTGCTGTAGAGGAGAGGGATCTATGAGTACATGTACATAATTCCCTGAAAGTTGCATCACAGATTGATAGGGTAGTAAAGAAAACTTTTGGTACATTGGCCATTAGTCAGGGGCAGCACAGTGGCACAGCAGAAGAGATGCTGCCTTACAGCACCAGAGACACAAGATCAAACCTGACCATGGGTGCTGTCGTTATGGAGACTGTATGTTTTCCCTGTGACTGCATGGGTTTTCTCTGGGTGCTCCGGTTTCCTCCCACATTCGAAAGACGTGCAGGTTTGTAGGTTAATTGTGTTCTGTAAATTGTCCCCAGTATGTAGGATAGAACTAGTGCATGGATGATTGCTGGTTGGTGTGGACTTGGTGGACCAAAGGGCCTGTTTCCATGCTGTATCACTAGATTAAACAGGGTATTGGGTATAGAAGTTAGGACATTATGTTAGTTGTACTAAATGTTGGTGAAGCTGCATTTGAAGTATTGTATTTAGTTTTGATCACCCTGCTATAGGAAGGATGTCATTTAAAAAAATGCAGAAAAGATTTACCAGGATGTTGTCAGGACTCAAGGTCCTGAGCTAAAGAGAAAGGTTAGGCAGTCTAGGACTTTAATCTTGGAGCCCAGGAAGCTGAGGAGTGACTTTATAGAGGTGTATCAAATCAGGAGGGGAATAGATTAAAGGGAATGTACAGTCTTTTACCCAGAGTAGGGGAATCAAGAACCAGAGGACATATGTTTAAGGTGAGAGGGGAAAGATTTAATAGGAAACTGAGGGGCAATGCTTTTATTCAGAAGGTGGCAGATATATAAAACAAGTTGCCAGAAGTGGTAGTTGAAGCAGGTACTATATCAGTATTTAAGACACTTGGACAAGTAGATGGATAGGAAAGGTTTAGAGGGATATGGGCCAGACGACTGAATGGGGCATCTTGGTCAGCATCAACGTGTTGGACCGAAGGACCTGTTTCCATGTGTAGGAAGGAACTGCAGATGCTGGTTTAAACAGAAGATAAGACACAAAAAGCTGGAGTAACTCAGCGGTCAGACAGCATCTCTGGAGAAAAGGAATAGGTGATGCTTCGGGTCGAGACCCTTCTTCAGACTGAGAGTCAGGGAAAAGAGAAACGAGAGATATTTTCTTTTTTGTGCACAATCCGCAGGCATTGCCACTTTCATTTCACTGCACATCGTGTATGTGTATGTGACAAATAAACTTGACTTGACTTGACTAGAGATATAGACGGTGATACAGAGAGATATCAAACAAATGAATGAAAGATATGCAAAAAAGTAACAATGATAAAGGAAACAGGCTACTCCAGCTTTTTGGGTCTATCTTCGGATACCACTTTTAATCTGCAATCTAGCTATCTGCAACGTGCAATGGCTAATAAGTTTACCTATTCTGCAAAGTGAGGGCAAAAAAATGCAAAGTGAAGAAATAAAAAGTGATTTATTCATCCAATTAAATGTTAATTACTTTATCAATAACCCCATCTTTTCTGATAGCCAGATGTGTAAAGACAATGCACAAAAATCTAAAGAAAGAGAGTCCTAATTTCAATTTCATGTTCTGAGTTAGTTCATTGCAGGCAAGAGGTAGTCTGTATGTAATAAACCATTGCCCCTCAGCTCGAGAATAACATCAGAAAGAGTTTGTCTTTAGCTCAAATCTAATCATTCCCTTGTGCACTGGAATGGCGGACAAATAAAGCTCTGTGTCCTGCATCCAATATCAACTAGCTGCCAACATTTACTGCCGAGGCTGCTTCATTATTACATGGGAAGTTTACTGCAGGTCTATGAACAAACACCATAAAAAGGGAAATAAAGCTAGATTTCATTATTATAGGAAATAAAACCGTTGCTTGTAAATGATCTTTACATTATTCGATTTTTCAATTTTGCTGACAATTTCAATTTCAAATGTAACACAGTTGTTGTTTTTAACATCTGGTGATTTGATCTTGATATTCAAACCAAGATCATTGATAATGCAAGGCTCCAACTGGATGGAAAGGAACCAAATATATGGCAATAAATAGGATTCCTAAATTAAGAAAGTGAAACGAAGCACAAAATAATGAACCCACATTGTACTCTCAGACTAATAAACAAACAAGGAAGCTTCAACAAAGCACATATCTTGCCAAATATTATAATATCTTCACCTGAATGCTGTAGGTTCCTGTCTTAGCCTGGAAGCAAAATAATCCACGAGAATCCGATTCTGTTGTAATTGAGGACTTCTCCTTATTTTGCGCAAACATTGCTAATTTATACTTGACTATCTGTTTTAATCCTTCGGGGAAACGTTTGACTGTCACGTGCCCACACACACTAAAGCTGTGGAGCAACAGAAGAACAACACAAAGCGGTCGGTGTTAAAATGTGGGTTGAATGATATAGCCAACTTACTGAATAATTTATATAATATTTATCTTCTGTGTGCTGCAATTCTCCTACCTTGAGGCCAGGATATCAGCCAATTGAGGTGTATTAGGAGCAATCTTCACAGTAACTGGTTCAAAGAAAATGTGTTCTTTCTGTGTATTTATAGTATATGTACCTGCTGTCATGTTTTCAAGCCTGAATGAGCCATCAGTCTTTGTGGTCACTGCACAAAAATAAAAGATGTGATAAAACAATAGAACATGAAAGTTGTGCAAAGATTGGAATCGATAGGAACTATTCAGTGCAAAATGCTTTTGAACCTTCTATGTATTACAATGTGGTATAAATCAAGTTGTTTTAATTCGGCTGATAAGGGAAATCCACTGTTAAAAGAACCAATCCCATTAGTTGACACCAGCTCTGTACAGAAAAGACCTGGGTATAAAGGGTGGAGTTGCCTAGCTTTGATTTATATTCATACAAGACAAATTATTCATGTAGCATTCACAACCAACTTCTTCATCCGTAAGTTGAAATGCTTGATAACTGGATAGGAAAAGAAGAAACATTGCACAAATAAGCTTTTAGGAATAAATTCTGACTATTTTTCTTTCTGTAACATTGGTAGTTTGTTTTATCTTATTCATTTACAAAATGCTCATCTTTGAACAAATTTAAATGAATTTAATAAATATCCCTTGCACATATCATAAACTGATCAGAAATGCTCTACTGTAGTCTCAAACTTGCATCCAAACATTAATACAAGTAAATACACCAGAATCAAACCTGTGAAACAGCAAGTCATTCAATTCACGACTGTTTAACTCAGCTTTGACTATGACACATGTCAACCAACAGAGGATGACATGAAATCATTTGTGTTCATCAATAACTAATGAATGCTGTCTGCTGAAGTGGGAAATTTAAATTTTGTAGGTAATTTGCAGTTTATTGAAATGTAGGCAGCTAGATCACCTACAGACCAATTCTCCTATTAAACTGCACTGATCAATGCCGATTGTATTTTAACAGCAATACCAGCAGAAAAACAACATTTTTTTTTGCTATTACCATGGAAGTGGAAAATTTTGTGCGTTGTGTTTTAAAGATTGAAATATCCAGTGATGATTTTAGACAGTGATTTCCACCTGTTCTTATCATCCAGTATTTTCCTTATGAAGTAGTTATATAATGGACTGCGAAGAATACCGTCACAAAAACACTAAACTTTGCAGTCTGGAGTTATGCAATTGGCGAGGTGATCTCAAACTGCTGTCGGCTGCCCGTTTCTGCAATTTTCAATGGTTCTTTTAACATTTGTACATCAGAAACAAATGGCACCAATCTCAAGCACACTTAGAATCTGAAAAATATTGCAATGTACTTGCAAGCAATAAGTATTGAAATTAATAAGCAGAAAAGGCATACAATACTACAATCAGTGAACTTCAATAATGCGTTTTCTGCTCTGGCTATCGTTTTTCCCACAAAGGTCTTCTAATGAATAACGGGACAATTAAGAATTTTAGAAGGGTAGGAGAAATGCTATCTGTCAGAGTCTGCGTGCCTGTGATACTGTTGCAAACAAGATTTTAGTTGTACAGGTACCTCACGGTAGCTGTGCATGTGATAATAAATTTGACGTGACTTGAAATTCACAATGTATCCCTTTCATAACAAACACTACCAAACGTCAGCTTTTAAATACCTTTGATCTGGTTATTTAAGGTAACAGTAGCACGGTGAACTCCTTGACCATTGGGGCCATTCACAACCCGGCCAGTAACTGAGAATCCCATCACTCGAAACACTGGCTGCAGTAAACATAACGTAAGAAACATAAGCAGGGATAGGCCACTCGACTCCTCGCTCCAACATTCAGCAAGGTCATGCTTCAACAGCACTTTAAATTATAACTCCATATCATTTGATTCCATGAACATCAAAAAAATTATTTTCATTGCCTTTAATATATTCAGTGAGAGAATCTCTACCATTCTCTGGGAGAAGAATTGTCTTCTCAGTTGTGAATGGTGAACCTGTTGCTAATACAGGTTCTGGATACCTCAGCCAGAGGAAATATCTTTGCTACACCTGGCCAGTCAAAACTAATAAGAATTATGTACGCTTCATTAGATCAGCTGCCATCTTTTGAATTCTAACCTGCACATAATATGCCAGATATAGTTTTGCTAGGCCTTGAGATAATTCAGTTAAATGTCATGACACTTACACTCAAATCTCCTTGCAATAAAGGCCAATATGACATTTGCCTATCTAACAGCTGGTAGATAATATACATATTAAATTTGTGATTTCTATACAATGGCACAACATATGCCGAGGTTCATGCATTAAGCTTTAAGGTACAAATGACATTTTATGATACTGTACCTCAATCCTTAAACTGTCATGTCCCACAGAGAAATCAAGCTTTGATGGAGCAACATCAAACGTGATTCTTTCTCCTCTGTAAAATGGTATCTACGATTTAAACAGGACATTATATTAACATAGTGCATATAGAAGTCTTCCAAGTATGTTAAATAAAAATCAGACTGCATATCAGCACACATTTTTGCAAAAGGATTTGAAATCTTTTTGCATAAAATTTACAGTTTAATCCACAATCTCTAAATTTGTGTTTGCCTTAAATCCAAAACCCTTTGAAAACTTAAAAGCTGCCTCAACTCTAATTTTCAAATACACCGTAAAGGTTTAATACATATGGATTAATTCCGCATTATTACAAATGGCTTAGCTAATGATACTCAGGGGAATAATTCACGTTCACACTTGTGCAGTCTAGGTATTATACTCCATTTTCAAAAATTCAGATGCATTGACATCAATCAATTTAAAGCTGACTGGAATTTAAATTCTGTCACTGGAAACAGATTCACTCAATTAGAGCCAGTCAAGAAACCTATAATGTGCAACTGTACTAAACTCTTTCTGAATGCCCCAATATGGAACATATGCACAACTTTCATTCTGCATGTCTGTACTACAGAACATCCACTGCAAACAGATACTGAGTGGCACATTCCAGTAACCGCACTCTATTACCAGGACTTGGTCTAGCTGGGATTCCCTAACACACGCTGAAGAAAAAGCAGTTAGACCTGGCTCAGGGTCTAAGACCCCTAAGAGCTCAAAGGGAATTGTACGGCAAAGCGGAGGAGGCAAGGGGAAAGTTTTGGTTAAGTATTTTGTTTTTCTTTAATGCTTTTAGCTATTTCTAGACATGATTTTAATTAACTTTCAAAGTTGTGTTTTAATTATTTGTTTAATGTTGATTTTTTTTTAATGTCCCAGTATGTCGCAGAATAGCTAAAGGAATCTGGTCTGTACTAATTTATCCTAAAGGTGCTAACCCATTTTATACTGCTATTACGTGCCACAGGGAGGCCTTGATAATCAACCAGAAATTATCATATTTGAGACCTCATGTTAAACTTATTTCCTTGTTCCCAAAATCTTGACTGCACAATCTCAAATCTTTTCCCTTTCACGTGGATCTCAGCATCTATCCATTTCTCTCAATAAAATGTTTTCAACTCTCTTAGTGATGTCCTTTACCCTGGAGGCAACACTCCATGTGAGGCTCATGTTGGCATGAACACAAACACCAAACCCCAGTTATTGAACTCCCTTTGACCATTGGGGTTGTACTATTTGCAATGGTGTAGGAGTTGTTAGAAACTACATGCCCAGAAATAACTAAAATCAGTATTTGCCCACGGCTGCCCAACTGTACTCTACACTGCACTCCAAGTTCTTCACCTTAACAGATATTCACCAATCAAAATCATATTGAGATTGCCAGACTCACCTTACATTCCTGGCCAGGTTCTTTCAGCAACTTCCTACACCACCTTGATAGCCAACCATTTTATATTGTTCTCCTAAATTATCTGGAATTCTGAACTAGCCACCACCTAGATGTATCCAAGAAAGTCGGATGTGCCCTCAAAGTCAAACAATAAAAGGCATTTCCAACACAAATGCTTACTGAGGCCATGTGAAGATTCATGGACTTCCACGGAAGACTATAGCTAATCAGCTAAATGATTCTGTTTGATCTCTATTATGTTTTTATTTATCTTTAATCTTAGACGCTACTCTACTTACCTCCGCCATATTTTTATTCCAAGAATATCTGAACCATTGAAATATCGGTATTCTGTCATTATTTTTTTTAATCTCCAGATCTAATTAATGACTCTATTTACAGATCAATTGTTGCTCCCGTTTTAAAGCATTTAACATTTCTTGCTCCATTGCACCAAATTCCCACTCACACCAACTTTCTTATTTCATTGCGTAAATCAATCTATCAAGTTCACCAGATAACAATCTATGCGATTAGCAATGTCCATCACATATGTTCTACTCAGCCTCAGCTTCACAGATACTAATACCATGAGACATAGAGCAGAATTAAGCCATTCAGCCCATCAAGTCTACCCCGGCAGATTTTCACTGTCCGAACAGCCAAAAAGATTGCCAGATGTCTTTATGTTATTTTTTCCCCAATATTTTTCAATAGCTGCTTTTCTTATTCCATTATTTATTTACTTTTCTGCAACTGCTGTCCAACTAAAATGAAAATTACTAATAGGAGTCCTCCAAGGGAAATAAATAAAAATGCCAACAATCATGATCTCCTACAGGAATTTACCATGGCATCTCTCCTGGGTACTTTTCATATTCCTTCACTGCCTGTGCTAATTTCCAATACTTTTTATTGCATCTCAAGTCTGTTATTGCAACCCACAACAGAAATAAATATATCTCAAGGTTTCCACTAAAAAAGCACGTTAACATTTTCCCTTCCACCTCTTGTGATTACCCCCAATGTCCATTTAGTTAGTCATTTAGAACAAGGTCACTTCCCTTTGCAGCTTAATTTCTTTCAAGCATAATGATAACAAGACCTCTGGCAACCTTAAAATAGCCCACGATTGTATAGATTTGCAAATGATTTACCCATTTGGAAAACATGGACAGATTTCAAAATGCTTTCAAATACACATTTTGCTCCTCCTTTTTGAGTTTATTAAAAGCAAGATTTTTTTCAAAGGCATTGCAGCTCTTTGTAATGTGAGGATGACGACGTTATGTAACAGGTGCATCGCAAAGAAAAAATACTTAAAATCAATGGAATTTTAAAAGTTGTTAAAAATTGTGTTACTTGAAAAGATCTGGCCACAGAAGGAAATTAACCAGGGTCTCAATAGGAATAAACAGATCAACTGAGACACCTGGTGGGCAAAGCTGGGGATAGCAGATAGACTGAAGAACGTTGTGGTGGGAAACAGAATGGTGCTTGTTTACTCAAGGGAGGAAGTAATTCAACCCCTTTGATCCATGCCTCTCCCAAAAGAAGATTCCCACAGTCCCCACCCTCTCCTCATATCTCCCTGTAGCCCTACTCTCTTTCATATGCCCTTCAATTCCCCTTCTTGCCACATCCCTACTTAAGGGGTAATTTACAGTAGCTTGCTTGTTTGTAGCTTAGAGTTACAGCTGCTTGCTTGCCTTTGGAATGAAGGAAGAAACTGGGACATTGAGGCTCATTTTTAAACTCACCATGGCCCTCTGTTTCCCAAGCTTCTAAAGATAGCAGCAAGAAGCTCAGTACCAAAAGATGGGGAGATGAGGAGGGGAGCATCCTAGAAGAGGATATGGGCTGTGGGGTCCTGAAAGAAGCAAATACAAGAGTAGGCTAAATGCCTCGGAAATGGAAAAACTGTATACAATGGGATTCCAGCACCCCAAGAATTGTGCGGTCCTGTCTGACAGATTTCAAAGAACAATTGGTTATTCCTGTTAAAACACAAAACATTGTTTTAAGATTTTTAAAGATTATCTTTAAGATTTTTTAAGATCTTATAGAGGTGTATAAAATCATGCAGAGTCTCTTGCCCAGAGTAGGTGAACCGAGGACCAGAGGATATAGGTTTAAGGTGAAGGGGAAAAGATTTAATAGGAATCTGAGAGGTAACTTTTTCACACAAAGGGTGGTGGGTGTGTGGAACAAGCTGCCAGAGGAGGTAGTTGAGGTAGGAACTATCCCAATGTTTAAGAAACAGTTAGACAGGTACATGGATAGGATAGGTTTGGAGGGATATGGGTCAAACGCATGCAGGCGGAATTAGTGTAGCTGGGACATGTTGGCTGGTGTGGGCAAGTTGGGCCGAAGGGCTTTTTTCCATGCTACATCACTCTATGGCTCCATGTTACACAGCAGCATATTTTCCAGTAAACCAGGTGAATTTAAAGGGAGCAGTTAACAGGGTCCTCATGAGTTTAAAAAGGAACATGTGAATCAGTGCCTCCGTGAGTTTAAAGGGAGTGCAGGAAACAGGATCGGATGAGCCAGATGCCTTGTCAACAGGATTTCTGAATTGCCCAATAGCAGATTATCGGAGTTTTACTGTAATTCTAAATTAAGTGAAAATCAAAAATGCAGAAGATGGTAATCGAAAATAAACACTGAAAATGTTGGCAACCCTCAGAAGATCGTGCAGCACCTGTACAATGAGAAACAGAACCAATTACCTTTCGTGTTCACAAAGGTTTCAGTCCTGAAACATTAATTCTGTTTCTGTTTCCACAAGTCCTGTCCAACCTGGTATGTTTCCAACATATTTGTATTTTAAAATCGGTATCTAGTGCCCTCCATAATTTTTGGGACAAAGACCCACCATTTATTTATTTGCTTCTGACTCCACAATTTGAGATTTGTAATAGAAAAAAAATCACACGTGGTAAAAGTGCATTGTCAGATTTTATTAAAGGGGATTTTTATATATTTTGGTTTCACCATGTAGAAATTACAGCTGTGTTTATACATGGTCCCCCCATTTCAGGGCACCATAGTTTGAAACACATGGCTTCACTGATGTTTGTAATTGCTCAGATGTGTTTAATTGCCTCCTTAATGCAGGTATAAGAGATCTCTCAGCACCTAGTCTTTCCTCCAGTCTTTCCATCACCTTTGGAAACTATTATTGCTGTTTATCAACATGAGGACCAAAGTTGTGTCAATGAAAGACAAAGCCATTATGAGACTGAGAAACAAGAATAAAACTGTTAGAGACATCAGCCAAAACCTTAGGCTTCCCAAAATTAACTGTTTGGAACATTATTGAGAAGAAAGAGAGCACTGGTGAGCTTACTCATCACAAAGGGACTGGCAGGCCAAGGAAGACCTCCACAGCTGACGACAGAAGAATTCTCTCTACAATAAAGAAAAATCCCCAAACACCTGTCCGACAGATCAGAAACACTCTTCAGGAGTCAGGTGTGGATTTGTCAATGACCACTGTCTGCAGAAGACTTCATGAACAGAAATACAGAGGCTACACTGCAAGATGCAAACCACTGGTTCGCCACAAAAATAGATGGGCAGGTTACAGTTTGCCGAGAAGTACTTAAAAGAGCAACCACAGTTCTGGAAAAAGGTCTTGTGGACAGATGAGACGAAGATTAACTTAGATCAGAGTGATGGCAAAAGCAAAGTTTGGAGGAGAGAAGGAACTGCCCAAGATCCAAAGCATACCACCTCATCTGTGAAACACGGTGGTGGGGGTGTTATGGCCTGGGCATGTATGGCTGCTGAAGGTACCGGCTCACACATCTTCATTGATGATACAACTGCTGATGGTAGTAGCATAATGAATTCTGAAGTGTATAGACACATCCAATCTGTTCAAGTTCAAACAAATGCCTCAAAACTCATTGGTCGGCAGTTCATTCTACAGCAAGACAATGATCCCAAACAAACTGCTAAAGCAACAAAGGAGCTTTTCAAAGCTAAAAAATGGTCAATTCTTGAATGGCTCAATCACTCGATCTGAACCCAATTGAGCATGCCTTTTATATGCTGAAGAGAAAACTGAAGGGGACTAGACCCCAAAACAAGCATAAGCTAAAGATGGCTGCAATACAGGCCTGGCAGAGCATCACCAGAGAAGGCACCCAGCAACTGGTGATGTCCATGAATCGTAGACTTCAAGCAGTCATTGCATGCAAAGGATATGCAACAAAATACTGAACATGGACCTTCATTTACATGACATTGCTGTGTCCCAAACATTATGGGGCCCTGAAATGGGGGGACTATGTATAAACACAGCTGTAATTTCTACATGGTGAGACCAAAATGTATAAAAATGGCCTTTATTAAAATCTGATAATGTGCACTTTAGCCACATGTGATTTTTTTTCCATTACAAATATCAAATTGTGGAGTGCATAAGCAAATAAATAAATGATGGGTCTTTGTCCCAAACATTATGGAGGGCACTGTAAATGTTCAGATACATAACTGCAAGCGGTAGTATTTCCTTGTAATATAATTAATTCACTAAAATATATAACTAGAGTCTTGTCATGTATTAGATGCGACTTTCTAAACATTGGTTTTAATTGTGATAATTCTCTGCCACAGAGGGTAGTTGAGGCCAGTTCATTGGCTATATTTAAGAGGGAGTTAGATGTGGTCCTTGTGGCTAAAGGGATCAGGGGGTATGGAGAGAAGGCATACCCCCTTCTCAGGACTCAGGATACTGAGTTGGATGATCAGCCATGATCATATTGAATGGCGGTGCAGGCTCGAAGGGCCGAATGGCCTACTCCTGCACCTATTTTCTATGTTTCTATAAAACTATTGTTTATGTGTAGCTTTGCCTGTAAACATTAATCTGAAATATTTAGACAATGTTGGAAGGATAACATTATTAGAAATCCAAAGGCCTATTGCAAATGCACAGAAATATCTGACAATATTGACATCAAGTTTCCAACCTATACTGCTCAATACTATACTACAATACCATCACTCTTCCCTTTCCCAGACTACACACAGACACCACAATCGTCTACTGTCTTTACAATATCCAAATCAATTTGTCACAGGTGCATTTGTAACGGAACCTTGTGCAGAGCTTCAAAACCAAAAGATGTTGATACCACTAAGAATTATTTATCACATACTCACCACTGTATATTCTCCACTGGGGAGGGATGAAAAAATAAATGATCCATCTTCTCCTGACACAACACTGCACAGGAAAGATTTAGCTTCATCTGTTGCCTGAAACCCTTCAACCAGAGATAAATTACAGCCAGCGATGTCCTACCAACAAGGAAGGGAATGTTAATTGTCAAAAGCAATTACTTCATAAGTTGAAAAATAACAGCAATTTAAATGCTTTCAATGAGATCAAGCATAGTCTCAATCTTCTCCGCAAGATTACCCCTTTCTGTTTAGGCTCCCAAAGACTCTTGAATAAAATTATATACGTATATTTTTTAAAAGGCAAATAATCGTTCCTTATGAATGCACAGATTGTAAATGTTTGTAACTCATCTTGCAAAATATAATTCACCAATTCTAATTGAATGGTTATCTTAAGGTCACATTATTCTCTCTCACCTTCTTTGTGACTGATGACGAAAACAGTAGAAACACTACACCTTTCATTGGCTCACCATCACTTCGCACAGAGCCCAAAACATCGTACCCAGCAACCACAAGAGAATCAATTATGTTTGCATTAGAATTTATCACCTGAACCAAAGTAGATGCCTAAACAACAAAAACATTGAATGAGTTATAATTCAAAATATCACAAGCAGTTAAATGTACTCAAGTTTCAACGAAAATTCCAATTGTATTTAGGATGCAAATTGCCCCCAACTTAAAACTGCTACAGCATCTGAAAACTCATTAAATACGAATGAAACTGTTTAGAGAATGACAAATTAAAGTAACATAACAGAGCCATAAATCTAGTTCAGAGGCTCAGGCAAGGATATATAAATATATTGAGTGCTTTATGGCCATGAGTTCAGCCACAAAATTAGGCTGTGGTCCAATTGTGTTCAAGGGTCAAAAGTGTTTTATTACCATATGACCCAAAACGGAACAATTAAATTCTTACTTGCAGCAGCACAATAGTCTGTAAAGAGGGCACTCTGTAAACAACGATAATAAACAACAAAGATACAGTATATATAATAAAAAACAAACAACAATAGTGCAAAGACAAAAGCATTGCCCTGCCCCCCCCCCCCCCCCCCCATGTAGTTCAGAGCTTAGTTGGAGGTTGTAGTGTTTAATAGCCTGATGGTTGTTGGGAAGAAACTGCTCCTGAAGCAGGATGTTAGTTTTCAGGCTCCCATACTTCTTCCCGAAGGCAGGAGTGAAATGAAATGAGAGTGTGGTCAGGGTGGTGTGGGTCCCTGATGATACTGGCTGCCTTCCCGAGGCACTGACCTCTGTAGATCCCTTCGATTGTGGGGGAGGTCAATCCCCGTGCAGGTTGGGCAGAGTTCACCACTTTTTGCAATCGTCTCAGTTCCTGGGGATTCGAGTTGCTGAACCAGGCTGTGATGTAACCAGCCAATATGCTCTCTACTGTACACCTGTAGAAGTTCAAGAGTATTTGTCAATATGCCGAATCTCTTCAATCTTCTCAGGAAGTAGTGGGGTTGATGGGCTTTCTTTATGATTGTATCAATGTGATGGGTCCAGGAAAGATTCTCTCTCGTCCACTCTGTCGATGAGTGCAGGTTCATGGATCCACGGACTTCCTCTTTTAAAGTTAACAATTAGTTCCTTCGTTTTACTGACGTTCAGAGGAAGGTTGTTGTTCTGGCACCATTCGATCAGTCGATCAATCTTCACCCCTGTATTGACTTGTCATCATCCATAATCTGCCCAACAACAGTGGTGTCATCGGCCAATTTGAAAATGGAGTTGGAACTGTGTCCACCTACAGTTATGTGTTTAGAGTGAGTATAGCAGGGAGTTATGCACACAGCCTTGAGGTGCTCCTGTGCTGATGGTTATTGAACAGGAAATATTGCTGCCAATTCATACTGATTGTGTTCTGTTGATGAGGAAGCCGAGCATCCAGTTGCAGAGGGATGCAGAGGCCGAGTTCCGTGAGCTTGGTAACCGGTTTGGAGAGGATGATGGTGTTGAATGCCGAGCTGCCTGCAGTCTATGAACAGTCTGATGTATGTCCAAGCGATTCAGTGCAGAGTGGAGAGCCAGCGAGATCGCATCCTCCTTTGATCTATTGTCACGGTTGGAAAATTGTAGTGGGTCCAGGTTCTTGTTGAGGTAAGAGTTGATATGCGCCATAACCAACCTCTCAAACCACTTCATCACCACGGACGTTAGTGCCACTGGTCAATACTCATTGAGGCACGGCACCTTACACTGCTTGTATTATTGATGCAGGAGGGTACCTGCATCAATAATGAGAGGTCCACAAAAACTCCAGCCAGTTGGTCCGCACAGTCTTTACAAACACGACCAGGTATACCATCAGGTCCAGACACTTTCCAAGGGTTCACCCTCCGGAAGAATCTACGGCGTCGGCCTCTGTGACTCTGATAGTAACACCATCTGAGGCTATGGAGGCTCGGGAAGGCACATCAATGTTCTCCCTATAAAAGCGTGCGTAGAACACATTGAGCTCATCAGGGAATGATGCTTCACTGTCGTTTGAGCAGCCCCCTGGTCTTACCTTCAGGAAGTGATGGCAAGCAAGCCTTGCCACTGCTGCCAAACGTTTGTCTTGTCCTCCAGTTCAGAGCAAAAGTCCCTTTTCACTTTTTTTATGGCCTATCAAGGGTGTATCTGAACTTCTTGTATGACTGCCTCGCCAGACTTAAATGCCCAAGATCAGATTCTCAGAAGAATGGTATCCACTCTTCTCCAAATACATGCAACACAACTTGGCATGTATTTGTGTAGGTAAGAACTGCAGATGCTGGTTTAAATCGAAGGTAGACACAAAATGCCAGAGTAACTCAGCAGGTCAGGCAGCATCTCTGGAGAGAAGGAATGGGTGACTTCTTCAGTCTGAAGGATCTCGACCCGAAACGTCACCCATTGGCGTGTATTTGTACGCACATTGTGTGCCAGTCCTGAAGTTAATCGGCCGGTATCGGTGATGCATTTGTTAATGAATGACAACTGCATAGTGACATCTCAATGAGATAATCTGCATCAAGAAATTCTACGGCCATCACATATAACAATAACTACACATTTTGAGTTCTGCAACAGACATCACATATAAATTATTCACTTTCAGAATTTTCCAAACAGATACAAGGCATTAACCATAACTTACTTTTTGTAGAGTCCAGGTAGGGTGAGAAGCAACAATTTCATAGTCACCAGGCAGCACCCTCGTAAATGCATATCTGCAAAAAGATAGAAAATGTCACTTACGTTTAGAATGAAACAAGAGCACATTTACCATCATGTTACAACGTGTGTGTAAGCATACACATACTTTCCTCCAACTTGAGTCAATGACGTCTGATCCACCTCCGTTCCAACCTTTCGTAATGTAACTTGAACGCCAGCAGGCCCGGAACTTTGACCTTTGCTTAACACCTGAGAAAAGAGGTCATATTTACAACCTGTGGAAAATTCACCTTATTCATTGACAATTTGAGACGAATTCAAGAAAAATATTTAAATTAAATTGCAAGTTATCAATTCCTAAGCTATCAGCCATGAAGATGAAATCAGAATCATGGATGTTTATTTTAATTGATTTTGTCTTCCTCTGAAAGGCCTGAAATCTCAGAGGCTTGCTCCCCAATGCATCTAATCATACATCTTCAAAAGCAAAGTTGTTCTACAATGTAAAAGGTATTTGTTGTAAATTTACCGATTAACCCACAGATACAAAATAAATATCTTTCTTACCTTTCCAGAGACAGAAAATCCAGTAAACATAAAGTTTATGTCCTCGCCTTTGGTGCAAATATCATTAACGCCATCTATGTGAAGATCCACGTTTGTCGGCTCTGGGTGCATTGGGGGGGGAAAGAAAGTGTTCCTTTCAAGTGGCGAGTGATTATAAAATTCCAACAAGTCGCAATGCTAGATGCGGCATTATCTTACATTACCTCACATATTCTTTAGAAGGAGCTTATGCCGACTCTTGGTCATGGTCTAATTATGGGCAACATTCTCAGCATTCTCCCTGTCAATCCCCACCAGAATCATGTGGTTCCATAACATTACCTCTCATTTTCCTCAACTTGAATAACCGCACTTCATCCTTTCGGCAATCCCTTATCCCAGGAATCAGTCTAGAAAATCTTCTCCGCGCTGCTCCAATACAAGCACATCCATTCTTAGATATGGAAACCTACACTGTACCCAGTACACTAGGAGAGATGCTGGTTTAAATCAAAGGTAGACACAAAATGCTGGAGTAAGTCAGCGTGACAGGCAGCATCACTGGAGAGAAGGATGGATGATGTTTCGGGTCGAGACCCTTCTTCAGACTGATGTCAGGGGAGGGGGCGGGACAGAGAGAGAATGTAGTCAGAGACAGTAAGACTGGTGGGAGAACTGGGAAGGGGGAGGGGGTGGAGAGAGAGGGAAAGCAAGGGCTACTTGAGGTTAGAGAAGTCAATGTTCGTACCGCTGGGGTGTAAGCTACCCAAGCGAAATATGAGGTGCTGCTCCTCCAATTTGCACTGGGCCTCACTCTGACAGTGGAGGAGGCCCAGGACAGAAAGGTCAGATTTGGAATGGGAGGGGAAGTTAAAGTGTTTAGCAACCGGACGATCAGGTAGGTTAAGACGGACTGAGCGGAGGAGTTCAGCGAACCGATCGCCGAGCCTGCGCTTGGTCTCGCCGATGTACAGAAGTTGATGCCCAGAACAGCGGATACAGTAGATGAGGTTGGAGGAGGTGAAAGTGAACCTCTGCCTCACCTGGAAAGACTGTCGGGGTCCTTGGATGGAGTCGAGGGGGGAGGTAAAGGGGCACGTGTTGCATCTCCTGCGGTTGCTGGGGAAAGTACCTGGGGAGGGGGCGGTTTGGGTGGGAAGGGACGAGTTGACCAGGGAGTTGCGGAGGGAATGGTCTCTGCGGAAAGCAGAAAGGGGTGGAGATGGGAAGATGTGGCCAGTAGTGGGATCACGTTGGAATCAGTACCAGTGGGATCAGTGCTAGATGACTGGCTTGTTAACTCTAAGAAACTTCAGGAATCAGATGAACATTTAAAATATAGAATGATACCTTCACATTTAGTTTAAGCTTTTCTCCAATCTCTTGACTTCCAACCATAGAACTATTGAAGAAGAGTCATGACCCAAAACATCGCCCATTCCTTCTCACCAGACTTGCTGCCTGTCCGCTGAGTAACTCCAGGCTTTTGTGTCTACCTTCGGTTTAAACCAGCACCTGCAGGTCCTTCCAACATATTACTTTGAGCAACTACATGTAATGAATTATCATTTGTAAAACAAAACTGCTTCATGACAGAGAAATTCCTTATCAAATGGACCTTGGATATCACTGAGAATTGACGTTATTTCAGAGAGCTTTAAAGAAATAATCAAACATCCCAAGAAATGGTTGAAAGCTTCCACAAAACCATTTTGACGATATCAACAAAATTAAATAAAATCTTTTTTAATATACTGATAAGAGATAAATATGATTTCCATCATGCAGCTGGAGATTTTAGGGATTTAATACCTATAACAAAATTGAGCCTATTTCATGACGTTTTAAGGTGAAAATCAAATCTGCCACAAAAATATTCTATGATAACCCCATCAAAATTATTCTTCCAGGCTGAAAATTTGCTGCCCATACTCAGCCTGGCCTACATAGACTAGACACAGCAATGTGGTTGACTGGTAAAACAACCTCCTTAAATCAGGTGTAAATATGGATGGACAATCAATGTCAGCTTCGGTAACATTCATATTTCATCAACAAATAAAATGTATTTTTGAGAGAGATACAGGGTTCACGTCGACTAACAATCACTCGTACACCAGTTCGATCCTACACACAAAGGACAATTCATCTGCAACCCTGCACATCTTTGGAATATGGGAGGAAACCAGAGCACCCGGAGAAAACCCATGCGGGGAGAACGTACAAACTAGGTACAGACAGCACCCGTAGTCAGGATCGAATCCGGGTCTCTGGTGCTGAAAGGCAGCAACTCTACCACTGCACACAGACTAGTGCCATCCTTACATTCTGCAGTCAACTACTGTCCCTCCAAACCAAATGGGGCAACAAAAAAGATCAATGTACAGGTCGGACATTCACCTGTGACCACAATTCACAATGAACAACGTTCATGGCCATACAGTGGCATTTACTAACAAAATCATAATTCTGTAAAACAGATTTATGAACCCATTATTCTATAATTGTTTGTAGCTGCATCATCACATTAATATATTTAACAGTCAATTCATGCAAAGAAACGAGTGAATTGAAGAACAGTGCATTGTTACAAAATAGAAGACACAAGAAACCACTGATACTGCAATCTTGAGCAAAAAACACAAAGTGCTGGAGTGATTTAGTGGGTCAGGCAAATTCTATGAAGAACATGATGGGCGACATTTTGGGTTAGGAACCTTCTTGAAAATTGATTGTTGTAGGGAGGAGAAGGCTGGAACAGAGGTGGGCGGACAAAGCCAGACAAATGATAGGTGGATACAGGCGAGGAGGGAGGAGGGTGATTGGTGAACAAAGGTCATGTATGAAAAGAAGTCTTCAGAGAGAAGTGACGTGAATTGTGGGGCCAGAAGAATGGATGTGGGTGGAAGGGAGGGAGAAAGCTGAAAGCGGGCAGAATAGTGGGAGAAATGGGTGCATATCAGGTAGGACACAGGGAAGAAAGGGGGACAACAAAAGAGGGGGTGGGGGTTGTTTAGTTACCTAAAACTGGAGAATTCATTGTTCATACTGTCGTGGTGTATGGTACCCAAGCAGAATATGAAGTGCTATTTCTCCAGTTTGTGTACAGCCTCACTCTGGCAATGGAGAAGGCCCAGGTCAGAAAGGTTGGAATGGAACTGGGAAGGGAAGTTAAAATTATTCGCAACCAAGAAATCCACTAGGCCTTGGTGGACTGAGCATAATTGTTCAGCACACTAGGTTTCCTAGTCTACTTGGTCTCTCCGATGCAAAGGAGGCCACATCGGGAGCATTGACGGCAGTATATGAGGTTAGAGGAGTTGCATGTGAGGAGACATTAATAAGGAATTCATCTTCAACACCAGGATGCAAGCCATGTTTACTAAAGAAAGAGATCTCAGATATCTAGAATGGAAAGCCTCATCTGTTCAAGGAAGAACTGGAGGGCCCCAAGACCCTCCAGGTGGGAATGGATGTCCATGGTGATGATGAGGCAAAGGGAGCCTAGGAATTGAAGTGTTGAAGAGAGTGCGATGTGTCTCAGATGTGTCGCAAGGGAGTGGACAAGGGGGGGGAATAGAATTGAAGTATTTGGTGATGAGTTCTGTGGGACAGAAACAGGCAAAAGTGATGGGCCTGCCAGAGCAGTCCTGCTTGAGGATTTTGGGAGATAGAAATGGGTTGTACACGACTGGGGAACTCTAAGATTGAAAGCGGTGGAGGGAAGAGTGGGTGAGCAGTTTTGGGCACCATATCTGAGGAAGGATGTGCTGGCATTGGAGAGGGTCCAGAGGGCGCGAGAATGATCCTGGGTACGATTGGGTTAATGTATGAGGCTTGTGAGATGGCTCAGGGCCTGTACTTGCTGCAGTTAAAGAAGGATGATGGAGGGGAGATCTCATTTTAACCTACTGAATAATGAAAGACCTAGATAGAGTGGATGTGCGAGGATGTTTCCAGTAGTGGGAGAGTCGAGGACCAAAGAGCACAGACATTGAATAGAGATGAAGAGGACTTTCAACAGCCAGAGGGTGGTGAATCTGTGGAATCCGTCATTGAATATTTTTACCGTGGAGATTGATAGGTTCTTGATTAGGTTACGGGAAGAAGGCAGGAGAATAGATCAGCCTTGATCACAACAGTAATGCACTTTTCTGGTCTGAATGGCCTAATTCTGTTCCTATGTCGTGATCTAAGATTGCCAGAGGTGTTAAAATCAGTAATGGTCTGGGAGATGATGGCCTGATGTTTGTCTGTGGAGTCTTGTAGGGTAGTTATGAGGTGTCTGAGAGTTGGCACCTGACCTCAGCACAGTAGAGGGCAGCCTGTCAGACTACAACCGCGCCTCCCTTGGTGTCCTTTTTGATAACAATATTCAGATTGTTGGGATTGAGTGAGCTGAGGGCTGGATGTATGTTCAGAGGGGATGAGATTGGTGTGGTAAGAGGAGTGAAGTCAAGATGATTGATGTCACACTAGCAACTGAAAATAAACGGGTCCAGAGAGGGTAAAGGCCGGCAAGGGGAGTCTACGTGAAGAAGGAATGTTGAAGATGAGGAAAAGGGTCGTCACTGGGAGGTGAGGACTCCTTGTCGGATAAAAAGGCCCTGAGTCGAAGGCAATGGAAGGAGCTCCACATCACAACGGGCTCAGACCTGATTGAGCTGCGAGCTTCTGCTGAGGACATGCAATGGAGAGGGGGAGGTGGGGGGATGGTGTAAACACTCTAGGTTTTCACAAAATACCAAAAATACAAGCTGATTTTAGTCAGAATTGAAAAGTACTCACCAAAGCTCCACCCTAGGGGGGGCTCAATCTTTAAAATGAAATCCCCCTAGAAAAATTGTAATAGACATTATAGAACAAGGCACGCTTATTCACAAAGAAAGTGGTCCTTTCACCAATGCAATAATTAATCCACAGATGGCTTTATCAATGCCAGCACAACACTCCAAATCAGAACACTTTATAAAATTTATTAAGTTGATTCTGCAGAGATTACACACATTTATAATGAATTATACCATTTTTAGTTTAGTTGAGTTTGAGATACAGCGCGAAAACAGGCCCTTCGACCCACTGTGTCCACGCCGACCAGCGATCCCCACACATTAACACAACCTAGGATCAATTTTTATATTTATACCAAGCCAATTAACCTACAAACCTGTACGTCTGCGGAGTGTGGGAGGAAACCGAAGATCTCGGAGAAAACCCACACAGGTCACGGGGAGAACGTACAAACTCCGTACAGACAGCACCCGTCGGCAGGACGGAACCCGGGTCTCCGGCACTGCAAGCGCTGTAAGGTAGCAACTCTACTGCTGCATCACTGTGCCGCCCTAAAGCTAGTTTATTAAAACTACCAAACAGTTGCATGAGCTGCTCAGATTATCATTGGTCAAGTAACTAGTCAATACTTTTTATAAAACTGAGATAATCATTGAGAAAGTGTGAAACAAAAAACAGTTTCGAATTTGGAATAGGATTATCATAAGCAAACAGGCGGCACGGTGGCGCAGTGGTAGAGTTGCTGCCTTACAGCAAATGCAGCGCCGGAGACTCAGGTTCGATCCTGACTACGGGTGCTGTCTGTACGGAGTTTGTACCGTTCTCCCCGTGACCTGCGTGGGTTTTCTCCGAGATCTTCGGTTTCCTCCCACACTCCAAAGACGTACAGGTATGTAGGTTAATTGACTGGGTAAATGTAAAAATTGTCCCTAGTGTGTGTAGGATAGTGTTAATGTGCGGGGATCGCTGGGCAGCGCGGACTCGGTGGGCCGAAGGGCCTGTTTCCGCGCTGTATCTCTAAATCTAAATCTAAAATCTACAAATTGATTCACACCACCATAAAGATATTATCATAGTTTACAAAATGTGTTACCTTGTCATACAGGGGAATCATGAAGTAGCCATTGTTGGGAGCACAATCTGTCTGGTATTTCAGCGTTCCTTGTTTTGTGTATAGTTTGATCTGTGAAAGCAATCACGGTTTTCCTTTAATTTAGAAAATTAAAAGTATGGCTCAGAAACTTCAGTTCAGAGAACATTTGCTTCATCAATTCCTTTTATATTTGTTAAACATAATCTAAACATTCTACATTTTTAACCCCAACGTAAAACTGGGCTTACAGACCATTATATCATGTCAGTGGGGCAGAATAGGGATAGGTACAAGAAGAATTCAAAATTAGCACCCCAGCAAAATGCCATTTTTGATTCAGATCGGCCATAATGTAAATGAACGGCAGGACAAGGAGCTGAATAGCCCACCCTCTCCCAATGTTCCTCCTTTTCCACACCAAGTTTCATGGCCTAATATGGCATGCGTTCACAAAGAGCTGGAGTAACTCAGCGGGTCTGGCAGCATCTCTGGAGAATATGGATAGGTGACCATTACTGAGAAGGGTCCCCACCAGAAATGTCAACTCAGTACTAGGCCCATTGCAGTTTGTGGTTTACATCAACATGATCATTATGTAGAAGGCATGATTAGTAAGTTTGCAGAAGACACTAACATGGGAGGTATTGTGGATAGTAAAGATGGTTATCTAAGGTTACAGCTGCAGTTTGATCAGTTAGGCAGGTGGGCTGAGGAATGGTTAATAAAGTTTAATACGGATAAGTGCGAGGAGTTGCATTTTGGGCAGGACCTTCACAGTAAATGGCAGGAACTGGGGAGTGTTGTGGAGCAGAGGAATCAGGAGTGCAGGTATGTAATTTCTTGAAGGTGGTGTCACAGGTGGATAAGGTAGTCAAGAAAGCTTTCAGCACTTTGGCCTTCATCAGTCAGGGTTTTGAGTATAGATGTTGGGACGTTATGTTACAGATGTACAAGCACTGGTGAGGCCACAGTTGGGGTACTGTGTTCAGCTTTGGTCACCCTAATATAGGAAAGATGTTGTTCAGCTGGGAAGAGTGCAGAGAACATTTAAGAAGATGTTGCCAGTGCTTGAGAGCCTGAGCCATAGGGAGAGGTTGAGCAGACTAGGACAGTATTCCTTGGAGTGTGGGGGAATGAGAGGTGATCTTATAGAGGTGTATAAGTTCATGAAGGAAATAGTTTGGGTAGATGCACTACCTCAAGAAAGCAGCTGGTATCATCAAAAACCCACACCACCATGCCTACACATGTTACCATTGGGAAGAGGGTACAGAAGCCCGAGAACCATTTATTTGTTGTGTTTAATGTGCCTGTAAAGCTGCAGCAAAATAAGAAATTCATTGCCATAGGAAAATTAAAACTCTCAATTCTTGATTCGCTTAGCTCCAGATGACATCAAAGACAAGATCGACACAAAATGCTGGAGCAACTCAGCGGGACAGACAACAGGATAGTTGCTCCAGCATTTTGTCTTTATCTTCGGAGTGAACCAGCATCTTAGAAACATAAAAAATAGGTGCAGGAGGAGGCCATTCGGCCCTTCGAGCCAGCACCGCCATTCATTGTGATCATGGCTGATCATCCACAATCAGTAACCAGTGCCTGCCTTCTCCCCATATCCCTTGATTCCACTAGCCCCGAGAGCTCAATTTAACTTTCTTTTAAATTGATCCAGTGAATTGGCCTCCACTGCCCTCTGTGGCAGAGAATTCCACAAATTCACAACTCTCTGGGTGAAAATGTTCCTTCTCACCTCAGTTTTAAATGGCCTCCCCTTTATTCTAAGACTGTGGCCCCTGGTTCTGGACTCGCCCAACATTGGGAAAATTTTTCCTGCATCTAGCTTGTCCAGTCCTTTTATAATTTTATATGTTTCTATAAGATCCCCTCTCATCCTAAAATCCAGTGAATACAAGCCTAGTCTTTTCAATCTTTCCTCATATGACAGTCCCGCCATCCCAGGGATCAATCTCGTGAACCTACGCTGCACTGCCTCAATTACAAGGATGTCCTTTCTGAAAGTCTAGATACACTACATCCACTGGCTCCCCTTCATCCATTTTACTTGTCACATCCTCAAAAAATTCCAGAAGATTAGTCAAGCATGATTTCCCTTTCATAAATCCATGTTGACTTGGACTTATCCTTTTACTGCTCTCCAAATGCACCGTTATTACCTCTTTAATGATTGACTCCAGCATCTTCCCCACCACCGATGTCAAGCTAACTGGTCTGTAATTCCGTTTTCTCTCTCGTTCCTTTCTTGAAAAGTGGGATAACATTAGCTATCCTCCAATCCACAAGAACTGATCCTGAATCTATTGAACATTGGAAAATGATCACCAATGCGTCCACTATTCCTAGAGCCACCTCCCTGAGGACCCTGGGATGCAGACCATCAGGCCCTGGGGATTTATCAACCTTCAGTCCCATCAGTCTACCTAAAACTATTTCTCGCCTAATGCAAATTTCCTTCAGTTCCTCTATCCCCTTAGATCCTCTGTCCTCGAGTACATCTGGGAGATTGTTTGTGTCTTCCTTAATAAAGACAGATCTGAAGTACCTGTTCAACTCTTCTGCCATTTCCTTGTTACCCATAATAATTTCACCCGTGTCTGCCTTCAAAGGACCCACTTTGACTTTGCTACTCTTTTTCTCTTAACATATCTAAAGAAGCTTTTACTATCCTTCTTTATATTCTTGGCCAGCTTCCCCTCGAGGGTCTCGACCCGAAACGTCACCCATTCCTTCTCTCCCGAGATGCTGCCTGACCTGCTGAGTTACTCCAGCATTTTGTGAATAAATATTTGTACCAGCATCTGCAGTTATTTTCTTATATTCCCCTCGTACTTCATCCTTTCAGCCCGTATTGCCCGTTTTGTTACCTTCTGTTGTCCTTTCAAAGTTTCCCAATCCTCTGGCTTCCCGCTACTCTTTGCTGTGTTATACATCTTTTCTTTTAGTTTTATTCCATCCCTAACTTCCCTTGTCAGCTACGGTTGCCCCCTACTCCCCTTAGAATCTTTCGTCCTCTTTGGAATGAAATGATCCTGCGTCTTCCAGATTATGCCCAGAAATTCCTGCCATTGCTGTTCCACCGTCATTCCTGGTAGGATTCCTTTTCCAGTCGACCTTGGCCAGCTACTCTCTCATGCCTTCATAGTGACCATTGTTCAACTGCAACACTGATTTAACCTTCTCCCTCTCAAATTGCAGATTAAAACTAATCACATTATGTTCACGTTCCTTTACCTTGAGTTCCCTTATTAAATCTGGTTCATTGGACAACACTAAATCCAGAAGGGCCTTTTCTCTGGTAGGCTCCATTACAAGCTGGTCTAAGAATCCATCTTGGAGGCACTATACAAACTCTCTTTCTTGGGGTCCTGGACCAACTTGATTTTCCCAGTCTACCTGCATATTGAAATCCCCCATCACCACAGTGGCATTACCTTTCTTACATGCCAGTTTTAATTCCTGCTGCATCTTACACCCTACATCCAGGATACTATTTGGGGGTCTGTAGATAACTCCAATTAGTGTCTTCTTACCTTTACAATTCCTCAACTCTATCCACAGTGACTCTACCTCGTCAGTCCCTATGTCACCCCTTGCAAGGGACTGAATTTCGTCCCTCACCAACAGAGCTACCCCACCGCCTCTGCCAACCTGCCTGTCCTTTCTATAGGACGTAAAACCCTGAATATTAAGTTCCCAGGCCCGATCCTCCTGCAGCCACGTCTCTGTAATCCCCACAATGTCATATCTACCAACTTCTAACTGAGCCTCAAGCTCATCTACTTTACTTCTTATACTTCGCGCATTCATATACAATACTTTTAATTCCTTACTCATCTCACCTTTCACATCGATTCCTATTACACTTGGCCATACTCTCCTATGCCTTTGTGAGTTTTCTTTCCCATTGGGGTCATTGACTATCCCTTTACTCTCTTTCCCTTTAACTCCATCCTTGACTATCCCATTTGACCCCCCCCACCCCCTATTTAATTTAAAACCACCCGTGTAGCAGTGGCAAACCTGCCCGCCAGAATGCTGGTCCCCCACCTGTTGAGGTGCAATCCGTCCCTTTTGTACAATTCCCCCTTACCCCAAAACAGATCCCAGTGGTTTAAGAATCTAAATCCCTGCCCCCTGCACCAGCTCCTCAGCCACGCATTCAGGTCCTGTATCTCCCTGTTCCTGCTCTCACCAGCATGAGGAACTGGAAGCAAACCGGAGATAACCACCCTGGAGGTCCTGCTTTTCAGCATTTTTCCGAGCTCTCTAAAGTCACGCTGCAGAATATTCATCCCCTTCTTTCCGACATCATTCGTGACGACATGCACCACTTCCGGCTGTTCACCTCCGCACTTGAGGATTTTCTGCACCCTCTCCATGACATCCTGGATCCTGGCACCAGGGAGGCAGCACACCATCCTCGAATCCCGTCTGTTGCTGCATAAACCCCTGCCGTACCTCTCACAATGGAGTCTCCTACTACCACGGTGTTACCTGACGTCGGCCTCTTGGGTTTTGGCTCAACAGCACGTTTTGCTTTGCAAACCAGACTGCCGCTCAGTGTGGCAACGTCTTCTTCCCCGACAGCTTCCAAGTGGGTGAACATGTTCTCAAGAGAACCTGTTCTGCAGTACTTTCCAAGATATCCAAGACAGGTTTTGTTGCTTTTAATTCAATGGGCCTCAGTGAAGCAAGCTAAGTTCCTAATAAGCCACTGGAGTTGAAAAAATGTACAATTTTGACACTGTCACAGAAGGCAGGAGAGTGGAGTTAGGAGGGATAGACCTGACATGATTGAATGGCAGAGTTGAGTTGACTTATTGGGCCGAATTCTGCTGTGATTACTTCTGATAATCACAAAGCGCTGGAGTAATTCAGCGGGTCAGGCAGCATCTCTGGAGAGAAGGAATGGATGATATTTCGGGTCGAGACCCTTCTTCAGACTGTGTCAGGGTCGAGACAAACGGGAGATATAGACGGTGATAGAGAGATATAGAACAAATGAATGAAATAAACTTATGAGTATAAGAAAATAACTGCAGATGCTGGTACAAATCGATTTATTCACAAAATGCTGGAGTAACTCAGCAGGTCAGGCAGCATCTCGGGAGAGAAGGAATAATAATAATAATAATGCATTACATTTATATAGCGCTTTTCAAACACTCAAAGACGCTTTACAAGGATTTCTAGAACATAGAGAAGTGAATAAATAGATAAATAAGTTAACGAACAGAGAAAGGAGACAGGTGAGGTGACCTTGGATGGGGGGGGGGACAGGAGATTGGCAGCAGCAGAGCGGAGGGTGCAGGTGGGAGTGTGCCTGTGGAGGAGGTCAGTCAGGTAGGATGGGGCCAGGTTATGGAGGGCTTTGTAGGTCATGAGGAGGATTTTGTATTGGATTCTCTGGGGGATGGGGAGCCAGTGGAGTTTGTAAAGGATGGGGGTGATATGGTCACGGATCGGGGAGTGGGTGAGTAGACGGGCAGCGGAGTTTTGAATGTATTGAAGTTTACTGATGATTTTTGAGGGTGAGCCATAGAGGAGGCTGTTGCAGTAGTCCAGACGGGAGGTGATGAAGGCGTGGATGAGGGTTTCTGCAGCTGTGGAGGAGAGGGATGGACGGAGACGGGCAATGTTTTTGAGGTGGAAGAAGGCTGTCTTTGTGATGTGTTTGATGACGTTGGGTGACGTTTCGGGTCGAGACCCTTCTTCAGTCTCCCGAGATGCTGCCTGACCTGCTGAGTTACTCCAGCATTTTGGAAATAAACTTATGACATCGGCAGGGGCAGAGCCCGGTCAGGGGCAGGGCCCGGGTGATGGAGGTGGTGGAGATGGTGGTGGAGGTGGTGGTGATGGAGGAGGTGGTGAGTGGAGGAGGTGGAGGTGAATGGAGGTGGGGGTGAATGGAGGTGGGGGTAGTGGAGGTGAGGGGTGGGGGTAGTGGAGGTGAGGGGTGGGGGTGGTGAGGGGTGGGGGTAGTGGAGGTGAGGGGTGGGGGTGGTGAGGGGTGGGGGTAGTGGAGGTGAGGGGTGGGGGTGGGGGTGGTGAGGGGTGGGGGTGGGGGTGGTGAGGGGTGGGGGTGCCGGGGAGGGCGGGGAGGGCGGGGACGAGCGCTGCCAGCCCGGGGCCCAAACTCACCTCGATCAGCGAGTAATTTATCTCCACGTCCGACTTCACGAACCCGCCACATCCCACCACGATGTCCTCGCCCTGTGTCAGCGCCGCGGACAGCGCAACCACCAGCACCAGTGCCCTCATCCCCACCACTGCCGCCGCCGCCATGACACTGGTCCCGCACATACCCGCCCGCGACACCGCCGCCCAGCGGCCTCCCGCACACTACACCCGCAACACCGCCGCCCAGCGGCCGCCCAGCGGCCGCCCAGCGACCTCCCGCACACTACACCCGCTACACCGCCGCCCAGCGGCCTCCCGCACACTACACCCGCTACACCGCCGCCCAGCGGCCTCCCGCACACTACACCCGCTACACCGCCGCCCAGCGGCCTCCCGCACACTACACCCGCAACACCGCCGCCCAGCGGCCTCCCGCACACTACACCCGCTACACCGCCGCCCAGCGGCCTCCCGCACACTACTCCCGCACACTACTCCCGCACACTACTCCCGCACACTACTCCCGCACACTACTCCCGCACACTACTCCCGCACACTACTCCCGCACACTACTCCCGCACACTACTCCCGCACACTACTCCCGCACACTACTCCCGCACACTACTCCCGCACACTACTCCCGCACACTACTCCCGCTACACCGCCGCCCAGCGACCTCCCGCACACTACACCCGCAACACCGCCGCCCAGCGGCCGCCCAGCGACCTCCCGCACACTACACCCGCTACACCGCCGCCCAGCGGCCTCCCGCACACTACACCCGCTACACCGCCGCCCAGCGGCCTCCCGCACACTACACCCGCTACACCGCCGCCCAGCGGCCTCCCGCACACTACACCCGCTACACCGCCGCCCAGCGGAGCGCCCGTGACAGCGCCGCCCAGCGGACCTCCCCCGCACACACACCTCCCGCTACACCGCCACCCAGCGGAGCGGCCGCGACACCGCCGCCCAGCGACCTCCCGCACACTACACCCGCTACACCGCCGCCCAGCGGACCTCCCCCCCGCCCAAACACCTCCCGCTACGCCGCCACCCACCAGCGGATCTCCCGCTACACCGCCACCCAGTGGATCGGCCGCGACCTGCAGCCCACCCCAGTGAGCAGCTGCGCCGAAGGGACGGGAACCAATATTCATACTGTTTGCTGGGTTGGAGGAATACTAATGTCTCTAACTTCAAGTACCCCTTGTATCCCCTCTCTCCCCGTCCCTTCCCCACCCGAGTCATGGTACGAGTTTCACGGTCGTCCTGGTGAGCTTCATTGCATAACACAAGGCAAGGAATAGAGGAACATGAGTTTGTAATGCAACTGTACAAAGTACAAATAAAACCACAACTGAAGCTTGTGATGACATTTTGGAAGAATGTATTCCTAAAAGAGGATGCAGGAGAATTACAACTGTGTTTATGGGGCTGGATAATTCTAAGTTGTGAGCAGAGATTGGTTTAGATGAAATAACAACCCTGGTGCATTCTTTGACTTGCAATGTTTCTGCTGACCTGCTGTGATTCTAATTTCTTGTTTTTATTTCAGACTGGTTAGCTGGGCTGTTTGAAACAAGGGAAGTTGAAGTTGCACTAGCAATTTGGCCCATACCTCCCACATCGAAGCAATGGCCAAGAAAGCACACCAATGCCTCTACGTCCTTAGAAGGCTTTGGAAGTTCTGCATTTCCCCAACAATTCTCACCACCTTCTACAGATGCACCATAGAAAGCATTTTATTAGGATGCATCACAACCTGGTTTGGGAACAGCTCCGTCAAAGACCATAAGAAATTGCAGAGAATTGTGGATGCAGCCCAGACCCAGACCAACACAAACCAACCTCCCTTCCATTGACTCCATTTACACCCCTTTCCCCCTCTCCCATCAGGCAAAAGGTAAAGTAGTGTGTAAATACACACCTCCAGATTCAAGGACAGTTACTTCCCAGCTGTTATCAGGCAACTGAACTATCCTACCAACAACCAGAGAGCAGTCCTGAGCCACCATCTATCTCAGACCCTCGGCCTATCTTTAATCGGACTTTACTGGGCCGTATCTTACATGTGTTAAGTATCTGTGCACTGTGGGTGGCTCGATTGTGATCATGTCTTTCTGCTGACTGGTTAACCCGCCCAATTCTCTTCCACCCACATCCCTACCTCTGGCTTTACATTTCACCCTTTTCCTTCCTTTGTCTCCATTTCACCTCTGCTCGTTGTCACTATCTCCACACATCTCCACACGGGACTTTCCATCGCCCGGCGCGGCGCGGCCGCGGGACTTTCCATCGCCCGGCGCGGCCGCGGGACTTTCCATCGCCCGGTGCGGCTCGGCCGCGTGGACTTTCCATCTCCTTGCGGGGGCTGTGCGGGTCGGTCGCCTCGGTAGGGGTCGAGTTGTCTGTACGTGGGAGGGGCATGGGGGAAGAGAGAGGGAAGTTTTTGGCCTCCATCACAGTGAGGGGGTGTTTGGAGTCACTGTGATGGATGTTTGTGTTGGGGTTGTGTCTTGTGTTTTTGTACTGCTGGCTAAGTAATCTCGTTCTGAACGAATGACAAATAAAGCTATTTTGGATTTGGATTTTGGATTTGGATCTGCAATGGCATGGCAATCTCAGGCAGAGGTCAGAAGATTCTTCGTGAGGACGAACCCTCAGAAAGTTTCTGCACGTTGTGTATCTGGTCACGTTGTCAAAACCTGCGCAGACCAACTGGCTGAAGTCTTTGTGGACATTTTCATTACCAAGGTCTGAGGTTCCCACCTGCTTTAAAAAAAAGTGCCAATAATACACTTCCAAGAAGAGTAAGGTGACAAGTCTCAATGATTACCAACATCATGGGCATTGAGTCACACAGCATGGAAACAGGCCCTTCGGCACAACCTGCCCACACCGGCCAACATGTCTCATCTTCACTACTTCCACCTGCCTGCTTTTGGCCCATGTCCCGCTAAACCTGTACTATCCATGCACCTGTGCTTCTTAAACATTGCAGTAGTACCTGCCTCAACTACCTCCGGCAGCTTACTCCATACATCCACCACTCTTTGTATTCGTATTCCTATTAAATCTTTCCCCCTCACCTTAAACCTATGT
Source organism: Rhinoraja longicauda (assembly GCF_053455715.1). Taxonomy (NCBI): domain Eukaryota; kingdom Metazoa; phylum Chordata; class Chondrichthyes; order Rajiformes; family Arhynchobatidae; genus Rhinoraja; species Rhinoraja longicauda. Next base: position 36,240,118 of record NC_135973.1, on the reverse strand, counting down.
CCTCTGGTTCTCGATTCCCCTACTTTGGGCAAGAGACTATGCATGTCTACCTGCTCCATTCCTCTCTTGATTTTGTACACCTTTACAAGATTACCCCTCATCCTCCTGTGCTCCAAGGAATGCAGTCCTAACCTGCTTAACCTATCTCTATAGCTGAGGCCGAGTCCTGGCAGCATCCTCATGAATGTTCTCTGTATCCATTGTAGCTTAACATCTTTCCTATAACATGGCTGAACACAATACTCTAAATGCAGCCTTATCAACGTTTTTCTACAACTGTAACATGACCTCCCAACTTCTATACTGAATACTCAGACTGATGAAGGCCAATGTGTAATGTGCAAGCAGCAATTAGACAGGTACAGGGATATCATATCATATATATACAGCCGGAAACATGCCTTTTCGGCCCACCAAGTCCGTGCCGCCCAGTGATCCCCGCACATTAACACTATCTTACACCCACTAGGGACAATTTTTACATTTTACCCAGCCAATTAACCTACATACCTGTACGTCTTTGGGAGGGATATGGGCCAAATGCAGGCAGGTGGGACATTTGGTCAGTGTGGGCAAGTTGGTCCGAAGGGCCTGTTTGCACACTGAATGATTCCATGACCTCTCCCCTTTATTGATCTCTCTATTGGCATTTCAGGAAGCAGACTATCCACACACATGTACTACAGACCCACCAACACTCACAGCTCAACTACCTCTCCTCACAGCCTCTCCCTTGCATTCTTTCTCACAATTTCCCACTCTTCGGCATAAGATATATCCTCTTCAGGAAATATGGTTTCCTCCGCACACATGTCCCCTTCATTTCTGTGTGTAGGAAAGAACTCCAGATGCTGGTTTAAATCAAAGGTGGACACAAAATGCTGGAGTAACTCAGTGGGGCAGGCAGCATCTCTGGAGAGAAGGAATGGGTGTCGTTTCGTGTCGAGATCCTTCTTCAGTCTGAAGAAGGGTCTCAACCTGAAATGTCACCATTCCTTCTCTCCAGAGATGCTGTCGGCCCCGCTGAGTTACTCCAGCATTTTGTGTCCCCTTCATTTCTCACGGTTCTGCTCTCGTCCCTCTCTCTCCCCACGCCACAATACAACAATGATCAAATTCCGCACTGTAATTTCTTACCTTTCTACTCTACCAGCCACTGCATACAAAACGTAATTCTCTGACATTTCTGCCACCTTTAACGTGATCCCGTCAGTCTAGCATCATTCGACTCTGCCTCCTCTCTGGTACACTCGCATCTTTCTTTAGTCAGTTACCACATCTATATGCAACACTCAGGCTGTGGTTGATTCAATTATGTGCATAGTTCTAGCACAACCTTGTGTTTTAGATTTAGAGATACAGCGCGGAAACAGGCCCTTCGGCCCACCGAGTCCGCGCCGCCCAGCGATCCCCGCATAATAACACTATCCTACACACACTAGGGACAATTTTTACATTTACCCAGTCAATTAACCTACATACCTGTACGTCTTTGGAGTGTGGGAGGAAACCTGAAGATCTCGGAGAAAACCCACGCAGGTCACGGGGAGAACGTACAAACTCCGTACAGACGGCGCCCGTAGTCAGGATCGAACCTGAGTCTCTGGCACTACATTCGCTGTAAGGCAGCAACTCTACCGCTGCGCCACCGTGCCGCCCACTGTTCTACTCCTTGGTCTTATAAAGCTTCCCCAAATGCATTACCTCACATTTTCACCAGTGAAATAACATTTGCCACTTTCCTGCCTAAATGAACAAGACCAACTATATCCTCCCCCACTCCACATTCAACTGAACAGCCAGCTTTTGCATCATCCACAGCTATTTGGCCATTAATGGCCAACAAGAAAATCTATCAATAATAATAAAGAGTACTTGCATGTTTCTACAGATGCCTGGATAAACCTCTATAAAAGGATCATAATAGGCTCACTGAAGCTTATAAAGACATTGATCAGTGAATCTTTGCCAACTCAGAGTAGAATATTCCCGTGTAGGAAGGAACTGCAGATGCTGGTTTAAAACGAAGATAGACACAAAAAGCTGGAGTAAGTCAGCGGGACAGGCAGCATCTCTGGAGAAGGAATGGGTGACGTTTTGGGTCGAGACCCTTGTCTGAAGGGTCTCGACCCGAAACATCACCCACTCCTTCTCTCCAGATGCTGCCTGGCCCGCTGAGTTACTCCGGTTTTTTGTGTAGAACATTCCTCACTGGCTATCAAAGCTATTCTGTGAGTGTAACCAGCACCCTATGCTGAGACAACCCCAGAGCTGTCTAACTACTGGGAACCTCTGGGAGAACGAGTGCCATGCTGGAACAAGTAGCCTCAAGGGATCTTGAATCAACTGGGCTTTGCAACTATCTTAAAGGCTTCAACTCCACTGATAGCAGGTACCTAGAATGCCAAATCTATTTGCCATGTAAATGTCCCTTGCGGCTCAATCTTCCAGCATGTAGAAGTTTCATACGTGACAGAGAAAGGTACACATAAATAACAGATCACTTTCATTGTTGGGTTGGCAAGAGCCCGTTTCTGTGCTGTATACTTCGGTAATTCACGTTAAATGATGTTTCAGCATATTGGCTTGCACAGAATGTCACAATTCAGCTGCTGTGAGATTGCAGTAAGCAGGTGAAAATATACTTGCAAGACTGCAGTGAGAGCACATTTAAATTCAGATACCATAAACTTTATTATTCATTCATCATGATTTGAAAGATTTACATTTTACACAATTGTCAAAAATAAATGCAGTACCATAATATACCACATGTTTTGATGCCTTGCACCTATTTTTAAGGTTGTCATATTTATACTTACCATAAATACTTAAATAAGAAAGCAACAGTTCCTTAAAGAAAAATGTTCAAATCTACAAAATGAAGTATATGAAAATACTCATTTATACAAAACTCTTATAAACATATGCCAGGTGCCAACTTAAAAGGATTTTGCATTCAAGTTAAACAGTTTGTGTAACATCTCGAACTTGGGTGTAAACAGGGAAATAGAAATGAAGCTACAAGACACCAGAGTCCTTTGCCATTTTGTAGAAGCTTCCTTTTCTACGAATAAGATTTGGTATGGTATCAAACTCCACAATCTGGCCCCTGTCCAGAACCAGAACCCTGCAAAAACAAAAAGATAATGTTCAAAATCTCACAAAAACACAACCATTAAAACATTGCCAATTTCCCCACTTTTAGAGTTACCCAATGCAAACATAATTTCACATCTTCATATCAAACCTTAAACTGTATCCATATTTGTGAGACCGACACAAGAAAACCAAGACAAAAACAAAATGTTTCTTACTGTTACAAATATGGCTTAAGGATCACTCACTTACACACATGGGCTGTTAATCTGTGGAGAATCTCAACCTTAGCACCATCACACAGTCCCAAAGAGTCTGTGATTCAGCACTGGACAAACCATTGTGCTCAAAAAGGCCAGATTAGGAACTGCCGATGCTGGTTTAAACCAAAGATCAATACCAAACTCTGGAGTAACTCAGCAGGACAGGCAGCATCTCTGGAGACAAGGAATGGGTGACATTTCAATTCGTAACCCCGGCATTCCCTCTCTCCAACCCTCCCCCAGCAAAGTCGCACCAGCTTCTCGTTTTCACCCAACAAACAGCAATAAATGGCCTGTTTTATCACCATGACCTTTTTTGCATATCTTTAATTCATAATTCTTTATCTCTCGACATCATCGTTTTATCTTTCATTCCCCTTATCCCTAACTAGTCTGAATAAGGGACTTGACCCGATACGTCACCCATCCCTTCTCTCCAGAGATGCTACCTGTCTCGCTGAGTTACTCCTGTGTTTTGTGTCTATCTAAGATTAGTCCTGTGATGGGGAGGACAATATACCTGGGCTGTGGTGAGCACACTTCAGCACAAATGTGTTTTAATTGTCTAGAAATATTTTTAAAGTTGCAGTCTTTACACAAAGTTGAATGTGTTGAAACATCCTGAAACATTGTTTGAATAAATGTGGCTGTCAGGGGAATGACTAAGTCTGGAAGTTTTTTCACTCATCTTGCTAGTCCAACTTTATTGACATCCAGTTCTTCTTGCCAGTGGTTTTCTTGGAAGACTTGGATGGGAGAATCCTTCCAGGTATGGAGTGGGCATCACCAGTTTTTTTATACATCTTATAAACATTCATGTCAGAAGAGCAGAATTAGGCCATTTGTCCCATCAAATCTACTCTGCCATTCAATCACGGCTGATCATTATTTTATGTTTTAGAGATACAGCGCGGAAACATGCCCTTCGGCCCACCGGTTCCGCGCCAACCAGCTATCTCCGCACATTAACACTATCCTACACCCACTAGGGACAATTTTTACATTTACGAAGCCAATTAACCTACAAACCTGTACGTCTTTGGAGGGTGGGAGGAAACCGAAGATCTCGGAGAAAACCCACACAGGTCACAAACTCCGACAGACAGCACCCATAGTTTGGATCGAGCCCGGGTCTCCGGAACTGCATTCGCTGTAAGGCAGCAACTCTACCGCTGCGCCACCGTATCATTCCCTCTAAACCCTATTCTGTGTTTTCCCAATAACCCTTACTAATCAAGAATCTATCAATCTCCGCCTTATAAATACCCAATGCCGGCCTCCATAGCAGCTGGTGGAAATGAATTCCACAGATTCACCATCCCCTGACGACATGAATTCCTCTTCATCTCTTTTCTAAAGGTACATCCTTTTATTCTGAGGCTCTGCCCTCGGATCCTGGACTTTCCCGCTAGTGAAAACATTCTCTCCACATCCACTCTATCGAGGCCTTTCACTATTCATCAAGTTTCATTGAGGTCACCCTCATTCTTCTAAACCAGCAAACAGAGGCCCAGTGCCTTCAGACACTCATCATAACCTAATCATCCACGGGATCATTCTCGTAAACCTCCTCTGGACCCTCTCCAAAGCCAGCAAATCCTTCCTCGGATTAGCGGCCCATAACTGCACACAATACTCCAAATGCGGTCTGACCAGTGCCTTATAAAGCCTCAGCATTACATCCCTGTTTTTATATTCTAGTCCTCTCTAAATAAATGTTAACATTGCATTTGCCTTCTTCACTAGCGTTCTCCCCGTAACCTGCATGGGTTTCCTCTGAGATCTTCGGTTTCCTCCCACACTCCAAAAACGTACAGGTTTGTAGGATAATTGGCTTGGTAAATGTTTAAAAAAATGTCCCTAGTGGGTATAGGATAGTGTTAATGTGTGCTGTATCTCTAAACTAAATTAAACTTGCAAACTTTTGGGAATCTTGCACCAGCACTCCCAAGATCCTTTGCACCTCCAATAATAACTTACAGAATGAATCACTTGAAAAATCAATTCCACTTTTGAAAATAAAAGGGCTTTCTTCTTTTTCAAGTTGCCATAAAGATTTTAGTTAGAAATACAGCACAGAAACAGGCTCTTTGGCCCGCCGAGTCTGTGCTGACCAGTGATCCCCGTACACGAGCACTATCTTACACACTAGGGACAATTTACAATTTTTACCCAAGCCAATTAACCTACAAACCTGTACGTCTTTGGAGTGTGGGAGGAAATCGGACCAACTGGTGAAAACCCACGAGGTTTCAGCGAGAACGTACAAACTCCGTACAGACAGCACCCGTAGTCAGGATCAAACCCAGGTCTCTGGCGCTGTAAGGCAGCAACTCTACTGCTGCGTCACTGTGCCACCTAAATTAACGTTATATGCCTTTGTGATGACATTTTAAACAATCACTGGAGGCACAAAAGACTGCAGATGCTGGAATCTGGAGCATTAAAAAAATAGCTGGAGATACTCAGTGGGTCAGACAGCATCTGTGAAGGGAAATCTCTGGTCAATATTTTGGATCAAGGTCCTTCATCTGGACTGGACAATCACTGGATGCACAGACCATTGTCTTTTAACATCCCCATATTCTATCCTCGGGAGGTAGTATAAATGTGGTTGTACACAAGGACCAGTTTCTCCAACCTTCCCCGACAACATGGCTGAGATTCCAACAAGTCAATGGGAATATTGATGGCTTGAATTAACCCACTTTTCTGTTGACAAATTATTCAATAATTTGAATTAGTTATCTTCTAAGTAATTAAGAATTAAACAATGGGTATGATTTACCCTGATTAAGCCATGTTGATTTTGAGAATGTTACCAAAATTCGCTTAAGAAATGGAGTGAAATTTTTCCTCAAACTGATCTGCCAAGGTGGCACCGACTCCCATAGGTTGCAATCGCAACCTGTTCCTTCAGCAGGCATGAAGAACCTCACAAGAAAGCAGTATATTTCTTCAAATACAGGTACTCCCCAGATTACGATGGTTCGTCTTGCGATAGTTCGCCTTTGCGATGGTGCAAAGCCAGGAACCCGTAGCGAGCCGCCGCTCGCTTCCGGACACGTGATCGCGCGTTTTCAATGGATTTCGACTTACAATACTTTCGGTTTCTAATGGGTTTTTCTGAACGGAACCCCATCGGAAGCCGAGGAGTGAGTGCCTGTATGCAGCTAATTGCAGGTGATACATGGTGCTGAAGAGGACGTGTTCTTTATCCTGAATGACTTTATACTTCCCATCAAATTAGTCAAATTGGACAATATGCCATGTGCAATCACCCAGTACATAAAAATCACATCATGCTAAATTACCGTGTATAATCCATTATGGTGTTGATACGATGTGCTATTGTGAGGACAGTGCATTGATCAAACTGGTTTCTTATTGTTGACTGGATGAGTTTGTCAGTTTCCAGATCTACAGCAGCTGTGGCTTCATCAAGAACTAGGACTTTAGATTTCCGAAGGAGAGCTCGTGCTAAACAAATCAGCTGTCGTTGTCCAACACTGAAAACACAAAATAGTTAGATCTTTAACAGGAAAAAAAACTGCAGATGCTGGCTAAAATCAAAGGTAAACACAAAATGCTGGAGTAACTCAGCAGGTCAGGCAGCATCTCTGGAGAGAAGGAATGGGTGACATTTCGGATCGAGACCCTTCTTCAGACCTGAAGGGTCTTGAGCCGAAACATCACACATTCCTTCTCTCCGGAGATACTGCCTGACCCACTGAGTTACTCCAGCATTTTGTGTCTAGTTACTTTGCTTTTCGTTCCAGAGTCCCACAAAAAATAAATCAGTATTCCTAATCCTGAATTAGCCATACTTATATAACTGGTGCTAGACACAAAAAGCTGGAGTAACTAAGGCACAGGCAGCATCTCTGGAAAAAAGGAATGGAGAAACATTTCGGGTCGAGACCCTTCTTCAGACTGAGTCAGGGGAAAGGGAAACGAGAGATTTAGATGGTGATGTATGCGATGGCTGATGGGGTGAAGGGTGAGGACTAGGGGGACTCTGTCTCTGTTGTGACTAGGGGGAGGGGGAGCAAGAGCAGAGCTGTGGGGTACCGAGGAGACACGAGTGAGGGCCTCATCAATGATGGGAGAGGGGAACCCCCATTCCCTAAAGAATAAGAACATCTCAGATGTCCTGGTATGGAACACCTCATCTTGAGCACAAATGCGGCGTAGACGGAGGAATTGTGAGTAGGGGATAGAGTCTTTGCAGGAAGCAGGGTGGGAAGAAGTGTGGTCCAGATAGTTGTGGGAGTCAGTGGGTTTGAAATAGACATCAGTCGATTATACCTTTACAGCTAATGCAGCGCCGGAGACTCAGGTTCAATCCTGACTACGGGTGCTGCACTGTAAGGAGTTTGTACGTTCTCCCCGTGACCTGCGTGGGTTTTCTCCGAGATCTTCGGTTTCCTCCCACACTCCAAAGACGTACAGGTATGTAGGTTAATTGACTGGGTAAATGTAAAAATTGTCCCTAGTGTGTGTAGGATAGTGTTCATGTACGGGGATCGCTGGGCGGCGCGGACTTGGTGGGCCGAAAAGGCCTGTTTCCGAAGGTGGGCCGAAGGGCATGATATGATATGATATACAAATGGTGAGTATTGTCATGGCGTTGAACTCCCACAATTTATCCCACAGGGGATGGAAACAGGAGGTGTAGAAAAAAACTGCAGGTGGTGGTTTAAATCGAGGTAGACACAAAATGCTGGAGTAACTCAGCATCTGATGCTGCCTGACCTGCTGAGTTACTCCAGCATTTTGTGTCTACCTTTGATTGAAACAGGAGGGTCAAGTCAAGTCAAGTTTATTTGTCACATACACATAGAAGTTGTGCAGTGAAATGAAAGTGGCAATGCCTGCGGATTGTGCACAAAAAATTACAATTACAGCTTAAAAATTAAAATTAATACCGAAAAAAAAAATGTAGTCCCTGGAGTTATAATAGTTAACAGTCCTGATGGCCTGTGGGAAGAAACTCCGTCTCATCCTCTCCGTTTTCACAGCGTGACAGCGGAGGCGTTTGCCTGACCGTAGCAGCTGGAACAGTCCGTTGCTGGGGTGGCAGGGGTCCCCCAAAATCGTGCTTGCTCTTGATCTGCACCTCCTGATGTATAGGACCTGCAGGGGGCGAGTGTAGTTCCCATGGTGCGTTCTGCCGAACGCACTACTCTCTGCAGGGCCATCCTGTCCTGGGCAGAGCTGTTCCCAAACCAGACTGTGATGTTGCCGGACAGGATGCTCTCTACAACCCCAGAATAGAAGCATGAAGGATCCTCAGAGACACTGAATTTCCTCAGGTGGACATTAATTAGTGAAAGGGGCAGAAAGGGGGGGGGGGGGGGGGGGGGAGGGAGGGGGGCAGAGGGGAAGGAAGCAAAAAAAGAGCAGGGAAGTAAAACAGACTGGACAAAAGGGTTGAAATTGGAAAATCCAATGTTCATACAATATAGACCACATAATCAGAATAATGCCTGTATTAGAGGGTGTTAGCTACAGGGATAGTCTGGACAGCCTGGAACACACTATCAGGGGTAGTGGTTGATCTTCTTGGATAGGTAATTCCTCTGGGTGAAGAAATTTGTCATCCCTATCTGGAATCGCCAACCGCATATTTTGAGACTGTGACATTCGTGTCTTGGCAATCAGCCAGGGCAGCTGACAAATGTTGATTTCTTTAATTTCAAGTAACTCCTGCATTCCCTCCCCCATGTAAACTACCTAGATGGAACATGATGCGTACCTTCTTGGTTCCCCCCGACCCTAGTCGTCTTACTACGTAGTTCCAATGTTAGCATCCTTGTCTCCCTCCTGTTAGCAAATCTTTCCCAGCCAGGAATGAGCCATTATGGACCACCCCTCCTGAGGTCATCTGTTGCCAGCCCTGATTTATTCTGGCCTTTTCTCGCCTCCAGTTACCCCCCCCCCCCCCCCCCCCCCCCACCATCTTTCGTTCTGAAGAAGGGTTCCGACCCTAAACATCACCCATTCCTTCTCACCAGAGATGCTGCCTGACCCGTTACACTCAGCCTTTTGTACCCATCTTCAGTATGAACCAGCACCTGCAGTTCCTTCTTATACAAACATCCCCGTTTCTACGCTGTCAAGCTCAGAGTGATTTTGTACATTTCAATGTGATCAAGATTTATTTTGCCCTTTTTGCACCCCTCAACCCATTACCTCTTGACAGATTGATCCTAACTTGCTCAGTTTTGTTTACATCGTCCAAATTGATGAAATAATGAATCAGAAATTCCCGTTGTGTGTTGAAGCACAAGAAACAATGCTGCCTTCATCTCAAAATTGTTCCACAGGCGAGAGAATGATAGAAATCAGTCTTGGTGCAAAACACTGTTCAAAACCTCGTGATTGATAAGTCCACTTTCTGATCATTTTGGGGGCTTGAGTGGTGAAGCATAGGATTGCAGCAGATAGGATTCTCAGTAGGATGGACTGGTATTAACTGGGTGAAAGTGCAGGACCAATCTCGGCTGGAATCTAACCCATTCAGCTACGTTTAGCTCTCATGAAATCTGTGCTGCATCGTTGCACATCTTATGGAGTCAGACATGAAAGTGCGGACTTAATCACATTTTTCAAGTCTGACTGGGAAGGCTGCCCTCTGAGCCTACACCAGCTTAAATTGGCTTTAGACCACAACACTTTTTGATTTGAATGGAAAAGGGACTGCTATGAAGTACAATTTCCTTTTCTAATTCAGTTGATTTAAAGCTATTTAGCCACCTTGGATGTGTTAAAATATTATAAGCACCAGGCCAATTTAATCTGTGCCGAAATATTTTTGAAGTTGGGACATGTTTAAACCTTCAATTTAAATGCCAGCTCGTTGACTTGGGGCGGGGGGGCGGAGATGCTAGATTGTCTGAAGCACTCGAACACCTTGAGGTCCTGTACCACGCTGGGCCTCTCTGACCAGCTGCAAGCCAAGTTCTCAGCAGAAAACAATACCTGGGTGCCTGTTGCAAGGTTAAGTGTGTGCAAAGGGCATTCAACTAGTGAGCTCAAGGTCTGCAGAAGTTCTCAACCTACTCTCATTATCACAGCTGGTCACAAAATCCCACATTATTATCCATAATTATTTTTTAATTTAAAAAGCAGAATTAGCAAAGTGATTTGTTTGATGGTATTAACCGATTTTATGATTTTGCACATGCTTATTTTTTGTATTTTATTACCATTGCAATCATTTATATTTTACCTCAGGTTCTCTCCTCCTTCAGAGCATTCATGATTCAGTTTGTTTGGAAGACCAGACACAAATGTATTCAGGTGGGCCAGTTCCAGAGCGCTCCATATTTCCTCATCAGAGTACTTATCAAAGGGGTCCAAGTTCATTCGAAGTGAACCCGAGAACAATATTGGGTCCTGGCAATTAATTACATATGACACTTGATTACTGAAAACTCTATGGTATGACATTTTCAAATTTTAGATTGAAAACATAAACTCCAAAATGTTCAATTGCCTACCTGAGGTATAATCGTGATCTGAAACCTGAGATCATGTAGGCCTATTTGTGTAACGTCAATTCCATCAATGACTATTTTTCCTTCAGCTGGTTCAATTATTCTAAATAGACCAAGTGCAAAAGACGATTTCCCAGCTCCTGTTCTTCCTACTATTCCAATCTATTAGAAAAATATTTACAGGATAGTTAGTGAAATCAATAGCACATCTGGTCGCGAAGGCTAGAGTGACATACTGATCATATCATCATATATATACAGCCGGAAACAGGCCTTTTCGGCCCTCCAAGTCCGTGCCGCCCAGTGATCCCCGTACATTAACACTATCCTACACCCACTAGGGACAATTTTTACATTTACCCAGCCAATTAACCTACATACCCGTACGTCTTTGGAGTGTGGGAGGAAACCGAAGATCTCGGAGAAAACCCACGCAGGTCACGGGGAGAACGTACAAACTCCTTACAGTGCAGCACCCGTAGTCAGGATCGAACCTGAGTCTCCGGCGCTGCATTCGCTGTAAAGCAGCAACTCTACCGCTGCGCTACCGTGCCGCCCAATATTCTAATATTCTGATATTCTAATACTATCCCTGGACAATACAGCTCACTCCCTCCATGACACACTGGTCAACCTGAGGAGCACCTTCAGCAACAGACTGGTTCCACTAAGCAGCACAGAACGCCACAGGAGATCCTTCTTTCCTGTGGCTATCAAACGACAACTCCTCCCCCTTCTGTCGTGGGGTAGACTGACCCCCCCCTCCCACCCAATCTTTGCACATCCCCAATCCTTTCCACTCAGCACTTTAATTTCATGTTTCACATATCTTGTGTTTTATGACTGTTGGCAGATCAATTTCCCTCCTGGGATAATTAAAGTGCTATCGTATCATATTCTTAGCAGTAGCTCAATAAGGCAATGTTCACATTCAAAATACACGTTATGTATTTGCACTGAGATTGCATATTAGGCTCTTCATAACACAAAGTGACTGATTCTAACATGTGTCAGTTATGGTTTGAGTAGCACGGTGCAGAAACAGGCCCTGCAGCCTGCCAATGCAAACCAAGGAGCCCCATCTATACTAGTCCAACCTGCCCGCATTTGATCCATATCCCTCTAAACTTTTCCTATCCATGTAACTATCCAAATATCTTCTAAATATTGTTAGGGTACCCGCTTCAACTACCTTCTCTGGCAGCTCATTCCATATATCCACCACCCTCCGTGTAAAATTGTTGCCCCTCAATTCCTAGTAAATCTTTCCCCCTCACCTTAAACTTATGTCCTGCGTTTCTTGATTCCCCTACAACGAGTAAAAGACTCTGTGCATCTCCCCTATCTATTCCTCTCATGATCTTCAACCCTCTATAAAATCTCTTCTCATCCTCCTACATGTCTGTACGGAGTTTATACGTTCGCCATGACCACGTGGGTTTTCTCCAGTTTCCTCACATATTCCAAAGATGTACATATTGGTCAATTGGCTTCTGTAAATTGCCCTTGTGTAGGATGGAATTAGTGCATGGGTAATTGCTGGTCGAGTGGACTTGGTGGGCCAAAGGACCCGTTTCCACACTGTACCTCTAAACTAAACATCCTTGTAAATCTTCTCTGCATTCTTTCCAGCTTAACATCATCTTTCCTATAGCAGGGTAGCAAGGGCCTTAAACAGTTGTAACATAACATTCCAACTTCTATATTCAAAACCCTGACTGATTAAGGCCAATGTGCCAAAAGCCTTCTTGACCACCTTATCTACCAGTGATGCCCATTTCAAGAAACTATGTACCTGCATTCGTAGATTCCTCTGCTCTGCAACTCTCCCCAAAGCCCTGCCATTTACTGTGAAGGTCCTGCCCTGGTTAGATTTCCCAAAATGCTGCACCTCACAATATCAGCATCTCATTTTCACCAATATTTAGATAGCTTTAGATTTGTTATAATTTACAGGAATCAGCAAAAGGGCAAAATTAGTTGCCCGGGGAAAATTTATAACAAGAACAACATTTGACAAACATAATTAGAAAAGCTCTTCCAAGTAATTATACACATGAAAAAAAATTGCTAGTCATAGTCATCAATTGATAGCCTGCAGTTTGGTGACAATGAAATGACATCTACAATCAATGGAGAGTTCAGCATAAGCATCACCTCAGACAAATTTCACAATTACTTAGGTGTATTGGTTATAATTTTTGTTCTCACTAACCTTTTCTCCTCCATTTATAGATATAGTAATGTCCTTCAAGGCCAGGTCAAGATCGGTTCTGTACCGCAAGCCATAATTTAGAAATTCAATATTTCCTTCCGAAGGCCAGGCTTGAGGGGGACGATTACTTTTAATAATCCAATGTGCCTAAGTAGAATAAAACATATTTACTTGGACAGTTCCAACTGCAATATATATTCTTACGCAACATATTATTTCTGAAGAATCTCTGTGCAATAAAAACAGAAAATGCTGGAAACATTCAGCAGGTCAGGCAACAGGGAATCAAAGGGTGATACAGTGTGGAAACAGGCCCTTCGGCCCAACTTGCCCACACTGGGCAACATGTCCCAGCTACACTAGTCCCACTTGCCTGCGCTTGTGATGAGATGAGAGGTAGTCAAGGGTTCTGTGCACCGTGGCACAAGGGCAACCACGTGCAGAATGGCTCATCATTGGAGGAAATTACTTAGGAACTCAAAGAATAAACCGTGTCCTGACAGGAGGCAGGGCTTGAAGAAATGTAGTTGAGGTAATGTGAGAGGATGTGGGCTTTGAGTACACCCTCTAATTTGTTCTAACATGGGAAGGGGTGCCCATTTTGGGAGTCTGCTATAAGCCATGCAATGATTTTTCCCATCCACAGTTGCTGGCTGAGTGCAACCAGGGTCACACTACTGGAAATATTAGTCTGGGAGAGGACATTTGCATTGACTCAATGTCCTTCTGTGAATGTGGAGGATTTTGTGGACAACTGATGATATTTTGTCAGGCCCTTTGGCGGCCTTCGGGAGGTGGACCAGATTTCAGGAGCATGCAGGAGAGTGGGGATTACAGTCGCCTAGTAAGCCACAGGTTTTGTGCCAGGTCTGAGATCTTGAAACAGCCTTTTCCACAAGAGACCAAATGTTTTGCTGGCACAATGAGGGCACATTGATATGTGCTGCCGCCAGGAGGCAGCTGCCAAGGTATGGGAAGCAGTAAACATTCTGTAAGCAGACGATACCACCCGGATATCAAACAATGACAAGACCGACTGCAGAAAGGAGATCGAGAACCTTGCAACCTCGTACCAAGACAACCTCCTCTCCCTCAAATTCAGCAAAACAAAGGAGATTGTGATTGACTTCAGGAAGTGAAACTTTACATATACCCCCGTAAATGGTGATGGCACCAAAACAGAGATGATGGAAAGCTTCAAGTTCTTAGGAATAAATATCAACAGCAATTTGTCCTGGACCTGCCACATTCTAGCCATGGCCAAGAAAGCACACAGGCACCTCTACTTCCTTAGAAGGCTTAGGAAGTTCAACATGTCCCACCAACTACAGATGCGCTTTTATTGGGAAGCATCACAGCCTGGTTTGGGAACTGCTCCATCCAAGACCACAAGAAATTCCAGAGAGTCGTGGACGTAGCCCAGACCATCAAACAAATCAACCTCCCTTCCATGGAAGGCCACCAGCATAATCGAGGACCCATCTCACTGCAATCACTCCCTCTACTGTATCTCTTGCCTGATGGGAGAGGGGAGAAGTTTGAAAACTCATACCTCCAGCTGCAGGAATAGTTTCTTCCCAGCTAATAGGCAACCAAACAGTTCTCCCATCAGCTAGGGTGCAGTCCTGACCTCCCATCTACCTCAATAGAGACCTTTGACCAATCTTTAATCAGACTTTATCTTGCGCTAAAAGTGAGGAGGTATAAGGGCAGGTGTTGCATCTCCTGCGGTTGCAGGGGAATGTACCAGGAGAGGGGGTGGTTTGGGCGGGAAGGGATGAGTTGCGGAAGAAGTGGTCTCTGTGGAAGGCCGAATGAGGTGGGGATGTTTTGTGGGAGATATGATTTGTGGTGAGATCACGTTGGAGGTGACGGAAATGTCTGAGGACGAGGTGATGAATGCAGAGGCTGACGGGATGAAAGGCCAGGACCAGAGAAACTTTAACCTTTAACAAGTGTTCTGCGAGAGCAGAATTATAGGACACAGAGGAGACACGTGTGAGGGACCCATCTATGACAGAAGGGAGGGTGGGTGGAGGGAAGCAACGTTCACCGAAGAATGAGTTCATCTTGGATGTCCTCGTATGGGGAGTCTCATCTTGGGAGTAGATGTGGCAGAAATGGGGGGTTGAGAGCAACGGATAGCATCTTTGCACGAGGCAGAATGGGAAATTAGCCCAGTTATCTGAACACCATTTTTTCCCACTCTGCCTCTTGCAAAGACACTATCCCCCATCAGGGAACAACCAAAGGTCAACTATTGCTGGCCCTGATTTATCCTGTTCTTTTCTTGCTTCCCCCCTACAATCAGTCTGAAGAAGAGTCCAGACCCAAAACGTCACCTATCCATTTTCTCCAGAGATGTGACCTGACCCGCTGAACTATTCCAGCATTTTGTGTATATCTTTGTTATAAACCAGTATTTGCAGTTCATTTTTATTCTTTATTCTAAAGTAGGCCATCCCCTTGTTAATCCTTAGTGCACAAATTCATCCTCTGCTCCAATAGCAGCTAATTTGGTTTGCTCCATTCACAGAATTATTATATTACCTGATGTACATCTCAAATTCTTGATTTATACTCTGCCCGGTGTTTGTATTTCTGTTTGAAACCCACAAACAATTCCCACCATTTCATGTGTAGGAAAAAACTGCAGATGCTGGTTAAAATCAGCCTGAAGAAGGGTCTCGACCCAAAACGTCACCCATTCCTTCTCTCCCGAGACGCTGCCTGACCCGCTGAGTTACTCCAGCATTTTGTGTCCCACCATTTCATTTGATATTTTGCTGTTGCTCAACTCCACTCAGACAGATTCTACTGTACTTTCTTCAGATACAATCCCTCCTCTCTGCTACCTTTCCAATTCTTTAACATCTAAACTACTCCAACCTTTTATCATTTTGCTCCCCTCTTCCACACAAATCCTGGTATATTTCATGTCATTGGAGCAGAATTTGGCAATTCAGCCTGTCGAGTCTACTACGCCAATCAATCATGGCTGATCTATCTTTCCCTCAACTCCATTCTCTTGCCTTCTCCCCTATAAGGGCTATTAATCATACCTATTTCTTTCTATTTGATTCAGCAATTCACCCTACCACTCCTTATTACCATTTCCTTACGGCAACTCATTTTTATAAATCAAATGTTTGATGCATACATTAGATTCTCTCCCAAAAAATCTACAGGTATGTATTTTGTAAATGCAGATAACAGAATGAACGCAGGCTTGCTATCCACTCAAGCGTGACGCCAGGAGAACACGCAAAACATTTCTTATCTTTCAATTTTAATCTTACCTCTTTTGGAGTATCAAAATACTGTTGTACTCTTTCCACTGCAACAATATTAGTTTCCACTTCTGATGTCATGCGTACCAGCCAGTTTAATGTCGCAGTTATCTAAACAATAACGAGACAGGTTTAGGACTAGGAACAGTCATTCACCCACCAATTGACGCAATGGACAACCTGTACAGTTCCATTAATCCACTTGTATCTTGTATCTTGTGGTCATCACTTCCGAAGAGACCACCAGGGACTATATTGGAAGTATCCTATACCCACTAGGGACAGTTTTTAACACTATCCTACACACACTAGGGACAATTTTTACATTAACAAGCCAATTAACCTACATACCTGTACGTCTTTGGAGTGTGGGAGGAAACCGAAGCTCTCGGAGAAAACCCACGCAGGTCACGGGGAGAACGTGCAAACTCCGTACAGACAGAACCCATAGTCAGGTTGGAACTCGGGTCTCCAGCGCTGCATTCACTGTAAGGCAGCAACTCCACCGCTGTGCCACCGTGACCCCATTCCATATCCTTTGATACCCTCACAAAATGATAATCTATCAACGCTCATCTTTGAAGATTATTTTGGGAGAGTCCAAGATTTTACTTCGTTGCCATATAAATATTAAAGACCAGAAATATTTTTTTAAAACCATGTTTGAATACAAGACAATACAAAATGATAATGGCGTCAATACAGCAAACCATCGTGTTAATGGACCCCTTTATAATGGATTGTGGTTATAACAGCCGGACCTGTTGGCACGACCCCGGCTCGCAAGGTGCATCAGCGAGCTCTTCTTCACCGTCTGCACGGTCCAGTTGACGCAGCTGTTACAGCCCCTGGTGACAGCGCTTTCTGCAGGCTGCCATCACCAATAGGACACGCCCGGTCACCATGGGGTTCCCTCCCCTCTCACCAGATGCTACTTCTTCCCATTGCTCATCACTTTGTCCACCGGCCTCCATCCTCCCCACCTTCTCCCACCACTCTGTCCACCTGCACTCCTCCCTCCCCTGGAGTAGCCGACATCCGCCGCCTTGGAAGATGTCGGTGACGGCGGGGTACGAGGAGGATGCAGGGGGTAATGTGGGGCGTGGACAAAACGATGGGTGAAAGGGGAGGGGGCAGCCACGGTGACCAAGCGCATCCTGACTGTAGCGGTGGCCTGAACAGTGTCCTGTCGTGAGGCTACAACGTAACAGCCGTGTCACCCAGTGAAGGAGGACTTGCGAGTGCAGACCAGTGACATAGTTCTAGTTTTAAGGTAAAACGACACAAAGTGTTTTAGTTTTAGGGATACGGCATGGGAACAGGTCCTTCAGCCCACTGAGTCTGCACCGAACAACGATCACCTCTACACTAGTTCTATCGTACACCCTGGGACAATTTACAGAAGCCAATTAACCTACAAACCCGCATGTCTTTTGGATTTGGGAGAAAACGGAGCACCCAGAGAAAAGCCACGCAGTCACAGGGAGAACGTACAAATTCCGTACAGACAGTACCCACAGTGTTACAAGGGAACAGCTTCAAGGATCTGACTAGTAGAAAAAAGGAACACTCGACAGTTCAGTTACAAATCAGTTTTATTGGCACGAGAGAGAACAAAAGCAATACTTATCTCGGTATGCGCAGGGGGCCATTTTACAGCAGCACACCTCCCTCTCTCGGCCTTGGTGCCAACCCAGCCCATCGGTGAACCCCTCTCGTCAAGAACTAACTCATGACTTACTGACGCCTGCCTTTATACGGGCAGAAATCAGTCATTGAAATGACCGCAGGTAAGTCTTGGCCAATAGCGCTGCTTCCAAAATCAAACTACAACCAATGGCAGGGGACTGCATCCGAGCAAGGCACCCCCCCGGGAAACAAAGCGCTATCAGCTGCAGACTGGCGTATAAAGCAATACACAGTGCTACAGACTTGGCAGGTAAAGGTAATACACACGGCGCTGCTGGTTTGGCGCGCAAGGTTTTAAACAGAGCGTTGTCGGTTTAGCGCGTGGGAATTTAAACAAAGAGCTGTCGGCTGCAGCGCTATGGGCTTTAAACACAGCGCTATGGGCTTTAAACACAGCGCTATGGGCTTTATACACAGCGCTATGGGCTTTAAACACAGCGCTATGGGCTTTAAACACAGCGCTATGGGCTTTAAACACAGCGCTATGGGCTTTAAACACAGCGCTATGGGCTTTAGACACAGCGCTATGGGCTTTAAACACAGCGCTATGGGCTTTAAACTCAGCGCTATGGGCTTTAAACACAGCGCTATGGGCTTTAAACACAGCGTTATGGGCTTTAAACACAGCGCTATAGGCTTTAAACACAGCGCTATGGGCTTTAAACACAGCGCTATGGGCTTTAAACACAGCGCTATGGGCTTTAAACACAGCGCTATTGGCTTTAAACTCAGCGCTATGGGCTTTAAACACAGCGCTATGGGCTTTAAACACAGCGCTATGGGCTTTAAACACAGCGCTATGGGCTTTAAACACAGCGCTATGGGCTTTAAACACAGCGCTATGGGCTTTAAACTCAGCGCTATGGGCTTTAAACACAGCGCTATGGGCTTTAAAATTCTCGTATAACACAGTCAGGATCGAACCCATGTCTCTGGCACTGTAAGGCTGCAACTCTACCACTGTGGCACCAAAATGTGCTGGAGTAATTCAGCAGACGGATTCAGTCTGAAGAAGTGTTCCAAGGTCCATTATCCATGTTCTCTAGTGGTGCTGCCCAACCTGCTGAGTTACTCCAGCACTTGGTGCCCTTTTAATGTATTAATCATCTGCAGTTTTTGGTCCCACTATATATCTTACGCGATTATAGCAGACAATCAGCAATAACGAACACCATTCCCTTCCCCTCCTCCCCATGGTCAGTTGTACCGAGGGTTCACCGTATTACATACACCTCAAACACCTGTATTACAATTTCCAAACATCTGTATGACACAATTTCCAAACACCTGTATTACACAATTACTAGAATTTCCAAACACCTTACTCTCAATAAAACTAAATTACTAACAAGATATTGTAGACTATATAGTTAGGCAATAAAAAGATCTCTGTAATCTTTTGTTACTGAAAGTTTGTATGTGATCGTGTTTGATTACTAAGAGTCTATTTTCATTTTCCTACTTGCTGAAGTACATTAAATTAATTCTTTTCATTGCATATTAGGAACTCTAGATCCTTTCAAAAAATATTCTGACATTGCATAGTATCACGTTAATAGAACAGCAGTCTCCTTGTATTTTGCAAAGAATAGCTTGTCGTTGACATGACAACATTTGCATTATCCAAAAGGCTCATGTCAAAAGTGTAACAGAATAGTCTTTCTGGTGTTTTGAGTCCAAGAAATAAATCACCATCCAAAGCAAGGCAGGATCATCACGTACACTGTGGTTTATGTAAGACATTGTAGCTGGAGAGGCCAGTGTGTCCCTTGAGGCTGTTTCACCGTTCAAGCAAGGCTGATCTTCTAACTTTGCATATCTTTCATTCATTTGTCCTGTATCTCTCTATATCACCGTCTATATCTCTCATTTTCCTCTCCCCGACTCTCAGTCTGAAGAAGGGTCTCGACCCGAAACGTCACCTATTCCTGTTCTCCAGAGATGCTGTCTGACCTGCTGAGTTTCTCCAGCTTTTTATGGAAATATGACATTTAGCTCCCCCAACCAAATCATTGATAAAGACTGTACATATGAGTCATAGTGTGGAAACAGGCCCTTTGGCCCAACTTGCCCACACCGGCCAGCAATGTCCCAGCTACACTAATCCCACCTGCCTGCACTTGGTCCATATCCTTCCAAACCTGTGCTATCCATGTACCTGTCCAACTGTTTCTTAAATGTTGGGATAGTCCCAGCCTCAACTACCTCCTCTGGCAGCTTGTTCCACACACCCACCACCCTGCAGAACTTAGCCATAATCTGTCAAGGTTACATTCCATCGTCGAGAACAAGATCCCCTCTAAATCATTCAGCCACATGCTATTGGCAATTATAAATGGACTGCGCATGTGGCATTACCAACAGTGCCCAGAACCAATGAAAAATATAAGTATACAAGGCAACTTTTAAATTGTAACACATTTAAAAGTTTAAATGTGTTACAATTATGACCGAGGTATAACAATTTTAAGCAAGTCTACTTTTACTAACCTGTAAGGCATATGAAATGGATAGACCAACGATGCCTGGACTGACTGTGCTCCTGGAAGCCACAGCAAAAAGGGCAGCAAAAAATACAATGAAATTGCCAACCAATTCCAGTCTCACAGCCAACCACCTAGTGGGACAAGATAAGAACACTTAATGTAACTATTCATGGCATCCATTATACTAGCTTTGGTGGCCCCTCCCCAGAGACCTAGAACTTTCCATTGTGGGCAGTCAGTGCAATTGAGTATAATAAGAATCACTAACCCTCATAAAATTTGGTTTCAAAATCAAGACTAACTGAATTGAAGCATGCAAGGAGGGCCTCTCAATGATTACAAGTACTGACTTTCCAATAAAAGTATATTGCTGCAAATAAACCGAAAAGCTACATTGTTATACTACCTGTTAGCAACAATACTAGGGTAATATGCTTTTTGGTTTTCATCCACTCTGGAGTCATTACGGTCTATAAAACGATCTTCTTGTCCAAAAGCACGGATGACACTGACTCCAAGCAAGGTTTCATTGAAGTTTGAAAAAATGGGTGATCGGCTAGCTGACTCCAATCTCTTCAGCTGACGGGAAGTAGCAACATAGTATCTCTGAAGAAATAAAAAATGGTCAGGACTTAAATTTTTCTTTCCCAAACACAACAAACACCAATTCAACAAAGGCACACATTTAACCATATAACCATATAACAACTACAGCATGGAAACAGGCCTGTCCGGCCCTACCAGTCCACGCTGACCATTCTCCCTGACCTAGTCTCATCTACCTGCACTCAGACCATAACCCTCCAATCCCCTCCTATCCATATACCTATCCAATTTACTCTTAAATAATAAAATCGAGCCAGCCTCCACCACTTCCACCGGAAGCCCATTCCATACAGCCACCACCCTCTGAGTAAAGAATTTCCCCCTCATGTTACCCCTAAACTTTTGTCCCTCAATTCTAAAGCTATGTCCCCTTGTTGCAATCTTCCCCACTCTCAAGGGGAAAAGCCTACCCACGTGAACTCTGTCCGTCCCTCTTAAAATTTTAAAAACCTCTATCAAGTCCCCCCTCAACCTTCTACGCTCCAAAGAATAAAGACCCAACCTGTTCAACCTCTCTCTGTAGCCTAAGTGCTGAAACCCAGGCAACATTCTAGTAAATCTCCTCTATACCCTCTCCATTTTGTCGACATCCTTCCTATAATTTGGCGACCAGAACTGCACACCATACTCCAGATTCGGCCTCACCAATGCCCTGTACAATTTTAACATTACATCCCAACTTCTATACTCGATGCTCTGATTTATAAAGGCAAGCATACCAAACGCCTTCTTCACCACCCTATCCACATGAGATTCCACCTTCAGGGAACAATGCACAGTTATTCCCAGATCCCTCTGTTCCACTGCATTCCTCAATTCCCTACCATTTACCCTGTACGTCCTATTTTGATTTGTCCTACCAAAATGCAGCACCTCACACTTATCAGCATTAAACTCCATCTGCCATCTTTCAGCCCACCCTTCCAAAAGGCCCAAGTCTCTCTGTAGACTTTGAAAATCTACCTCACTATCAACTACTCCACCTATCTTAGTATCATCTGCATATTTACTAATCCAATTTGCCACACCATCATCCAGATCATTAATGTAAATGACAAACAACAGTGGACCCAACACAGATCCTTGGGGTACTCCACTAGACACTGGCCTCCAACCTGACATACAATTGTCAACCATTACCCTCTGGTCTCTCCCATTCAGCCATTGTTGAATCCATCTTGCAACCTCACTATTAATACCCAACGATTTAACCTTCTTAATCAACCTTCCATGTGGAACCTTGTCAAATGCCTTACTGAAGTCCATATAGACAACATCCACAGCCTTGCCCTTATCAATTTCCCTGGTAACCTCTTCAAAAATTTCAAAGAAGAAACTCTAATGGGGTAATGCCCATAGATCTTGCTTTAAAACATGGGATCTTCAAATGTTTCCTCACCAACACTCGTATAATATCGAGCAATATCCAGTTCTTACAATTTATAAAAATAGATTACAATGGTGTATGAAGGATCAAATGTTGTTAAAAGTTTGCCCTAAAACAACAGCATTGCTCAACTCCACATTTCAAAAATTTAAAAGAAATCTTGTGAAGGAATATGAGCGTTATTCAGTTCCTCAAACACGCCCCACTTGATACGCCGTGTTCCTCTCAAGCTTTCCACGTGCCTTTAAGAGCCACGATGCTTGTAATTCCCATAAAAGTGCACAAGAATGCCAAAACTCCAAGCTTCCTGACGAGAACACCAGCAATTTCCCACCTGCATTCTGCAGAAATCCTCATCATGACCGATAGTTGAGCAAACACTTCTAGCAATCCTTCAGCAGTTACACTAGGCAATGCAAGTGGGCAGTAACACCATCATTTCAAAAGGCGAGGAACAGCTAGTCTTAAGTAATTTGTAATTATATCAAGTTTGGTAGCTTTTACATTTTTTTTAAACATTTAAAATATCAGAAAATCCTGAAAGAATGCTCAATTTTCAGATTTTGACTGCTTCTGAATATTCACAATATAGACAAATTGTTTGACAATTGTCCGAGTAATACTCTTTATCTAGCTGTTAAACAAGTCACCCTACATTGTGAATAGCAATTATGTCAGCAGCCTATCCTAATCACTAATTATTCATAACTTGTTGCCAATAGAACAGCTTTCCAACCCTGAAAACACATTTCCAGCCATCAAAAAAAAAAATCTGAGGCTTTACATTAAAAATAAATTTGTACACACTACAGCTAATAAGTACTATACAATGCAATACTGAATGAATCTTGGAGATATACTCTGATGCAAACCAATATTACGCACAGCTTGTCATGAATACTAACCTGCACAATAATGTACAGAATCCCCAGTGGTGGGATGATCACTGCAGCTAATGGCGTGGCTATCAAAATCACCACACAAGCTGCGACAACATTGAACAGTGATCCCAGGAACATTTTGATCACCATTGGAAGCACCGTGTCTATTGTATCAATGTCTTTGGCGAAGCGGTTTACCAAGTTGCCACTCGGAGTTTGCTCGAAAAAGCTCATTGGTGACGTCAGCACATCATACAGCACATGAACATGGAGATAGCGAGAGGCTGTTATCCCTCCCATGCTCATCATCAACGAAGCAATTAGCACAAAAACACCTAGAAAGTTAATAAAAACTAGTTTGTTGCAAAACCAATATGCATATGGTGCTTATAACATAGATAACTTGCCACGGCTATTCAATATGAAAAGAAGCAAACAAACTCAATCCAAGGAAACATTAGGGAGAGGCAAAGTCTGATCAAACAGATTTTAAAAGGACAGGGAAATGGAAAAGCTGAAGAGATGATGGCAATAAATTCAGGAACAATGTCCAAGCCATGGTTAGAATGGCAAATTCAGGAACAAGGTCCAAGCCACGGTTAGAATGGCAAATTCAGGAACAAGGTCCAAGCCATGGTTGGAATGGCAAATTCAGGAACAAGGTCCAAGCCATGGTTGGAATGGCAAATTCAGGATTACAGAATTAAAAACCCCTACAAAATATTGACCACGATAGACATGATAAAATTATGGAGTATCTGAAATCTGAGGCACTGGCAGGTCATGGCCAAATGCAAAACAGCAAAGAGAAAGTTAACAGGGTCTTTGTACTGGGCAGGAATTCAGGTGTTTCTAGAGGGTGCAAGAGAGAGGCCAGTTGGTCGTTCCGGGCACCATGTTATAGGAAAGATGTTGTAAAACTGGAAAGGGTACAAAGAAGATTGACCAGTGTAGGCAAGTTGGGCTGAAGGGCCTGTTTCCACACTGTACCACTTTATGACTCTATGAGGAAGAAGCTGGAATGAGAATTTGTATAAGCAAATCAAAGGGCAAGTAGTTGGCAACTTGGGCGAACAGCCTGAACAAGATAAAAGATATACTAATTTACAAAATATGGTCGCTATTCTACCATGTAATCCAATTTTGCACAATACATTTCAAAAGCAAATAGTCAATGCACTGTTCACAATGATATAGAAAAAGTATTAATTTTTAATTCTGAATGTACTGAGCTACTTCAGGCTTTAAAGCACACTACACCTTTTTGGTTCCATGCAATAAATCCCTTTAAAAAGACATTTTCAAATAAAATTCATACCTTAGAAGCAACAATTCATCAAATCTCTATTTGTGGTGGTTGCAATAACCCACCTTCAATCCCAATGTTCTTTGATTACAATACATGACAAACCTCAAACTCTCAAAATGAATAACTTTCTGATGTTACTTCACATTATCACAAATCAAAGGTACATTACAAACCTTGAATTATTCCAAGTGCACCATACACTCCCAATCTGAGTGGGGTGCGCAGTTGGGTCCCATTAACAACTGGATCATCTGTCCATAAACTCAGCCAGTAGTTAGAGGACAAGGACGCTATATGTTGGCAGAGATAGAAAAGAACAATCCAGAAACAAATGCAGACTCCGATGGCTGTCACATAGGTCCAGAAAACTCTGAATTTTACCTGAATTTTAAATAAACATAGTCAACACATAGTACAAAATAATACAGCCATACTTACCAACCGACTTTCATTAGCAAACATATTACCCTCAGCCTCTTCACTCTAGTTATTAACATTAATTGTAAATAGATACAGTCCCAGCACTAATCCTTAAGAACACAATCTGAAAATGACCCATTAACCCCCACACCAGGTCTACCTTTTCCAAACCTAATAGTCTCTTCCTATGGTAATATGTCACTCTGAAACCCACAAGGCAACTTTTGCAGTAATATTTGTACCACCTTACTGGAGGACTTTTGAAAATTCAAGTTGAAAATATCCACAGGGTCCATTTTCTCACCTTGCTTGTTATATTTCCAAAAGAATGGTATCCTTATGCAAGACCTTGTTATCCCAATCCAAATCACATTGTTTTTTAAACAAAGTACTTTCTTATTAAAGTACTTTTTTTAAAGTACTTTAATAATGAAGGACTCACCCTAGAGTCAACGATATACAAAGGTACTCCCCATACTTCTTTTCTGAGGATAGTGACTAGGAAGTAGCTCCATTTTAGCTCGATTTTACAATACCAGAAAGTTGTACATTTATGTGCAGGATAGTTTTTTGCAGCAATACGTAGAGGTACCTACCAGAGAAGGGGCAGTGTTGGACCTCCTGTTGGGAAATGAGACGGGTCAGGTGACGGAGGTATGTGTTGAGGAGCACTTTGGGTCTAGTGATCACAATGCCATTAGTTTCAATATAATTATGGAGAAGGTCAAAACTGGACCAAGGGTTGAAATTTTGGATTGGAGAAAGACTAATTTTGAGGAGATGAGAAAGGATTTAAAAGGAGTGAAATGGGACATTTTGTTTTATGAAAAGGATATAATAGAGAAATGGAGGATATTTAAAGGTGAAATTTTGAGAGTACAGAGTCTTTATGTCCCTGTTCGGTGGAAAGGAAAGAATAATAATTTGAAAGAGCCGTGGTTTTCCAGGGAAATTGGAAACTTGGTTCGGAAAAAGAGGGAGATATACAATAAATATAAGCGGCAGGGAGTAAATGAGGTTCTTGAGGAATATAAAGAATGTAAAAGGAATCTTAAGAAGGAAATTAGAAAAGCGAAAAAAAGATATGAGGTTGCTTTGGCAAGTAATGTAAAAGTAAACCCCAAGGGGTTCTACAGATATGTCAATAGCAAAAGGATAGCGAGGGATAAAATTGGTCCATTAGAGAGTCAGAGTGGACAGCTATGTGCTGAGCCGGAAGAAATGGAGGAGATATTAAACAATTTCTTTTCTTCGGTATTCACCGAGGAGAAGGATATTGAATTATGTGAGGTAAGCGAAACAAGTAGAGTAGTGATGGAAATTATGAGGATTAAAGAAGAGGAGGTATGGACACTTTTGAAAAATATAAAAGTGGATAAGTCTCCAGGTCCTGATAGGATATTCCCTAGGACATTGAGGGAAGTTAGTGCAGAAATAGCAGGGGCTATGACGGAAATATTTCAAACGTCATTAGAAACGTGGATGGTGCCGGAAGATTGGCGCATTGCGCATGTTGTGCCTTTGTTTAAAAAAGGTTCTAAAAGTAAACCTAGCAATTATAGACCTGTTAGTTTGACGTCTGTGGTGGGAAAATTAATGGAAAAGATACTTAGGGACAATATATATAATTATATGGATAAACAAGGCCTGATTAGAAACAGTCAACATGGATTTGTGCCTGCAAGGTCATATTTGACTAATCTTCTTGAATTTTTTGAAGAGGTTACCAGGGAAATTGATAAGGGCAAGGCTGTGGATGTTGTCTATATGGACTTCAGTAAGGCATTTGACAAGGTTCCACATGGTAGGTTAAATCGTTGGGTATTAACAGTGAGGTTGCAAGATGGATTCAACAATGGCTGAATGGGAGATACCAGAGGGTAATGGTTGACAACTGTATGTCAGGTTGGAGGCCAGTGTCTAGTGGAGTACCCCAAGGATCTGTGTTGGGTCCACTGTTGTTTGTCATTTACATTAATGATCTGGATGATGGTGTGGCAAATTGGATTAGTAAATATGCAGATGATACTAAAATAGGTGGTGTAGTTAATAATGAAGTAGAGTTTCAAAGACTTGGGCCTTTTGGAAAGGTGGGCTGAAAGATGGCAGATGGAGTTTAATGCTGATAAGTGTGAGGTGCTGCATTTTGGTAGGACAAATCAAAATAGGACGTACAGGGTAAATGGTAGGGAATTGAGGAATGCAGTGGAACAGAGGGATCTGGGCATAACTGTGCATTGTTCCCTGAAGGTGGAATCTCATGTGGATAGGGTGGTGAAGAAGGCGTTTGGTATGCTTGCCTTTATAAATCAGAGCATCGAATATAGAAGTTGGGATGTAATGTTAAAATTGTACAGGGCATTGGTGAGGCCGAATCTGGAGTATGGTGTGCAGTTCTGGTCGCCAAATTATAGGAAGGATGTCGACAAAATGGAGAGGGTACAGAGGAGATTTACTAGAATGTTGCCTGGGTTTCAGCACTTAAGCTACAGAGAGAGGTTGAACAGGTTGGGTCTTTATTCTTTGGAGCGTAGAAGGTTGAGGGGGGACTTGATAGAGGTTTTTAAAATTTTAAGAGGGACGGACAGAGTTGACGTGGGTAGGCTTTTCCCCTTGAGAGTGGGGAAGATTCCAACAAGGGGACATAACTTTAGAATTGAGGGACAAAAGTTTAGGGGTAACATGAGGGGTAATTTCGTTACTCAGAGGGTGGTGGCTGTATGGAATGGGCTTCCGGTGGAAGTGGTGGAGGCAGGCTCGATTTTATTATTTAAGAGTAAATTGGATAGGTATATGGATGAGAGGGGATTGGAGGGTTATGGTCTGAGAGCAGGTAGATGAGACTAGGTCAGAGAGAGTGGTCGGCGTGGACTGGTAGGGCCGAACGGGCCTGTTTCCGTGCTGTAGTTGTTATATGGTTACTCCAAAATATTAACTGTCCGCAGATACTGGTTGAATAATTTAATGATTATCAATTATATTGTAAATTTCCAATATCCAACGATTGAATTACTATTCCAGTTTTTAGGCAATGGATTAAAATTGACTAATGTCAGACTGATTTGCTGATACTCATTTTCTTCCATGCTCCCTTTTTAAACACTAGCTCCTCTGATGGCAAGCCTATAACCAAATTTATTTTTTTAAGTACTACAGCTTGTTTTTTCCACCTCTGCTTCTCAGAATGTGGGATACATTATATCCAACTTTTAAACTTGCCAAACCCCTTAAAATGTCCCCTGAACATTTTGGGAAAAGAGATACAGCATGGAAACAGGCTCTTCGGCCCACCAAGTCAACACTATCCATCGACCTTCTACTCACGCTACTTCTACGTTATCCCACTTTCTCATTCACTTCTTATACTTGTTGTGAAAATTCCTTAATATCCATGGGCTTTGGAATTGGGAATTTTCTTTTAATAGGAACATTATTGTTCTGAACATGCAACAATATCCACCCTAACTTCCAGAGACCTCACGTACCACTGAGGCACCCATTTCCAATCCACTTCTGCTAAAACCTCTCAGTCTACCAAACTGGGACTTACGCCATTTAGTATGCCAACTGTTGATCTTTTTTTTTTTAAAGGGGTGCCATATCTAACAATTCTATGTACTGATTCCCAATATGCTCATCCACTGGGACTTGATTACATAAGGCATCTTGGTCATTACAGATGAGTTGGACCAAAGGGCCTGTTTCCATGCATGTAACTCTATCACCATGAGAGTATGGCTAAAGAACTGGTAGCTTTTTTGAAATAACCAAGTTTAGCGAGGGCATTGTTATGGACTTTAGTACAGCATTTGGCAAGGTCCTGTATAGTAGGTTGGTCCAGAAGGTGAAAGCACCTTGGTAACTGGAGGCAAAATTGGCTTGGTGACAGTAGGAAGAGGATGCTTTTCTGATTGGAAGTCCGTGACTAGTGGTGTACCGCAGGTATCAGTATTGAGACCCTCGTTGTTTGCGATTTATCTTAATATCATATCATATCATATCATATATATACAGCGCGGAAACAGGCCTTTTCGGCCCACCAAGTCCGCGCCGCCTAGCGATCCCCGCACACTAACACTATCCTACACCCACTAGGGACAATTTTTACATTTACCCAGCCAATTTACCTACATACCTTAACATTTGGAAGTGAATGCAAGAGATGTGTTTAGGTATTGTGGAATGCGAGGAAGTTTGCCTCAGGCTACATCAGGATAAACAATCGGATGGAGAATTGCCGACCATCGGCAGATTGAATTTAGTTCTGACAAGTAGGAGGTAAAGCATTTTAGGAAGTCAACTAGGTTAAAAAATATACAGTAAAAGTAGGGCACTAAGGAACGTTGTTGAATAGGGAGACAATGGGCTTCAAGCCCATTGTTTCCAAACGAGCCAACACAGGTAGATGGGGTGGTGAAGGCAGCAAATGGCACGCTTTCCTTCATAGGTGGAAGCATAGAAATTAAAAAAGAGACAGTGCTGGAGTAACTCATTGGGTCAGGCAGTATCTCTGGAGAACCTGGATGGGAGACGCCTCAGTCCTGGCACACAATACTCCACATGCAGTCCTGGTCACCACTCTTTTGGAAGGATGTGGCTGCACTGGAGAAAGTGCAGAAGAGATTCACCTGGATAGGCAAACTCGAATCACAAAGAGGAGAATGGATAGGCTGGGCTTGTTGCAGTGGAGCGAAGGAGGCAGAAAGGTGACCTGAGAGAGGTATACAAAATTATAAGAGGTATAGATACTGCACAAATAATCTTTTTCTCGTGGTAGGGGTATCAAAAGCAGAGGGAAGATCATTGAAAGGAAACTTTTTTGTTTACATAGTGGTTAATACTGGAGCACTACCATGGGAGGTTATGCAATCACTACAGTCAATTTAAATCGGCTCGCGTAGAGAAGGATGAATAAAGATGCTGGCATGGACATGTTGAGACGAAGGGTGCATTCCTGTGCTGTGTAGCTTCAGTACTACAGGATTTAAGTCAGTGTTACACAGCTATTCCTGACAAGCGACTTCATGATTTTTTCTTTCAATCATTCCATGCATCTGAACTAGATCACAACAGAAAACCAGCATATAAACCCACAATGTCACCCTTTCACCTTGTTTTTCCATCAGAGCCAGCTTAGATATGCAGAAATAGAAACCAGAGCTCTGCTGACAAATCCTCATAATGACAAACGAACATAAATGCAAACAAAGGAATAAAAGGGTGTCTTGTTACCACCATGTTATCCTCATAAAATAGAAAGGAAATACGATGGTTTCTAAATATTAAACTATTCTCGCCCCCCCCCCCCTTCAAGTGTAAAAAGTTCACAATGTTATCTTCATAAAACTTCAAGACCAAAGCGAACCTGGATATTTAGTGTTGGAAAGGATACCAATTGGTGGGGTTATTATTGACAACATGAAAAAGGAACTGAAGGCTGCAAGGATGAAGGAGGAAACAGAGAACAATTATAATTATGCCAAAATACTGATGTGACATTCGCAGGCCCAGTGGCACTTGCTTGGTGGATTTTCCAGACTATTGGATGTTGTTTTATTAATACCCCAACACATTTTAAATTTACTTTTTAAAAAGTATTACAGTAAAATTTATAGTGAGGCAGGTAAAAATCTAAAGGGACCAAACAAACTGCTGGAGGGACTCAGCGGGTGAGCAGCGTTGGATGGGGGAATGTAATTGTTGACCTTGAGTCAAGAACCTGCATCAGGGCTAAACCTGAAATTCGTTCTCCTCCACAGATGCCGTATGTTCCTGCTGAAATCCTCCAGAAGATCTTTTTGCTCAACATTCTGGCATCTGCGTCTCCGGTGTCTCTAAATTAAAGGTATACATGGGACACAGGGTCCCAGCGGGTGGGAAGGGAGCATGGTAAATGTGACTTGGTGAGCCACGTGCCAAAACATCCGGATTTCCGAATGGTTGGATAGCAGATTGTGTGGTAGATCTGAGGAAGTATGGGGGGGTTTCAGTTGTACAGTCAAAAATACCATTCAGGATTATTTGCAATATTCCATTCACTGTACACAGCAACATCAGTATAAGTTATAACCATTTCCTTACCCTACCAGTCAGAGCTTTGTCAGCCTCTGTTAGTTTCACAACAGCTACTTTTTTTTCTGTTTTTCCAGGGTCTTCCACTTTTAAATCATTTTGCTGCTCTGAATGTGTTGCTTCCTGATCATTAGACTGGATGGTTGATTTGCTACTGAAGGAATTAAGAGAGAAAGAAATAATTATACATTGAAGATGGAGTCTGAAGAAGGGTCCCCATCCAAAATAGCACTTATCCACATTCTCCAGAGATGCTGCCTGACCCACTGAGTCACTCCAGCATTTTGTCTCTTTTTTTGTAAATCAGCATCTGCAGTTCTTCGTTTATACAATGAAACCCTTGTGGCTATGTGTCACAAAATAAAAGAGGATTTGATTACATTTAATGGAATATGCAGTTGTGATTTTGAAGTTAAGATTTTGCAGTTAAGATTTTGAATCTTAACATATCGTATTGCTGGACAGTTACAATAGTCTCATATGCAAGGTCTGACAAACCATGGCTCATTGAAATGTATTCAGTCATAGAGTGATACAGAGTGGAAACAGGCCCTTCGGCCCCACTTGCCCACACCGGCCAACATGTCCCAGCTACACTAGTCCCACCTGCCTGCGCTTGGTCCATGTCCCTCCAAACCTGTCATATCCAGTCCTTTATTTCCTTTAGCTACACAACTGGCCTGCAGCAATATTTCACTATTTTTTTAACATTATGTATTAACTCGAATCAGTCACTTAGAATGCACCTTGCATTTGAAGAGCATCAGGTTAACATGTACCTTCAACTTCAGTGAGGCACAGTGCTCGTGTTTATGAAGCATAGAAAAATGAGATTTTAATCAAAATTTTACATACAATTTTAATTTCCTTCATGATTCCAAGGCATAATAGGGTAGATTTTTTTTTTTAAGAAAAGTGAAAAAGGGGTCTAGTAGACAGACAATCTTACTTTTTAAAAAAGGTGACAAATTCAGGAACAGAAGTCCGTGAATAGAACCATAGATATCCATGGTACAGATTTGACCTATGCTGGCCAAATGGGCCTTTTGGGTGCATGCCATGTCCTCGTTGAACAGGTTTGTGTTCTTTAAATGATGCCCCACTTCCTGCGTAAAATGATTGTCTATGCCTCCACCAGCCTCAGAGAAGGCAAGTTCCAAACCTCACTCAATAAAAGCAAAATGTCTTCCCCAATTTTCCCCACTAATCCTTCCACCATGTTAATTCATCATACTCCTTGGCTATTGACCGCTGCTAGAGGAAAGAAATGCTTTCCCTTTCTAGCTTCCCAAACATTATGCGTGTCAATTAAATTACCCATCAATCTATTTTATTTGAAACTCTCAGATTAACCAGTCTCTCTTCACAACTCGGGGCCTGCCCAAATCTTCTTCAAACCCTCCAGAACTACCGCAACTTTCCCGTGGTGAGCTGCCAAAACTATACGCCAGGGAAGTACTGGTTAAAATCTGTGCCAAGAATAATACTGACATTTTCACTGAAAATAATAATTGAAAACAATCTGAAAAACAATTTTGAAAAAAATCACATGATCAACTTTACTCGATCTTTTTGAAGTGCAGCAGTAGGGAAAAAAATAAGATGAAAGGAAGGCTTCAAAATAAGAGTGTGTAAAGATGCATGACAGCAGTCATGCAGTTGGATGGGTGGCAAACTGGGTCCAAAATAAAAACTGAGGCAGAAGTTAAGTGGTCATACACAATGCAAAAGATGGAAATGGCATTCCACACAATCAGTGCTAGGATCACCATCACTCACACTATATTTAATGATTTGGACCCAGCAATCAAAAGTACATATTCCATTTTTTGGATGTGCTGTGACAACTCACAATTAAGGCTGCAGAAAGTACATGCATCGCAAGTAAAAATCAACATAGAGAATGGCGAGATGGAACTTCTTGCTGGAAGACAAGGAAAACCACATACTACAAGGAAACTAACAGCTCCAGAGGAATATAAAACACAAAAGGATCTAGTGGCATATGTTTGCACATACCCTGTATAGAAAGCAAAGGTTGGCAAAGTCAGAAATAGTGCAAAGCTCATTTCTGAGAGTATCGCCCTCAAGGTCTGAACTTTGCAAATGCAGGAGAAAAATAAGAGTAGCAAGATTGCTAGTAGACAGACAATCGTATTTTGCTACCCCTCACGGGCTACTTGAGAAAATATGTTTTATATTGAAGGTGTATAAAGAAAAAAGGAATTGGCAGGTGCAAGGAGACATTGGAGGAAGCTTGTGTGGAGCACATACAGCATTATAAATATGATGGGCCAGATGCCCCGTTTAAAATCTTCAGATGCCTTGTTTGTATTCATCATTGCCCATGCTCCATTAATATTACATAATTTGTAACACTGATTATTGTGCAAGTATTTAAAGGAAGATGATGAATAAGTTAGACAGCAAATTAGGAAATTTCAAACAATTAAAAAGGATGTTACACTAAAATACAAATTTGAAATTAAGTTTATGTTCCGTATGGATTAATTACTAAAAATGCAACCATACCCGGAGAGGAAACTGAACAATGTCGATGGTATATTCGGCATCTTTAGTGCTGAGGCATCTAAGCAAGAGTATGAAAAAGGTAGAAAATTAAATATTAACCATCCTACTGTGAAACAACGGTGGAGATTATTATGATTTCATGCAGCTCAAAAACCATGTTGGTTTGTCATCAAATTAAAGTCTGAATCAATTACACCTTACAACATACTAAACGACTCAACTTTAGTGAGTTTATAAAGTTTACAAATAGGATTAGTTTTATAATCCCATCCTTCTCCTCCACCACATGTTTCTATGATCACTGGTCGACATAAACTCAGTGGGCCGAAGGGCTGTTTCCATGTTGTATCTCTAAACTGGGAGTGGATTCAATAGACAATAGGTGCAGGAGGAGGCCATTTGGCCCTTCAAGCCAGCACCACCATTCAATGTGATCATGGCTGATCATTCACAATCAGTACCCCGTTCCTGCCCTCTCCCCATACCCCCTGACTCCGCTATCATTAAGAGCTCTATCTAACTCCCTCTTGAAAGCATCCAGAGAACTGGCCTCCACTGCCTTCTGAGGCAGAGAGTTCCACAGATTTATAACTCTGACTGAAAGAGTTTTTCCTCATCTCCGTTCTAAATGGCCTACCCCTTATTCTTAAACTATGGCCCCTGGTTCTGGACTCCCCCAACATTGGGAACATGTTTCCTGCCTCTAGCGTGTCCAATCCCTTAATAATCTTATATACTTCAATAAGATCCCCTCTCATCCTTCTAAATTCCAGTGTATACAAGCCCAGTAGTTTACTGTCACGTGTACCTAGGTACAGTGAAAAGCTTTTTGCGTGTTAACCAGTCAGCAGAAAGACGATACATGATTACAACCAATCCATTTACAGTGCATAGATATATAAGGGAATAACGTTTAGGGCAAGGTGAAGCCAGCAAAGTCCGGTCAACGATAGTCCAAGGGTCATCAAAGAGGTAGATAGTAGTTCAGCACTGCTCTCTGGTTGTGGTAGGATGATTCAGTTGCCTGATAACAGCTGGGAAGAAACTGTCCCTGAATCCAGCGGTGTGCGTTTTCTCACTTCTATATCTTTTGCCTGATGGGAGAGGGGAGAAGAGGGAGTGGCCAGGGTGCGGCTCGTCCTTGATTATGCTGCTGGCCTTGCCGAGGCAGCGTGAGGTTTAAATGGAGTCAAAAGAAGGGAGGATGGTTTGTGTTGCGTCCACAATTTGCTGCAATTTCTTGCGGTCCTGGATGGAGCTGTTCCCAAACCAAGCTGTGATGCATCCTCATAAAATGCTTTCTATGGTGCATCTATTGCAATTGTAATATAACATCCCGACTTCCATACCCTGACTGGTGAAGGCCAATGTACCAAAAGCCTTCTTAACCACTCTACCCGTGACGTCACTTTCAAGGACCTAGGTACCTGCACTCCTAGGTCGCTCTGCTCTACGACATTCCCCAGGGCCCTGCCATTCACCTTGGAGATCCTGCCCTAGTTTGACTTCCCAAAATGCAACACCTCACACTTATCTGCATTAAACTCCATTAGCCGTTCCTCAGCCCACTTGCCCAACTGATCAATATCCTGCTGTAATTTTTGAATACAATCCTGGCTATCTGCGATACCATGCACTTTGGTGTCACCTGTAAATTTAGTAGCCATGCCTTGTACATTTTTGTCCATATTGTTGATACACAATACTAACAGTAATGGACTCAGCACAGATCTCCGAGGCACACAACTAGTGACAGGCCTCCAGTCTGAAAAACAACCGTCCACCATCACCCTCTGCTTTCATCTGTATTCAGTTGGCTAGCTCTCCCTGGATCCCATGCAATCTAACTTTCCAAGGCAGCTTACCATGCGGAACCTTAACATTAGGAATTAACGGGTCCCTTTTAGAATGGCAAGCAGTGACTAGTGGGGTGCCGCAAGGCTCAGTGCTGGGACCGCAGCTATTTACAATATATATTAATGATTTAGATGAAGGAATTAAAAGTAACATTAGCAAATTTGCAAATGACACAAAGCTGGGTGGCAGTGTGAACTGTGAAGAGGATGCTATGAGGATGCAGGGTGACTTGGACAGGTTGGGTGAGTGTGCAGATACATGGCAGATGCAGTATAATGTGGATAAATGGGAGGTTATCCCTTTGGTGCCAAGAACAAGGCGGCAGGTTATTATCTGAATGGTGTCAGATTATAAAAATGGGAAGGGCAACGAGATCCGGGTGTCCTTGTACATCAGTCACTGAAAGTGAGCATGCAGGTACAGCAGGCAGTGAAGAAAGATAATGGCATGTTGGCCTTCATAACGAGTACAGAAGAGGTCCTGCTGCAGTTGTACAGGGCCCTGGTGAGACCACACCTGGAGTATTGTGCATAGTTTTGGTCTCCAAATTTGAGGAAGGACATTCTTGCTATTGAGGGAGTGCAGCGTAGGTTCACCAGGTTAATTCCCGGGATGGCGGGACTGTCATATGATGAAAGAGTTACCACCAGGAGGTGCCACACGATGACTGCCTCACCAACGGTCTGTCTTCGCTTTTTTCCTTCTTTGTGTTTTTAGTTTGTTGTAAAGTGTATGTTTTAGTTTATCTTTAGTTTAGTATTATGTGTGGGGGGTGGTGGGGGAAACTTTTCTTATCTCTTTCCTCGACGGAGATGCGAGTTTTTCCTTGGGGTCGTATCTCCGCCTTCACTGCAGCCTAACATCGTGGAGTTAGCGGCCTCTTGTTTGGGACTTCTAGGGACTTTGGGACCGCGTAGCCTGCGGACTTTAGCATATTGGAGCGGGCGACCCCTTTGCCAGAGCTCGGCCTTTGGTGCTCCAACCTGCGGGAGCTGCGGACTTTAACATCATGGAGCTCGCAGTCCCTGGTTAGAGGCCGACATCGGGGACTCCAAGCCGCAGGAGGAGCTTCAACCGTCCCGATGCGGGAGCTTAGACTGCCCCGGCGTGGCTCAATCGCCGTCTGCGGATGGTTCGACTCGCACGACTGCAGGAGGGAAGAAGATAAGACTTTATTGCCTTCCATCACAGTGTGGAATAGGGAGGAGCCGCCGTGATGGATGTTTATGTCAAATTTTTATGTAGTTGTGTGTCGTGTTGCTTTTATGGTATGACGGTATGGCAAACCAAATTCCTCAGATGTTGCAAAACATACTTGGCTAATAAATTACGATTATGATTATGAAGAATGGAACAACTAGGCTTGTATTCACATGAATTTAGAAGGATGAGAGGGGATCTTACAGAATCATATAATTTTTTAAGGGATTGGACTCGCTAGATGCAGGAAACATGTTCCCGATGTTGGGGGAGTCCAGAACCAGGGGCCAAAGTTTAGAATAAGGGGTAGGCCATTTAGAACTGAGATGAGGAAAAACTTTTTCACACAGAATGTTGTGAATTTGTGGAATTCTCTGCCACAGAAGGCAGTGGGGGCCGATTCACTGGATGCATTCAAAAGAGAGTTAGAAAGAGCTCTGACGGCTAGCGGAATCAAGGGACATGGGGAGAAGGCAGGAATGGGGTACTGATTGTAGATGATCAGCCATGATCACATTGAATGGCGGCGCTAGCTCGAAGGGCTGAATGGCCTCTTCCTGTACCTATTTTCTATGTATCTATGTAAATGCCTTGCTGAAGTCCATATCAACAGCATCCATGGCTTTGCTTTTTGGTTACTTGTCAACCTTTTTGGTTACATCTTCAAAAGCTCAGAATACTAAAACATGATCTCTCATGTACAAAACCATGCTGACTAATCGGCAAAAGTAACTTGAGGCTGGTTGTTGCTTGCAACAATTATTTGATTATATTCACCTGGAATTTTGTGTGCAGTTTTGGTCTCCTAATTTGAGGAAGGACATTCTTGCTACTGAGGGAGCGCAGCGTAGGTTCACCAGGTTAATTCCCGGGATGGCGGGACTGACATATGATGAAAGAATGGATCAACTGGGCATATATTCACTAGAATTTAGAAGGATGAGAGGGGATCATATAGAAACATGTAACATTCTTAAGGGATTGGACAGGCTAGATGCAGGAAAAATGTTCCCAATGTTGGGAGAGTCCAGAACCAGGGGTCACAGTTTAAGAAGAAGGTATAGGCCATTTAGGACTGAGATGAGGAAAAACTTTTCCAACCAGAGAGTTGGGAATTTGTGGAATTCTCTGCCACAGGAGGCAGTGGAGGCCAATTTTCAGGATGTATTCAAGAGAGTGTTAGATATAGCTCTTGGGGGCTAACAGAATCAAGGGATATGGGGAGAAAGCAGGAACGGGGAACGGATTTTAGATGTAGACACAAAATGCTGGAGTAACTCAGCGGGTCAGGCAGCATCTCTGGAGAGAATGAATGATGTTTCAGGTCGAGACCCTTCATCAGACTGATGTCAGGGGAGGGGGCGGAACAAAGTTAGAATGTAGTCAGAGACAGAAAGGCGAGTGGGAGAACTGGCAGGGGGAGAACTGGCAGGGGGAAGGGATGGAGAGAGAAAGCAAGGGCTATCTGAAGTTAGAGAAGTCAATGTTCATACCGCTGGGGTGTAAACTGCCAAAGCGAAATATGAGGTGCTATTCGTCCAATTTGTGCTGGGCCTCACTCTGACAATGGAGGAGGCCCAGGAGAGAAAGGTTAGATTGGGAATGGGAGTGGGAGTTGAAGTGCTGAGCCACTGGGAGATCAGGTAGGTTAAGGCGGACTGAGCGGAGGTGTTCAGTGATACAATCGCTGAGCCTGCGCTTGGTCTCGCCGATGTAGAGAAGTTGACACCTGGAACAGCGGATACAGTAGATGAGGTTGGAGGAATGCAAGTGAACCTCTGCCTCACCTGGAAAGACTGTTTGGGTTCTTGGATAGAATCAAGGCGGAAGGTAAAGGGACAAGTGGTGCATCTCCTGCGGTTGCTGGGGAAAGTACCTGGGGAGGGGGTGGTTTGGGTGGGAAGGGACGAGTTGACCAGGGAGTTGTGGAGGGAATGGTCTTTGCTGAAAGTTGAAAGGGGTGGAGATGGGAAGATGTGGTCAGTGGTGGGATCCCGTTGGTGGCAGTGGAAATGTTGGAGGATAATTTGTTGTATGTGACGGCTGATGGGGTTTGGATTGTGTTCGATCTGAACTATCAAAAAGCTACAAGATATTTTATGATGCAAATCGTAAGTATAATCAAATCATTGAAGAACCAGCCTCAAATTACTTCTACTGAATGCATTGATATTTACAAGCAGTGATCTGTTTTGGAATCACAAGGTAAACAAAGATTACTCTTAACCAGAATAAGAGCGAAGATATAACACAGCAGGCTGCAACATCTGGTGATTGGAGGCTACATGTGGTCATGTATCAAAATTATCTATGACCCGATTGATCTATGGCACACAACAAACTAACACTGAGTCAAAGTACTTTTCAACAGATACTCAGAATGTTTTCAGGCCTGCTGTACAAGCACACTAGTTATTTTTTTTAAATATAGTAAAAATGACATACTTCATTGGAGCACTATCAAACAACATAATAATGTAATAAATCTTTCACACAAGTGCAGGAATATAATGCCACCCACTACCATGTAAAACCTCTCAGTTTCTCAAGGGAGATCTTGGAATTGTACCCTGCTGGACCCAGACTACATTTGTAAAACTTTCAAGAAAGGCAGTTTTGAAATGTTTTTGCACAACACAATGGACATTTGCAGCAACTCACTGTCATTCTCTGTTGGCACATGCATTTGCAGGAATTCTGAAAACGCTCCTTTTTGCTCTAAAAGTTCCTTGTAGGTGCCAGACTCCGAAATCTTCCCATCAACCATCACCAAAATCCTATCCATTTGAGGCAGGAAACTAATACCATGAGTCACAAGCACGCGGGTCTGTAAAATTAATGCGACCAATTTGCATTAAATAACTGGTGCCTTGGGGGAGGGAGTGGGATTTAAAGTGTTTACAATATGTTTCTGATGTTGCTTACCTTGCCATTCAGCAAACCTTTGGGTCCAATCACTTTATCAAAGATATGACGACCAACATGCGCATCAACAGCAGAGAGTGGATCATCCAAAAAATACACTGCATTATTATTGTAAACTGCTCGAGCAAGACTCACCCTCTGCTTCTGTCCCCCTGACAAATTTACACCCTATTGGAGGAAATAAATAATTCAATGCATTCAATTGATTTGATCTTATTTATACAGGTCCAGCAATGGTTAGACAAGAGTACACACATGATCATGGTTCTTCTATTGAACCAAACTGCAATTTCCCCAAAGTTTCCAATACACTTTTTTATTGGAAACAGGTTGCTTCAGAAAAGGTTAGACATAATTTAATCAATAAAAGCCCCGATCAAACCTTTCCATTCTCAGTTACATATAAAAAAATAATTAACATCAGCAGCTCCGACCCAAGGCCACACCAGGACAACGGGCTTTAAGGCCATGATTAGACGAGATTAAGAGCTTTAAAACATGGAAGGGTCAAGATGGCATCAGGAATGTGGTTACTGTCAGTGTAAGAGGAATCTACTATTCTCATACCACAATCATTACACTCTGGTACTTATGATTGTGCGATGTACAGTAAGATTTGACCGATTTGTGTGCAAAGGTTTCACTGTCTGACAATAAAGTACAATTTGACAATAAAGTATAATTGAACATTTCATCACATTCAGCATTTCAAAAAAATTAATCGAGTATTAAATAGAGCAAGAAGAAAACCTACATCAGAAATACTCAAAATAAAGACAATGCTCACATTATTCTCTACACGCTAAACCTTTCTGCCTCAAGTTCCCTGCAAATATGACATTTGATACACTTAAATAGATGGCAGTCTGTTCAATGCAAATTTCACTTCCTGTTGTGCTTCTGCTACCCTCCAAATAAGACAATTAAAATTTGATGCAGGATATGTGACAAAAGCAGGTACAAATTAATTTGCTCTGGTCAAGTATGGACATTTGAATGGAACAAATGTATCCATCAGCAGGTTTGAAGAGTTGAATGACCATTTCCTCATATATACATACAAAAATGATTGTCATAGAAGTTTCACAATATATTTCTTATCATTAAATATTTAGCAGATACAATCATAATCCATTAATATACAATTTCATGATGATGCAAAAGTGGTTTCCATCTGCAAATATTTTTTTACAGTGGACAATTTTAAATATGATTACCAATTTATAAAACAAATTGTGCATACTCGACCTTTTCTCCTATTTCGGTTTCATCTCCTGCAGGCAAAACCTCCAGGTCAGGCAGCAGTGCACAGCTCTCAACCACTATTTTGTACCACTCTTCCGCTAATTCCTCACCAAAGAGAATGTTGCGTTTTAAAGAAGCATTCTGAATCCAGGCTTGCTGTGGAACATAAGCCACTGACCCCTGCAAATAAACTAAATCATCAGTCATTTTCAACTTTTTTTTTCAGATTCCATGTAATCCATAAGAATTTTTTTTTTTAAATAGCAAATTAGTTTGAAAGATATGCTAGTTCAACAAGCTTGTTGGTTGATTCCATCCAAGATTTTACAGCCCTCTAAAAGGTCATTGATGGTGTATTGGAGGGTGTGGGGTGACCTTGCAGAAATCTCTCAAATCTAAATAGGTTTTAAATCTATATGCTGAAGGTGTGAGGGGAAA
Source organism: Rhinoraja longicauda (assembly GCF_053455715.1). NCBI lineage: Eukaryota > Metazoa > Chordata > Chondrichthyes > Rajiformes > Arhynchobatidae > Rhinoraja > Rhinoraja longicauda. The sequence goes on along the minus strand of NC_135973.1, from coordinate 36,198,702 downwards.
GATATGAAGGGGATCCAAAGGTCAACTTTTCCCCACTGGGAAAAGGGTGGTGCATACACAGAACTAGAGGCTCAGGAAAGTACAATTTTGATATTTAAGACTTTTATACAGGTACATGAATAGAATAGGTTTGGAGGGATATGGACCAAGCACAGGCAAATGTGACTAGCTTGGTTAAACAATTTGCTCGGCACAGAGGAGTTGGCCCAAAGGACCGTTGCCCTACTGCATAGCTCTATGACCAAGCATTGGAAAAGCTGAACGGTAAAAAAAAATCAATTAGTCCCAGATGCTCGTAAGCCATGCTTTGGTGAGAAAATGATTTAAAAACCAGTTAGCCAAGCTAAATAAAATTCTCGCTGAATGTGGTACAGGACAGATGATTGTCTTCATTCATGATCATAAATGATAGAAACATAGAAAATAGGTGCAGGAAGAGGCCACTTGGCCCTTCGAGCCAACACCGCATTCATTGTGATCATGGCTGATCATTCACAATCAGTAACCCGTGACTGCCTTTTCCCCAAATCCCTTGATTCCACTAGCCCCAAGATCTATCTAACTCTCTTTTAAATTCATCCAGTGATTTGGCCTCCACTGTGGCAGAGAATTCCACAAATTCCACGAATTCCACAAATTCACAGCTCTCTGGGTGAAAAAGTTTTTTCTCACCTCAGTTTTAAATGGCCTCCCCTTTATTCTTAGACTGTGGCCCCTGGTTCTGGACTCGCCCAACATTGGGAACATTTTTCCTGCATCTAGCTTGTCCAGTCCTTTTATAATTGTATATGTCTCTACAAGATCCCGTCTCATCCTTCTAAACTCCAGTGAATACAAGCCCAGTTTTTCCAATCTTTCCTCATACGATAGTCCCGCTATCCCGGGGATTAACCTCGTGAACCTATGCTGCACTGCCTCAATAGCAAGGATGTCCCTCCTCAAATTAGGAGACCAAAACTGCACACAATACTCCAGATGTGGTCTCACCAGGGCACTGCACAACTGCATAAGGACCTCTTTAACGCTGTGGTAAAAGCCAGCTTCTTCCAACTTCATACCATAGCTAAAATAAAACCTTTCCTCCAATTCGACGACACTGAAAAAATCATTCACACTTTCATTTCCTCCCGCCTAGACTACCGCAACTCCCTATACACTGGGATCAGCCAATCATCCCTGTCCCGCCTGCAACTGGTCCAAAACGCCGCAGCGAGACTCCTGACGGGTACCCGTAAAAGGGACCACATCACCCCGATTCTGGCCTCTCTCCACTGGCTCCCTGTACGGTACAGAATCAACTTCAAGCTCCTCCTATTCACATATAAAGCCCTAAATGGACATTCCCCTCCCTACATCAAAAATCTTCTAACCCACCTCTCTAACTCCAGGTCCCTCAGGTCGGCCGACTTGGGGCTACTCAATATCCCGCGGTCTAGGCTTAAGCTCAGGGGTGACCGCACTTTTGCGGTTGCAGCTCCTAGACTGTGGAACAGCATCCCTCTCCCCATCAGAACTGCCCCCTCCATCGACTCCTTTAAGTCCAGGCTCAAAACCTATTTCTACTCCCTAGCGTTTGAGGCCCATTGAGGAGGCGCTGTGAACTGTTTTGTATGTGCTGTTATGTTTGTGTGCTACTGTATGTTTCATTTTTTCCTTAGTACCTAAACAGATGTACAGCACTTTGGTCAACGTGGGTTGTTTTTAAATGTGCTATACAAATAAAATTGACTTGACTTGACTTGACTTGACTCCTACACTCAAATCCTCTCGTTATGATGGTCAACATACCATTCGCTTTCTTCACTGCCTGCTGTACCATATCATATCATATCATATCATATATATACAGCCGGAAACAGGCCTTTTCGGCCCACCAAGTCCGTGCCGCCCAGTGATCCCCGCACATTAACACTATCCTACACCCATTAGGGACAATTTTTATTTTTTTTTAACATTTACCCAGCCAATTAACCTACATACCTGTACGTCTTTGGAGTGTGGGAGGAAACCGAAGATCTCGGAGAAAACCCACGCAGGTCACGGGGAGAACGTACAAACTCCTTACAGTGCAGCACCCGTAGTCAGGATCGAACCTGAGTCTCCGGCGCTGCATTCGCTGTAAAGCAGCAACTCTACCGCTGCGCTACCGTGCCGCCATACCGTACCTGCATGTTTATTTTCAGTTACTGGTGTGCAAGGACACCCAGGTCTCGTTGCACTTGCCCTTTATCTAATCTGACACCATTGAGATAATAATCTGCCTCCTTGTTTTTGCTGACAAAGTGGACAACCTCACAAGTGGATAACCTCACATACTCAATAACCCACGTCTGTAGTCGCTTTTTTGCTCTGGTTTATTTTCACCCATATGTTTAGACCGTAATGGTGTATCCTTATTGTTTTGATGTGTTTATGCTCTATTCTTAATTATTAACTGTATGTTTGTGTTGTCATTTGTGAGTGGAGCACCAAGGCACATTCCTTGTATATGCATACTTGGCCAATAAACCTATTCATTCATTCATTTATCTATATTATACTCCATCTGCCATGCATCTGCCCACTCACTCAACCTGTCCAATTCACCCTGCAACCTCCGAACATCCTCTTTGCAGTTCACACTGCCACCGAGCTTTGTGTCATCTCCAAATTTGCTAGTGTTACTTTTAATTCCATCATCCAAATCATAAGTATATATTGTAAAAAGTTGCGGCCCCAGCACCAAGCCTTGCGGCACTCCACTCTCCACTGCCTGCCATTCTGAAAAAGACCAGTTTATTCCTACTCTTTGCTTCCTGTCTGCCAACCTATTCTCTATCCATGTCAATACCCTACCCCCAATACCATGTGCTCTAATTTTGCACACTAATTTCCTGTGTGGGACCTTATCAAAGACTTTCTGAAAGTCTAGATACACTACATCCACTGCCTCTCCTTCATCCATTTTACTTGTCACATCCTCAAAAAATTCCAGAAGATTAGTCAAGCAGGACTTCCCCTTCATAAATCCATGCTGACTTGGACCAATCCTTTTACTACTACCCAAATGTGCCACTATTACTTCTTTAATAATTGACTCCAGCATCTTCCCCACCACCGATGTCAGACTAACTAGTCTATAATTCCCTGTTTTCTCTCTCACTCCTTTCTTGAAAAGTGGGTAACATTAGCTACCCACCAATCCACAGGGAACTGATCCTGAATCTATAGAACATTGGAAAATGATCACCAATGCATCCACGATTTCCAGAGCCACATTCTTGAGTACCCTGGGATGCAGACCATCAGGCCCTGGGGATTTATGAGCCTTCAGTCCCATCAGTTTACCCAATACTATTTCTCACCTAATGCAAATTTCTTTCAGTTCCTCTGTCTCACTAGATCCTCTGTCCTCTAGCACATCTGGGAGATTGTTTGCGTCTTCATTAGTGAAGACAGAACCAAAGTACCTGTTCAACTCTTCTGTCATTTCCTTATTCCCCATAATAATTTCACCTATTTCTCCCTTCGAGGGACCCACATTTGCCTTTACTAATCTTTTCCTCTTAACATACCTAAAGAAGCTTTTACTATCCTGCTTTATATTCTTGGCCAGCCTACTCTTGTACTTCATCTTTTCAGCCCGTATTGCCCTTTTTGTTACCTTCTGTTGTCCTTTGAAAGTTCCCCAATCCTCTGGCTTCCTGCTCTTTGCTATGTTATACATCTTTTCTTTTAGTTTTATTCCATCCCTAACTTCCCTTGTCAGCCACGGTTGCCCCTTGCTCCCCTTAGAATCTTTCTTCCTCTTTGGAATGAAATGATTCTGCATCTCCTGGATTATGCCCAGAAATTCCTGCCATTATTTCCTCTTTGTCCACAGGCTTTTGAAATCTTTTGACAAAGTTACAGACTGAGAACAGAACGGAAAGGCAAGTTAAATAAAAGGAAGGTTTGAATGATGGAGAACACCGGGACCATTGCAATTCACAAATCTACAAGAATGATTTGCATTTAAGAGCATGAAACCCTAGCAATATCTGCAAATGAGAAAAGAAAACTCAAACAGTAACAATGCAGATGCAATTTTATACAAAAAATCTTGCAAACTGGGCAGTTAATTAATAGAATTGCAAGATGTATATATCAAATAGGAAAAAATAAAAATGCCACAGAAAGGGGCAAAAAAGGCAAATTACATAGAATAACAGGGATTGAAAGGAGTGAACAAAAAGGACCTGAGACATTTAAACTAATGAATGGATTGCACAGGGTAAATGTAGAGAAAGTCCTTCGAAAGATGGAAAAATGTTAAAAGCATGGGATCATTCAATGAAGATACGAATAAATCCAAAATGGAAATCATAATGTGTCAGAATATGGAACTTGTTACCCTAGGAAATATTGAATGAAACAACTTTGATGTTTTCCAAAGCAAATCACATGAGAACATGCTAAGAGGACTAAAGGAACATTGAAGATTATGATAACGTAGATTAAATGGGAGATTATGGTTTATGTGACACAGCACAGCAGAGTTTAGTTGCCTAACATGTTGATGTTTCACATGCTATCTAATTCTATTTGAAGGTATCCCAAACCAAAAATCAAATTTCCAATTGCAAAAAATGTTTGAAAATTCATGTAAAAAATAAAATGTATACACTAATAAAATAATAACAAATGCAGTTAATTCCGCTATTTTAACAGCAGGGGGTGAGAATTAATATTATAAAATTCAAACTGCACCCACAGCAACATGCTACGAATCTGTATTCTAGCCAAGTCAAGTCAATTTTATTTGTATAGCACATTTAAAAACAACCCACGTTGACCAAAGTGCTGTACATCAGTTCAGGTACTAAGAACGAACATACAATGGCACACAAACATAACAGCACATACATAAACAGTTATTCTTATTATTATCCTTCTAATGAGAGATTACTTGGTCAAAACACATCCCTCCACAATTATTGAATAAGCTCCATCTCCTGCCACTGAAAACATTAACTAGCCACCTCCAAGTTGTCTCACCCTGCCCCCACACAGGGTGAGTTCATCAAAATAGAAAGGTCCCACTTAGCCAACTTAGAACTTGGATGCAAAAATAGGAACCCAAGTATGTAGGGATTTCTGCTGAAGTTTTACTACTGCTAGAACAATAAACAGCCCTCTGCTTGTCCAGTCTTGTCGGTAACCAGGGGACCAGTACTTGTCGGTAACCAGCCAAGTCTTCAATGGCAGGTATACACTAATAACCATATAACAATTACAGCACGGAAACAGGCCAGTTTGGCCCTTCTAGTCCATGCCGAACACTTTCTCCGACCTAGTCCCATCTACCTGCTCTCAGACCATAACCCTCCAATCCCTTCCCATCCATATACCTATCTAATTTACTCTTAAATAATAAAATCGAGCCTGCCTCCACCACTTCCACCGGAAGCTCATTCCATACACCCTCTGAGTAAAAAAGTTACCCCTCATGTTACCCCTAAACCTTTGTCCCTTAATTCTGAAGTTATGTCCCCTTGTTTGAATCTTCCCCACTCTCAAAGGGAAAAGCTTACCCACGTCAACTCTGTCCGTCCCTCTTAAAATTTTAAAAACCTCTATCAAGTCCCCCCTTAACCTTCTGCGCTCCAAAGAATAAAGACCCAACCTATTCAATCTCTCTCTGTAGCTTAAGTGCTGAAACCCAGGCAACATTCCAGTAAATCTCCTCTGTACTCTCTCTATTTTGTTGACATCCTTCCTATAATTTGGCGACCAGAACTGCACACCATATTCCAGATTCGGCCTCACCAATGCCTTGTACAATTTTAACATTACGTCCCAACTTCTATATAATGAACCAATTATAAACCTGGTGGTGTGTACCTGGAGGGGTACATGTATAGGTTTTTCAGAATCAGCCATGACTTTACCCCGACTTTATAATGAACATATTATTTAGTTTTGTTTCGAGATACAAGGCGGAAACAGACCCTTCGGCCCATCGATTCCACGCCGACCAGCAATCACCCAGTACACTAGCACTATCCTACACATTAAGGAGAATTTACAAAAGCTGATTAACCTACAAACCTGTTTGCCTGGAGTTTGGGAGGAAACTGGAGCATCCAGAGAAAATCCACACAGGTCACAGGGAGAACGCACAAACTCCAAACAGTCAGCACCTGTAGTCAGGATTGAACCCAGGTCTCTGGTGCTGTAAGGCAGCAACTCTACCATGCCACCCCTTATCTTGCAGTTACTTCAGATCCAAAGAAAATGTGCATGTTTATCTTCCTAAATCAACTCCCATGAAAAGATTCACTCAAGTCTTGGGCAAATGACTGCAGAAGAGCAGTTATAAATTATTTTTAAAGTAATATTACATGAAGAGCAAATCATTTTCTTCTTGGGATTAAGGATGACTTGTTTCCCTTTGTGTTTTGGGGTTCTGAGGTGAACAGCGAGTCCAATGTGGAAACTGCAGATTTTTCCACAAATGAGGCAGGAGGCACTTAATGGGATGGACAAGTTGTTTGTTTGTGAGGTGATGTGCTCTTTCTACCAATGATGAAGGTATCGGATATGCTCCAGGTTCATGGCTTCAGGGATCTCAACATCTTGACTGTTCCTTCCCCACTTCGAGCAGTCAAGGAGTCAGTGGGGATGTTGCACTTTTTCTACGAAACGTTGAGCACATCCCTCAATGTTATTTTTTATCTGTTGATAAATACCCTCTAACAGTAGAGTTTGGCACTATGTATGCAAACACCATGGTCTGCAACTAGGTCCTCAATGTAGGGAACCTTTTACTTTTCTTGCAACTACCCGACCATATCAAGAGCATCCTCTGTAACCCACTGAATGGCAAAATTACCAGTTAAGAGCATAAAATCAATAATTGAAGCCTAATCCAACATATGTAGGCAACAAAACCAAATAACAGTCTCCATTCTAATATCCAGTCCTCAGGTTAAGATTATCTTTTCACTTTTCATTTTAGCCTCCTTTCCATTTGTAAATACAAATAGAATAGAATGACATTTTACCTTAACAGCAACATAGCCTTCCATTTTCTCCATTTCTCCGAGCAACGCCGAGAGTAGGGAAGATTTCCCACATCCAACAAGTCCAACAACAGCTATGAGAGTGCCTTCAGGAATTTCTACACTAATACTGTGGAATAGAGAATGGAAATAGAAGCTTATGAATTAAAAAACAAAAAGGTAATTACAGTGGCAAACAGTAAACTTGTCAAGTATATTTGATCCAAGCCTGTCCAATTAGTTTTCCTTGTTACAATTGACTGACTTAAATTTAATTCACAAATATAAAGGGGCAATCAGTTTCCCACCAGGAGGTAGTGCAGTGCAGTGGCACATCCAAACTCATGTTCAAACTCTTTGACAATGCCACTGCAGAGTTGTAGATGTAGCCTAGCCCATCACACAGACCAGACTTCCCACCATTGAATACAAATACATTACATGTTACCAAAAGCAGTCTACGGTTTGTACCTCCTGAATAAAATATGAATCAGGGTCAGTGTTTATAACTGTAATTGTTGGGAATGTTGCCCAACCCAATCAGATAATTTGAAAACAATTGATAGCAGTATTCAATGCAATTCAATCTTCACTAAGCAGCAATTTGAATGAATATAACTTTTGAATGCCATCTCTAATAAAACTTCAAATCATGTTGAAATGCTACATCTGAAGATGAAGTCCTTTCCCTGCAACCTCCCCCATCCTCCACCACCCATACACTGAAATCAAAATTACCGTACAAAGACTCCATTGTACTTTATGGTTGTTTAAGCACCAATTATTATGAAAGGCTAAAAGCATTTTTGTGTTTGAAGGAACATAGTGTAGTGCATGATCGCAATTGACAGTGTTGTCTGCCAAGCACTGTTCAGTTACACAATACTTAGAATAGTCTTAGGTTTCACCCCCAGCTATTATCTAAAAAGAGAGCATATCATTTATGTTTCAACTCCGCCAAGGTCAGAGTTGAACCTGACCTTGGCGGAGTTGAAACATAAATGATATGCTCTCTAAAAAACAAAAAAGTGATTACAGCGGCAAGCAGTAAACTTGTCATGTATATTTGATCCAAGCCTGTCCAATTAGTTTTCCTTGTTACAATTGACTGACTTAAATTTAATTCACAAATATAAAATTTGTGAATTATATTTTATATTCTCAAATAAAATATTTTTATCAATATAAAATAAAGGTCATACAGCAGTACAGATTATTCTAAGAAGATAAATACAGGAGTGTCCATTTGAACAATCTAAATTAATATGGATTATGAAACTCAGATTAACTTCCACAGAAGGAATGTAACGTTTCCTTGTTCAAGGTGACAGCTCGTCATGGATAATGTATACTGGTGTTGCCCACAATCACCTCATTCCAATAAAGTGAGTAATTAATTAAACCAAGGTTAGGGAAGTTTGTTACAAACGTACAGAGCTAAGTGAGGCCACAGTTGCAAGTACTTGCACAGTTCTGGTCTGCCTCCCCAGGTTAGCTGGAATAACATTAGAGGCAGTCCAAAGGGGATTCACCAGGCTAATTCTTGGGTTGGCCCATCAGGAGGGGCTAAACAGGTTGGGCCTGTATTCTTTAGTTTGGAAGAAAACTGGACAATCTTAAAGGAAATATATAAATCCTAAGAGGGCATGACAGGTAGATATAAAATGCTTTCACTGATGGGAGAAACTCAAACAAGGGTATAACGTCAAGATAAGGGGTTAGTTTAAAGCCAAGGTCTAGAGAAATGTCTTCTCAAGGTATCGGGTGAATCTCTAGAGTGGTGGAGAAATATTAGAAATATTGAAAGAGGAGGTTTACCTCTGCTTGTACTCCATTTTAAGATTTCATGCCAAATTTAAAAAACTCAGCAGCAACTTACATAGAAACAAAGATCCATTCTTTTATCAGATGGTTCCCTGGATAGGCCAAAAAGAGCAGTATTTGTCTCTCAACCACCTATTCCCAACACAATCTTCAATCCTCCTTGCACACTACCAACCCACCTAAAAACATAATTTCTTCAGCAAAATCTTTTACATAAATATTTTACACATAATTAAACACTCATTTGGAAAAGAAAACAATTGAATTGCAAAACCACAAATCTGGAAATCATTTTCAAAAAAATAATAACATTGCATTATCAAACAAAGTATTTTTGTTTCTTACTTATTAAGGCATGGAGGATCTTCTCTGGACCAACTGAAAGTTCCATTGTACACAATGATACTGTTCAATGCTATTTAGAATAAAATACAATTAATCTTTCATACAAATAATTTGTTACTCTTTAAGTCTTTCACTATGGTCTCATTTTGGATCTTGTTAATTTATATGCTGGCTTATTTTAGCCAGGACATTAATGACAATACAAACACTAAACCACTGTTTAGTTGATAAAAAAAGTAAAATATGCCAAATGTACAATCAAAATGGTTGACAATCTTATTATGGTATAGGAATTCTAGGAAAGCAGCTTTGGTTGTACATAATGGAGTTTACAGAGTACTATCTTTACATATCTGCTGTGCTGTTGCAGGTAAGAATTTAATTGTTCCATTTCAGGGCATATACATATCAGGGCACTCGTGAATCGTGATGTGAAATGAAACGACGTTACTTAAAAGATGTCGATTGATTAAAGCTCTTTAGAACATGGAGTACATAAATATACTGCGTAAAAAGCAAGTTCTCTCTTTTTAGATTAAACTTTTTATAAAGAAAAGATCAACTTTGGGAATAAGTCTTTTAACAAAAGGGTTTGCACACAATTTCTAGTCAAAGAGGATTATGCCATTTGATTTTTAACCTTAAAAGACATGACTCATTTATTCCAAAAATCATCAATAAAACATTTTTTTTCCATTTGCTTTGGGGAGAGTGCCAATAATAAAACAACTTCCTAAACTTGCACATCTAAATCATAAACACAAGATTAAAAAGCATGCGCAGGGATTTTTTTTTTTTTTTTTAAATCGCCATTTCTTACTGTATTATGTTTTCCAATTGTAAGTCCATGCAATTGGACCATTTAGCAGTTAAAATTGCAAAACTAATCTTGAATTGACAGGATAAATAAATAATTCATGTTCCTTGCATGTTCAAAAAAGGGAATGATCATTTTGAGCCAGCATTTTGCACATTTAATACTGGAACGTTGTAATAAAATTTGCAAGATGCCAAGCTGAGAGCCTTACTTCATTGTTCATATAGGATAGTCCCTTCCTACTTACAGCCTGGGTTGAATTGCCTGTCCACAGCATCTAGGTCCAGTTCGTCATGAGAGAGAAATGTCTCCAGACGGTCCAAGGAAACGCTTGCCTGAAAACAAAATAATGAAATAGATTTTACATGTACCAATTTGCAACTGTGAAAGATAGCTTTCATAGAAACATAGAAACATAGAAAATAGGTGCAGGAGTAGGCCATTCGGCCCTTCGAGCCTGCACCGCCATTCAATATGATCATGGCTGATCATCCAGCTCAGTAACCTGTACCTGCCTTCTCTCCATACCCCCTGATCCCTTTAGCAAAAAGGGCCACATTTAACTCCCTCTTAAATATAGCCAATGAACTGGCCTCAACTACCTTCTGTGGCAGAGAATTCCACAGACTCACCACTCTCTGTGTGAAGAAATGTTTTCTCATCTCGGTCCTAAAAGACTTCCCCCTTATCCTTAAGCTGTGATCCCTGGTTCTGGACTCCCCCAACATCGGGAACAATCTTCCCGCATCTAGCCTCTCCAACCTCTTAAGAATGTTATATGTTTCTATAAGATCCCCCCTCAGTCTTCTAAATTCCAGCGACTACAAGCCTAGTCTATCCAGTCTTTCTTCATATGAAAGTCCCGCCATCCCAGGGATCAACCTGGTGAACCTTCTCTGTACTCCCTCTAAGGCAAGAACGTCTTTCCTCAGATTAGGAGACCAAAACTGCACACAATACTCCAGGTGCGGTCTCACCAATGCCCTGTACAACTGCAGAAGAACGTCCCTGCTCCTAAACTCAAATCCTCTTGTTATGAATGCCAACATACCATTCGCTTTCTTCACTGCCTGCTGCACCTGTACGCTTGCTTTCAATGACTGGTGCACCATGACTCCCAGGTCACGTTGCATCTCCCCTTCTCCTAATCGGTCACCATTCAGGTAATACTCTGCTTTCCTGTTCTTGCCGCCAAAGTGGATAACCTCACATTTATCCACATTATATTGCATCTGCCATGCATTTGCCCACTCGCCTAATCTATCCAAGTCACTCTGCAGCCTCCTAGCATCCTCCTCGCATGTAACACTGCCACCCAGCTTCGTGTCATCTGCAAACTTAGAGATGTTGCATTCAATTCCCCCGTCCAAATCATTAATATACACTGTAAATAACTGGGGTCCCAGCACTGAGCCTTGCGGTACCCCACTAGTCACTGCCTGCCATTCCGAAAAGGACCCGTTTATTCCTACTCTTTGCTTCCTGTCCGCCAACCAATTTTCTATCCACCTCAACACTGAACCCTATGAAGCAAACTTTAATATAGCTCAACCACGTTTTAGCACAAATTAATAGGATTAATAGAAAGTCTGGAGTTGCATTTTCCACTCAAGAATCTTTTGAGAACTTCTCGCTTGAAAAACGCACAAGTGGAAAGTCGTGGGAATCTTAGACACACATCAGCCTGGATAGTGTCATTTAACTATTCAGTTTAGGTCTCAAAACATTTACGGGATTTAGAATGTAATTTCTTTGTAAAATGGGTGGAAATGAGATGTGTGCACTTGGATTATTTAAAAGGGTCATAAACATTTTCATTACACAAAATCATCATGAATCTATCTAGCTCACAGAGAAGCGATTCGAACGAAACTACACTTTCCAGATATTGGTCCACAAGCTTGTGTATAGTACTTCAAGTATATTATTCAATCATCACATCCAAGTACATTTTAAATACAAAGTTTATATCTATAATTATGCAATGAAACCCAGACTTCTATCAGTACCTGGGGAAAAATATGTTTTCCCAGTCCACATTATCCTAACCTATCCATTCTTGCTGCAGATAAAATTTGCCAACCATGTCATCCTGCTCAAGTCTGACTTTAGGAATTTTGCCAAGTTCTTAAAAAGTCAATGCTGGACCAGGAGAAACATTCACGAAAATCCTCTAAAAATCGGTGCCCTATTTGCAAATTTATCAACACAAAATATATTTACATTTATTATATATTTAATAGGTTTATAAATAATTATCTAATTATTCATATTAAAATATATTTATATTAGAAGGGTTTCAATCTACCTGTACCAAACTGCTAATGACCATGGGTAGCATGTTGAGCGGAAATCTGAGAATGTTAAAAAGCGCCAGAGAAACAAAAGCTTTCTGAGCATCCAACACATTCTTCTCATCGATAAGCACATATACTCCAAATGTACATAAAGCAACCTATTCAAAATGAAGAGAAAGCACATTGTAATCATTTTTTAAACGTATAACGCACAGAAGTAAAGAACCCAACTATGGAAAAAAATTAAATACAGGAATCATAGGCATGAATTTAATATAATGACAATCTAATATTGTCACAATAATATCAAACACTAGAATATTTCAAGTTAGAGTAAATTTTACTTCACTGCTTAGGATATCATGAGTTAAACCTTATTGCCATTTGTAATTGTTAGTCGACTTATGCAACTATACAATTACACTACATTGAAACCAGCAAACACTAATTTATGTTGTCCCTCCACTCTCCTGGTATGATACAGAAGTTTAGCCACAATGGCATGGCATTGGAAGGTTAAATATTTCACAATTCAGTGTGCAACATCCTCCATATGTCTTGTATCTGCAGTGTTGTCCCACTAATGCAAGCAAAAATCTGTGGTTACAGGCATTGAATATCTTTGCACAATGAACCCTTTCCACAGAATTAGCTAAAGAAATTAGTATTGCCATGCATTTCACTGCCTCGTTGTTTTAACCATGTGTGTTAGTGGCTATTTAATGCAGAGCTCTTATTTAAAACCTTTAAACAAATGTCGAACACTTCTCTCTATCGTGGAGTTAAAGCGCTGCCAAAAACTCTATTCATTTTTCAAAGATGGACTGTTAGACATAAAACAGAGCTCGAAGAACATTCAATTTGAAGATCAGGATTGACAGTCTGCTGCAAAATATAATCCACATTCAATGAGTAATGCCTTGCATTAAAAAAAATGTGGGATTCCTAGAGAGCAATTGAAAGAGGGCATTTTGTACCCTTTATTATTGTGCAAGAAGTGTTGTTATTTCATGAGCTGGGGAAATACATTACTCAATGAGAAAGCAAAAAAAGTGTAGAATTGTAGTATTGAACAATTTTGGTTGGATTTGTGGAATCCACTTTGATTTGAATATCAGTTTCAAAAGCAATAGCCTTGACAGAAGCTTAACATTGCAGAAAAAATAACTGACCTGTGGGACAATAACTAGTATTTCTATAAACATGACAGCTCGCCCGGTGCGGGAAAGCGCACAATGCAGATGCTTAGCAAGGACAAGTTCATGTTCAAGAATATTTTGTAACAGCACACATAAACCCCTAGTTCCATTAACAAATAATTTTCTCCCTCTCTCACTCGTTAACTTGAATATACCAATATGTTGGTAATCTTTCAATAATGAGAGAAAGCAAGGTTAATCACTAGAGCTGAATCTATGTGCAAAATACTAAATACTAAACAATGCACTGACACAGGAAATTACTCTGGAATCCCAGGTTTGTGTTTCAGTCAGTGAAGTGTTTTTTAGTCATTGATGATCCACTTCAAATAATTAAAAGAACTCAATTGAGTAAATTGCATTGGACAGTGAGTCTGTCTGGACTTCATCCGAGCTGAAAGCCAACACGCAAGTGCATACCGTTGTGGAACTCTTCAATTTTCATTTTTATTCTGCCATCTACTCTCTATCATATATACACTCTTAAAATAGGTCGAGAATTCTTTCCAGTCATAAATTCTTTCCTCAAGACAACACTGTACGCAGAATAATATACTGCAGGCAGCAATGCATCTCTCGTGGGCATTCTTTAACCTAATGTAGGCATAAAGTTACTGTAGCTCATATGCAGCACTTCCCTTTTCAGCTTTAAAACATAATATAACATTGAATAAAAATATTCTCTAATCTTGTTCCACTCCTTGGTTTCCCCTCCTCTGAATTTTATCACTTCTTTTTTACAGCTAACGCTTTTGTGGGGATTGTGTTAGGATTAACAAACTCATTGGGAAGGCCGACTCCGTTCTGGGGGCGAAGTTGGATTCATGGGAGGTGGTCTTGGAGGGGAGGATGCTCCTCAAACTGCAGAGCAATCTTGGACAACACAGGTCAAACCCTCTATGACGCACTGGTCAACCTGAAAACTACCTTCAGCAACAGACTGGTTCCACCAATATGCAGGACAGAACGCCACAGGAGATCCTTCTTCCCTGTGGCTATCAAACTGTAGAACTCCCCCCCCCCCCCCCCTTCTGTCATGGGGTGGGGTAGATCGACTCCCCCCCCACCGCCCCACCGAACTCCCCTCCCTCCCCAATCCTTTCCACTCATCACTTCATTTTCATGTTTCATATATTTTGTGTTTTATGACTGCTGGCAGATCAATTTCCCTCCTGGGATATATAAAGTTCTATCGTATCGTATGCACTTCGCTGCAAGATAGTCTTTGACATATTTCCCTATTACATGGACGTATAGGCCAATTTTGATAATGTTATAAATTATACGTAAATATATACTGTTCCAATACTTTTCTGAAAAAGTACAAAATATAAATGTGGTTATCAAACATTAAGTGTCATAGGATAATTCAACTTTTAGAATATCATTTTAGTGAAAGGTCATGATAGACAAATAAAATCTACAATGATAGAAAAATATTGCTCCTTCTATAAATATTTATGTTCAAATCAAATGTTTGCTGATAATAATGTTTCATACTATTTATAACACTTGTCTATGTAAAAACAGCATTGTCTCAATACTCAGCACTGCATTATATTATTAGATGGTTAATAAAATCATTAAATCTTTTATGCCAATGATCACCAGGGATCAATGGATTTTTGGAGTGAATGCCTTCCCTGTAATCCACAACATGGAAAATGGTCAGCAGTAGCTTAATCAAATAGGACTGCTGTCGATTTCTTGACATTGCGTTGTCCAGGAACTTTAGGTATAGCTAATCTCATTAGCACGTTAGTTACTTCGTTGATATTGACATATCCAATGAGACCATTGTACTGTTTAGGTACAAGTGGGTAAGTGGGCAAAGACTTTTGTAGCTTATTCATATTTAGGCTTCAGTGAGATGCAGTAGCATTTATCTAATTATTTAATACATGTTGACATGAAGGCTGTTGTAAGGAGTTATTATTCCAACAGCAATTATTCAAACAGCAACTTTAATGGTAGACTGTGCGTCTGCTAAATAGGCTTTTCCCTCTTTCAACAGGTTTTTCCTACGCCCCTCAAAAATGTTGGGGAAGGTCGGAAAAGCCCAGTTAGCAGACACATTTGGTGGCAGTGTATGACCAATGATTGAATTTCTTGGAGGCAACATAGAGAGCTGCTGGGGGAAGTGCATTTGATATGATGCACATAGATTTTAATGCATCATCTTTTTATGAAGTTTCACAGATCAGTAAAGCAAGGCTGAAGGAATCCAAAAAGGGGAAGGCTGGATTCATAATTGCCTCAATAGCAGACAACAAAAGGTGACATTCAAGGGAAGTTTTAACAACTGAACAACTCTGGGCAGGGAGCATCTGCAAGGGTTAGTGCCAGGTCTAATAAAGAATTATTCACATGAAACATGCCCTGCCTGATCCGTTTAGTGTCTCCAGCATTTTAAGTTTATATTTCAGAGTTTGTATATCCTTGCTTTTCATGGTATATTTTATGGCAATGATTTGGGTTTAAACACAAGACTCGTAGCAGAGTGAAGGAAATACACTGTGTCATGGGGTCTGGATGTCATGAACAGCTAGTTCCTAAAAATAGCAACGTCATAATAACCAGATTAATCTGTTTCATGTGCATTCAAAAATGTAATCTGCAAGGACATTCTAGCCAATTCCTCTTCGAGATTAGTGTTAAGAACCTTTTACATTTCACTCGAGACAGTTAACTGTGACCTGGTTTAATATTTCACCAAAATGCCTGCATTCCTTTACAAGCCCACACTGGAGTAACCTAAATGTTCCAATTTCTCCTGTGGGAAATAAACCGAGTTGTTGCTTCAAGTTCGGAAGCTAGTGTGCGATCAAAGCATGCTAGCTCAAATAAAGCTCCAGAGCGGTGGCGTGTCATGTACATGCTCGTCAATGTTTGATTCTATGTGATTGTAATCAAACGGTGAATAAATCTAAATGACCACGTGACGCTGAGAACCATGTTATATTATGAACATCCAAGGATTCAATTCTGAATGCCATCCACCTTTTAAACAGAAATATAGGGAGTGCTGAGTAACTCAGCGGGTCAGGCAGCATCTCTGGAGAACATGGATAGGTGACATTTTGTGACAGGGCCATTCTTTAGACTGATTGTGGGGGGCGGGTGGGGGAAATAAAGAGGAATGTTGGAGATTGGAAAAGGGGTCGTCACTGGAAGGTGAGAATTCCTTACCAGAGAAAAAGGGCCAGAGACTGAGGCGATGGAAGAAGAGGCGAAAGTCATTGAGGTGTGGGGGTAGGGATAAGGCAGCTGGTGAGATCTGTCCATTCTGCATTGGAAAGGGGGAGGTCAGGCGAGGTTGTGAAAACCCAACAGGGGTAAGGGCCAAGGGAGGGGCAGAAGGGTGGTATAGAGGTAGCAGAAATATGTTGATTAAAAGCTCCATTTACATAAAAATCCAAGGAAAGAATACATCCATTTTTATTTAGCGAGTTTATAAACTTTCGTTAATTTGTAGATTTTTTAACCAAAATAAATACATTTTTAGGTAGTTATTTTTTCCATTTATATTGCAGCCAGTAATTGAAGCTCAACAGTTGTGGATCAGTCCAGCAATAGTAAGAAAAAAAAAATCCCAGACATTTTTCAAAAGAGCTAAACTTTGCACATTCCCCAAATTCTACTTTCCTTACCAGAAATGGAGCACAGACCCAAGTGAATGTAGACACAGCTGCAAGATAGGCAGCACTTTTGAGCACTTTGAGCTCCTTCTCTCTAATGTCCAGCACCTTTTCCTTAAATGCCAGCTCCCAGGCATAGAGCTTAATAACCCTTATTCCATTGAGAACTTCATTCATCAGTTTGATACGGTTGTCTTTTTCCTTCATCTGTGTCACCTGCAATTAAAGGACCGTCCAATAGTACAACTTTCATTTGCAGGAACCATCCAACCAATTTTAACTAATTCATATATGAAAGCAACAATAACTGGGATTTCCACACTGTTATTCATAACCAAAATTGCAGCAATCTTTCACAAACTGCAGTATGTATGCTTCCCCTGGTAGTTGGCAGGAGAGGTTGGGAGAAGTGAAGCCCATTTACTTATTATAGTGTAATTAACGTTGAAGGTGGCTTCATTACACCAGAAAACAACATGGCATCTCAGCCCCCCCCCCCCCCCCCCCCCCACAAACATTAGAACTTTATTGCCCAGTTTTCTAGAGCCTCGTTACTCAATGTACTTTGAGACAAGGGAGATAGACTACTTGCTCAGTCTCTAAACTGTCGTTGCCACAAGCTAATTTTTTTTCTGCTGAAAAGCTAAGCTTTGGGGCAAAACTAACATCGTGATATTGTAGATCTGCGCATCCAATTATATTATGTTTCCTAAGAGAATATACGACAGTTCTAAATAAATTAGATGCAAAAACTTCTCTATCAATATGGGTCTGTTCAGGATATACAGGACAGCACAAGAGTGTGATTCAGCTGAACAACAACTAAAAGGAATGTATAACGCTACTCCATCAACCCTTGTGTGCTGTCATTTCTCCAATGTTTCACAGACTATTTTAAAATGCAGCATCTTTTTTTCTCATGAGTGGGTTTAGAAACCTATTAAGCAGATTTTTAGAAGTCTCCGACTTGTGGGCTTGAGAAAAAGAGAAAATTGGCTTCTTACCTAACTTTTCTTTTTATGACCAAATGTCTTTTACATGTTGTTATCGCACCTGCCACAATCACCCTCTATGTGAAGTGGTTGCCCCTCAGGTCCCTTTCAAATCTTTCCCTTCTCACCTAGTCCCTCCCGAGCCATCCTTTTACTCTTAATGTATTGTTTACATCTCTTAGGAATTTCCTTTACCTTGCCTGCCAGCTCCATTTCATGTCCACTTTTTCTGCCGTCTTAAGTGCACACTTATATTCGTTTGCTTGACTCCAACTACATTATGATGCCTCTTTTTCTTGATCAGACCCTCAATATTTCTAATCAACCAGGGATTCCTAAACCCATCAGCCTTGCTCTTGCGGTCACACTTTAGAAAGCCTACTGCTTATCCAACGTTTCTTTATTTGAAAACAATCTCACCCAGTCAACCTGAAAGTTCCAGTCCAATGTCTCAACAATTGGCCTTGTCCCAATTTAGGACCTTGACCGGTCACACCCTTCTCCACAACTATTTTAAAACTAATAGGATTGTGGTCACTAGTCCCAAAGTGCTACCCTACTGGCAAGTGCATACACTTGCCTTTCCTTGTTCCTCGAGAGGAGATCCATCATTGCATCCTCTCCAGTCGGGCCTGCTATGTATTGATTTATTGAACACATTGAACAAATTCCACCTCATTCAAGCCCTCTGCTCAGTGGGTGTCCCAGTCAATATTAAGGAAGTTAAAATCTCCCACTAATACTACTCTAATATTCTTACAGCTCCCTGCACATCTCCTCTAATACTTGCTGCCTGTTGGAGGTGGGGTGATTTGTTTACAATACAGTCCCATCCAAGGGATCGCACTTGTCCTCTTTCCAGTTCTACCATGTAGCCTCACCGAACAATCAACCAAAGAATATTCTCTCTAAGCAATGGTCCAACTTGGTTAAAAGGGCAACCCTTCCCCTCCTCTCTTACTTGTACCTCTACCCTGTCTGTCGCATCTGTACCCCGATACACTGAGCTGCCAGGCCTGCTATTCTCTCAGCCATGTTTCTGTTATGGCTAAAGTATCCCAATCCACCCTGAACTTGTCCACCTCTTAAGCCTTGAAATTAATGCTTTTTTAACTACCATCTTCCTTCTCTTTGACTTACTCCTTGTTATCCTATCTATTCTAATTTGTTCTATTTGTTTACCTTATTTGCCCCCAACCTCTCATCCTTTTTCTGCTCTTGCCCCTTTTCTGTTCTTAAACACACTTAGTTGTTTTCGTTTAAACCCTCCCAAGTGACACAAGGAAATCTCCCACCCAGGATAGTGCTCCCCCTCCAGTTCAGGTGTAACCCTTCCCTCTTGTACAGGTCACCTGTGTCCCATGTAAAATCCCAATACTCCAAGAACCTGAATCCCTGCACCATCATCTCAGCTCAGCTTGGCCTATTTTTTGGCCTCGCTGGCACATGGCACAGAAAGAATCCAGCAGGTTACTACCCTAGAGATCCTGCTTTTTAAACTTCTTTCCTAACTCTGTGCTCATCCTTTTTTCTATCCATGTCGTTGGTACAAATGTGCATAATGACCTCAGCCGTCCCCTCCCCCCCCCCCCCCTTGAAAATGTCTGCAACTGTTGAGTGACATCTTAGACCCTGGAACCTAAGAGGTAACACACCATCTTACAATTGGTAATATATTAGAAAATAGAAAATACACACATGTCCACATATTCCAAAAAGTGGACATTGGTTTCCGTAGTAATAGTACACTGAAATGATGATAATGGTTTGTTATCTCTGCACTTAACTATAAAATTAAAGTTGTCTCACAATAACTAAGCAGTGATTACCAGGCCTACTGCAGTCTCACTGGTATTGGAAATGATGCAACATAGATGCATTATTAACAAGAGAAAAGAGGAATCAAACTATTGCTTTTGGATTATTTACATCAAATATTTCAAAAGGCAATGTTTCAAATAATCCAAGTTCGTACAAAATTGGTTTTGAAGACATAACAATCAAAAGTATACAGGACAACATTGTATGTAATCACAGATTAGTACCTTGGAAGTTAATTTTCAATTTGTAATTTTACTGGCTTATCTTGCAGATTGCAGGAGTATTACAAACAATGCAAATTAAAAATAGGTTGATGTGAAAGTAATCAAAGATTAACATACCTGGAGGGTTCTTGTCTTCATTGCGATGACGCTATTGATTGGGACCAATAGAATCATGACAGCCACACCAGCTAACACCGAGGGACCCAGATTCTAAATAAGTGCAACAAAAATTTAATGTTTACAAACTATTACTGCAAAATTACCAATCTTGCACTAAATTATACAATGAGAATATTACAACCATTATACACAAGTTGGTTTGTGACAACAACATCTATGCCTCAAGATGGATAATACTAGAATAAAATATATAATAAAGATAAAAAGAACTATACGTGCTAGAATCCTCAGCAAATCACACGGTGCTGCAGGAACTCAGCGAGTTAGGCAGCATATATAGAGTGAATGGACAATGTTTTAGGGTTGGATCCCTTCCTTAAACTGATATGGTCGGTAAGAAAGCTGGAAGAGAAAAGGGTGGAGCAAAGCCTGCCAAGTGGTGTGGATACGGGCTTTCATTGGCAGGTGGGTGGAGCAAGTGACAAAGGTGGGAAGAAAAATGGAACAAAATTGTGTCAGATAAGGAGGCAACTAAAACGCAAGGGGAAGGGGGAAATGGGAAATGAGCGCATGGAGGAGGGGAAGGGAGCCGGGTGGCTGAGGGGAGGGGTGGTGGTTTGAGAAGTTCTGAGGAAGTCTTAAGATCTGAAAGATTAACATTTTCACTTTCCACCAATCTGTCTGTCCTGCTGGGTTTTTTCATGATTTTAGTTTTTGTTTCACATTTTTAAAGATTTTCTTCACTAACAGAAATCTTATTCTTTTAATTTGAACTCATCCCTGTAAGCTACTGATAAACCCATTACAAGGTTTTAGGTGAAATTTGTTTTTAGTTCCAAACTTCCTCCATTGTAACCAAACAGCAACCAAGAGGTCTTAGATAAAACTAATCTTATCAAGGGGTTTCTTACTGAGCTAGCTAACCTGTTCTCTATTCTTCCAGCAAAAATTTCAACAGGTCACTCAGGGATCCATTTAAAAACAAGACCCTCAAAACACAGAAAATCATTCTCAACTGAATTCAAAGTAGAAGGCAAGGGGCAAGATGTGCAGCAAGCAAATTGGAGACAAGCCGAAACAGGTCAAGAGCTTAAGGAGGAGCAAGCAGTAACAAGGTGCCTTCCAAATAACAAGTAGAACAGGCACAAGAAAGATCCAAATTCAGTAGTTTTGAGAATATCATGCAACACTATATAAAGTACAAAAACTACGTTAAATTACCAGTAGAGTAGCAAGATTGAGTACTGCCCTCAACTTATCTTTTCGCTAGAACATATGGCTGTCTTCCTGATGCATCTTTCAGGAACAAATCTTCTCCGTCACTATCTTCACAAACAGCACAATATACTACATCTCTTCACATTTTCATCATTCATGAAATCAGAATTGGTGTTCATGCTGGCCAAAAAACACTGTCCAGGTTAATCCCACCTTCTAGCCCTGCAGGTTAGAACTGGGGCGGCACAGTGGGGCAGTGGTAGATTTGCTGCCTTATAGCAGCAGAAGGACAGGTTCGATCCTGACTATGGGTGCTGTCTGTATGGATTACAAATGTTCTTTGTGACTACATGGGTTTTCTCAGAGTGCTCCAGTTTCATCCCGCATTCCAAAGATGCACAGGTTTGTATGTTAATTGGCTTCTGTAAATTGTCCCTAGTGTGTAGGATAGGACTAGTGTATGAGTGATCGATGGTCGGCAGGGACCTGGTGGGCTGAAGAATATTTTCATTCTGCATCTCTAAACTAAACTAAAATATTGCAGCACTTAGGTCACAAGAAATAGGAGTAAATGATTTGGCCCATTGTGCCTCCTTCACCATTAAATGAGAGAGCTAGATAGAGCTCTTAAGGATAGCGGAGTCAGGGGGTATGGGGAGAAGGCAGGAACGGGGTTTTGATTGAGAATGATCAGCCATGATCACATTGAATGGCGGTGCTGGCTCGAAGGGCCGAATGGCCTCCTCCTGCACCTATTGTCTATAATGAGATCATGGATAATCTTTTACTTCAATGTCACTTCCCTTCACTAACTCCACATCCCTCAATTTTCTTCATATCCAAATCTATTGGCCTGGGCCCAAAATATAATCAGCGGCTGAGCATTCAATCCTAGTACAAAATGAATTCAAAAATCACTACCATGTTGGTGAAAATATTTCTCCTCCTTTGAGCGATGTGAAAACCAAGACCAACTAGGAGAAATCAACTCCATATTGATGCAAATAAAAATAAGCTGGTCATTTGTAGGTAGCCTCTTGACACAAGAAATGGACAACAATAACCTATCCCAAAAATATGAATCATTTGATAGTAAAAATTTGAACCACTTGATGCATTGAGGGCAAAAGAGTTTTAAATATCAAATTACCTGCCACAAGAAATACATTGCAAGGATAACTTGAAGAGGCGCAGACCAAACCATATTTAAGTAGGTTATCAAATCCATGAACTTTTGTGCATCTACTGACATCAAATTTACAATTTCACCAACAGTGGATGTTTTTCTTGCAGCATTTGAAATAACAAGGGCCTTAGTGAAAAACAGTCAAAGAGTTATCAAGCATCGAAACAAACCCTTTGGCCCAAGTTGTCCTTACCGACAAAGTTGTTAATCTACTAACATTTGACAGAAATCGATATGTTTGGTCCATATCTTTTTAAACCTCTTCTAATCATGTACCTATCCAAATTGCTTTTAACCATGTGATTGTACCCACTGCTACAGTTTCCTCTAGGAGCCCCGCCACCTGCTATGTGAAAAAGTTACCCCTCAAGTCCCCTTTTAATCTTTTCCCCCTCATCTTAAACGTATGCCCTCGAATTTAGACTTCCGTACTCTGAAAAAGCACGTGATCATCCATCTTACATAGAACTCAAGCCCTCCAGTCCTGTTAACATCCCGAGAATCTTTTCTGCATTTTTTTCAGCTTAATGACATTCTTTCAATAGCTTGGTAACCAGGACTGTGCACGATACTTCAAATGTGATCTAATTACTCACCATATTGTTACTGTGGAATAGCATGCAGTTACATTATGTTCAATTACATTTGAACAATTTAAAGTAAAATAATATATTCAGTGTTTTCAACAATTACTTGAAAAAATACAGCAAATACTTGACAGACTTAATTTAAAATTTGATTTTTTAAAAAGGAAAAACATTTTCAATAAAATATTTTGTTTAAGCTCTGCACAAGAAGACAAAGTAGGACAGAACCAAAATAAAATTGACAGAATTTTTTTAAATGCTCATTTCCATAGTTAAAGTTAATTTCCCAAAAGGAAACAACACTTTTACATACATTGGAATCCACTTTCCATTTTAACAGTAATTTTTTTTTAATTACTTAAATCCATTATAGAAATTCCTGTTTTTGAAATCTACAATTTTACATGGCCCAATTAACAACATGCAGATATGCAACATTTCCTTCCCAGAGCACAATCAACCCGTTACTGAATATTGATTCTGTCCATATTTCCACATCTTTGCCTTTAAACATAAGAAACTTCAAAAAATATGTTGTGGCTAACTTTTCATGTTGTGTTACACTAAGTGGTTACCAGAATGAAACCATACCTTTCTATAAACTGCTCCGATAATAGCAGTTTTTAATCTCATTCCAGTGACAAAGCATATTTGGAAATATTGATGGAGGAAGAGAGTCTGTATAAATGCGCATATAAATAGAAGGAAAGCATAAAAGTAGCCTTGCCAGGCAGGAGCTTGATCATTATTCACAAACTGCAAAAGCAACCTGTTAACAGAAGAAAAAGAAATAATGCTTCGTTTTTTCAGATAAAACATGGAAACCGTACACCAACATTCACAGTAAATGAATGCGATTACACACCATGGCAGCGAACGAAGGAATCTGGGATTTTGTTTTTAAAAAAGGCATTGCACGTCATGGATTTTAAATGAACATTACAGTGGTCAAAACAAATTTTAATTTTTGTTCCCTTATTACTGCACAAACAAATTAATTTCAACCACTATCTCTGACCATAAGGCACAACAAACATCAGATGCAATATAGACTTTATGTTCAATCCTGAGATAAGCTTCAGACCCCAGTTCCTCTGCAACACCAGAACCACTTATTTCCACACAGATAACCATTCCTGTTCTCCATTTTTCCAAATAAAATGTGCAGAAATAAAATTTGCTATTCAAACTTTTGTCCTATTAAAATTTCTGATTTTAATACTTTCATACCTTCAACATTTTCCAGAATGTAAGCTATTCATCTTTTCGAAATAAAATACATATGTTTCCCAACCTCAAATGATCACATTCAACTTCTTTCGTGTCCTTTAAATTTCCTTTGCCTCGTAACTCTATTTTCACAGCACCAGCCACCTTAAATCCTGCCTCACTTTGAACTGAGATACTACTTTCGGCTTTGACACTAACATTTTGTAGCTACAAGAATAATTTGCTACTTGACAAAATATTATGGTATTGCGCATTTGAGGGGAAGTAAACAATACTGCTTCTTTCTGAAGCTATGCTGGTAAATTTTAACAGTGCAGTATCACTTACTAATGAAAGATGAAATTAGTTTTCCACAACTGTGACAAAAATGCATGTGGAATTAAATATATTAGATTGGACCATATACTACAAGATCTATAATTGTAGAAACAAGGAACTGCATATGGTTTACAAAAAAAGACGCCAAGTGCTGGAGTAGTTCAGCAGGTCAAGCAGTATCCCTGGAGAACATGGATAGGTGACATTGAGGTTGGGACCCTTCTTTAGACCGATTGTAGGGGTGGGAAGAAAGAAGGGGCAAGACAAAGCGTGGCAGGTAATAGGTACAATTGGTATACACCTCTAATTGTCCTGCAAAGAACAGAATTACTTTTATCTAATGGCTATTTTTCCAACATAATTGTTACTCACTTTAAAATTTCAGGACTTGCAAACATTAGCAAGTCATGGATCACTTTATAGAGGAAGCTTATCATAAAATATGGCCCAAAAACTTTACAAAGTGCTTTGAGTAATGAAGGCTTCAAATTTCCTTTCTTCTTCAAAATCAATACTTGTGCTTCATCAGCATCCTCTTGTTCCTTTTTGACCGAATTTCTCGATTGCTTTGGAGAAAACATCATCTCTTTTTGCCTATAAAGTTAAAAAACAGGTCAGTTGAGCATTCTGATAAATAATACAATTTATAGATTTAAAAAATCTGTGAAAGGATTTGCCATGAACAACATTTATAAATATCCCCCCTACTTTGTTATCATGGAACATTCCTTTCCCCATTCTTCAACTAGATGTGGTACAATCATTGTAGATTTATCCTTGGTATTTAAAGACCACAAATCTTCTGTCTGCAATGGTCGTTTATATCCCAAAACTGTCATTCTGAAGAAAGAATGCAAGAAAATACATCTTAATGCTTGGTTTTTTAGTTTGCTTAAAAGTTATTGAACAATAGCAAAGGTTCCAACTTTTGACAGAGCTAAATTACCAAAGTGACAAAGGCCCCCATTTAAAAAATCTAATTATTGGATTAGCATTATCTTCCAACTAAAGAACTTATTTATAAATCTTAAGTTTTATTTCAAAAAAGGATTTTGCAGAAGATTTCATTGGACATCTAGATCAGTGCTTCTTAAACTGGTGAATGGTTCACCCAAGGGTGAATGAAATTATTTTGGGGGTGAATGAAACTAGAGGGGTGAATGACTTAATTTATTCAGATATATATTTATTTTTTTTCCCATACTTAAAAAAGGCATTGCCATTAAAGTGGTTAGTAAGCTCTTATTGGTTTTAATGGCAGTGGAGCTGGAAATTTGATATGTTTTTTCTCTCTACCTATGGTTTTCTAATTTCCAAGTAGCAGGATATTTCCCAAATTTACTGTAATATAACCTTTTAGGGAAAACCAGACGAGCTAGTGGGATCATAAATTTATAAATGGCAACGCTGGAGGATCGCCATAGACAACTGTTGAACTGTAACTTTACTTTGTGTTGCCAATTTAGCTACTTTTCTGCTAGAACTAGAATTCTATATATATTTACTGTACTTCAAGCTACCAGCAATTATTTGCATCAAGCAACATGAATTCTAGCTATATTAAGAAGATTTGAACCCCGTTTTTAGGCAATCTAAAGTTAAATTGTGCCATTTTCTTGTAGTGATATTCTACATTTTCTATTCTAACGACTTCAGTATTTTGTGAGTTTGATTTGCAGATTAAGCCACTATGTCTTTGTAGAAGTACCTAAAGAAACCAGTTCGAGAGGAAGAGTGTGCAGGAGGAAGTAGTTCAATTCTGAAAGAAAGTGAAACGAACAGGACTCAAGAGGAGGTATGTTCAGGAGACAAGTCACTTGTGAAGGGTGACAAGGAAACCGAGGATAACAAACTTAAAAATGCAGTTACGTATATTACAGATCATTGCCTGTTAATGATACGGGCAAGGAAAAACTTAATCTTGAGAGAAAATACCAGGACCAAAGTACCCTCTCCTCGAAACTCAAGAAAAGAAAGTGGAACGAAGAATATATCAAGTATGGCTTTCTCCTTCCCCAAGATGAACTAACAAGCCCTACTCCCTCAACTCAGGGCATGTTTTGCAGTGTAAAATATAGCAACCAGTGCCTGGCTCCTTCAAAATTACAGATTCATTTAAGAACCATCACAATCATCAAAACAAGTCCATATAGTTTTTCAAAAACACTCGTGAGTATTTGTGGAAGCAGCAGAATTTCTTCCGGTCGATGGTAAGGAATGACACTGCGACTAAAAAACCTTTTCTTCTTGCCTCTCTTCAAATAGCACATGTGCTCATGAAAGAAAAAAAGCCCTACACAAAGTCTGAGAAAGTTGTCAAACCATGTTTGAAAATCGTTGCCAATTTACTACATGGTGGAAAGCAAGCAGTGGATAAAGTAGTGCAAATTCCTTTGTCCCATGACACAATGAAACTTCCATCTACTATGATCGTTAAAGATCTGAAGCATCAGCTGATGGCGAAACTGTTGGCAACACCATTTTTCGCTTTGCAATTTGATGAAACTACGGACATTAAAAACGATGCACAACTCATTGTGTATTGTCGTTTCCCGGATCAAAGCTTGGGAAAAATTGTCGAACATCATCTCTTTTGCTTGCCAATCGGAGAGCAAACCGCAGGTGAATTTATTTTCTCCAAGCTTGACGAATTCATGGAAAATTAAAATTTATCTTGGAGCAAATGTCTTGCTGTGACTACAGTCGGTGCTGCAGCCATGATGGAGAAACATAAAGGAGCCACCGCTCGCATCAAAAAAAAAAACCAGAATTGCACCTTTTGACATTGGTTTTTGGCTGCCAAGAAACTGAACACTTGTTGCAATGACCAGAAAAATGAGCTGGAAGAATTGTTGCACAATGTGGTGAAAATTGTCAATGCTATTCACCCACAAGCAAATAAATGTCGGCTGTTTTCAGAGCTATGCAAGGATATGTCTGCAGATCACATGATTCTCCTCCTGCATTCTGAGGTTCGATGATTGTCATGTGGAAGAGTCCTTGAAAGAGTACTGCCCCTGAAGAATGAACTGTGTATTTTTTACTGAGCAAGGTGACATGAAAGCAATGCATTTCAACAATGATTTTTGGCTGACCAAATTGTGTTCCATGACTTCTATTTTTGAACATTTGAATCGGCTCAACTCGTCACTTCAAGGTAAAGGAGGCAACATCTTCGATGTCCTTGGGAAAATAGAAGCTATGAAAATGAAGATTACCATGTGGCATATTAACATTCCGAAAGGCAATTTCTCCAATCTCCCACATTTGGAAAGTTTCCTCAAAGAGTGTGAGTGGGAAGAAAAGCAACCTGAACTGAAGAAAACACTGAAGGACATCATTTCTGACCATCTGCAGTTGCTGTCTAAAAATGTTGAAACATATTTTCCTCAGAAGCATCTTCAGAACTTGGAAAATCAGATGTGGATAGTTAATCCTTTTATCACCAGCCAGATCAAACGAGCAAATTTTGGGGAAATGTCAGAAGTGTTGATGGAGCTTCATTATGACTTCACTCAAAAATCATCTTTTGAGATGTACTCCTACAATGGAGACTATTGGATTGGATTTCTTGCTTTCCCCGAATACAAATCAATTGCCTTGAAGGCCCTTCAACCACTAGTAATGATGACAACAACTTTCTTCTCTGAACAAGGATTCAGAGACCTTGGTAGAATTGAAATCCAAAAAACTCAATTCACTTCAGTATGTTGATTTGGTAATGTGGGTTGCCTTGGAGAAGGAAATTGAACCTCTGTTTGAGAAGCTTGTCACAGTACAGGCACATCCTAGTCATTGATGATATGTGTAGAAGTGTACTGCTTGTCATTTATTTGTGGTAACATACACAATAAGAAAACATTGTTTCTAAGTATCTAATTCTAAGTTCTAAGACAGTTGTTTACTAACTATACTTTATGTAAACTAGAAAAATTCTGATAATTTTTCTGTTTTTCATTTTTTTTGTCACTCCTAGTTGTGAGGATTCAGAACTGAGCAACAGGCAATGTTGTGATGATGTTTTGAGCATGCATGTGACATATACATGTCAGTACACATACACAACTTTTAAAATATATGTGGATTTAGAAGAGCCAGTTTCTGGAGAGAAGTATACCAAATATGGCAAGTTGATATTTGGCGGTATGGTGAGCTTTCGTCTGGGAGAGTTATAGAAAGTTATATTAGTTGGATACTAATATATTAAATCACATGCTCGAATGGTTTGTTGAGCTAGTTTTCCAAGGAAAGATTACTTTTCCAAGTAATCGAAGCACGAACGGGTAGGATGGGGCTGAAGCCCAGCGTTTAGCGTTGGAATGTTTTTTTTATCATTCCAATAGTGGTAATCAAACTTCTTTTTTTTCACTCCTAGTTTTCTTTACATATTTTTAGGATGTTCAAAAATAAACACATAAGAAATGAGTTGATTTATGTTTTTTGCTCATGTGACAAAATAAATTATATATAAAATTACCAAAAAAAACAAGAAAATTTAGTTGAGGGTGAATGAAATTTTGTGATAAAGACTCAAGGGTGAATGACACTGAAATAGTTTAAGCAGCACTGATTTAGATTGACATAATCCACCGATAGGGATATATTTTGCAAAATTACGTATTTCTTTTGCTTGAAGGTAAAGTTCAGATTGGAGACAATTATCCAACAACAAAGATATTACACAACTGACTTAAAATGATATCAAATCCAATAAAGTTAAATTGTGAAAAGGCATATCCACTAAAAAAGTTCATTTAGCACCAGATGACATGTAAATATAATTGATAAATATATACATTATATAATATAATTATAGAATTTGCCACGTTCCAGGCCGCGCCGGACAGTGAAAGGTCCGCGGCGGGCCGACCCAAGCCCCGCAACTCGGGGCGGGCGAAGACGCTGCCGTTGCCGGAGCTCCCGATGTCGGCCCCCACCCCGGGGGCTGCGAGCTTCCGATGTCCAGATGGTAAGTCCGGTCCGCGGGCTCTGCGAATCAGAGCCCAGGTGGTCCCAGGTGGAGGCCATCAGCTCCAGGTGTTTGGCCGATGGTAGGCCGCAGCGGGAACGGAGACACCACCCAGAAAACAAAGGTCGGGTCTCCGTTCGGAAGAGACAATTTTACGGTTCCCCCCCCCCAACATAGTACACCAGCACAAAACACAACATCATATTTAAACACTACAATTAAGACAAAAAACACAAAAGACACAAAAGACAAACAGACTGCAGGCAAGCTGCAGCTGCCAGGGCAGCGCAGTATACATGTATAGATACATGTAAAAAATAGACCAAAGAAGTACAAGGGTGAATGGAATAGAGGCCCATTCCAATTGATTTAGATAATAAATGGCAGGAGTTGTTTTAACCAAAGCATAAATGCTTGCACAATCTAGCTCGGCTAAAATGCCACGTTTCTGTGCTTAGAAAGGCATGTTTAAATTATGAAGAGAGTTGGTGGGGTTGAGTTTGTTTTCCTTAGAAAGGTGGTTGAAGAGAAATCTGACAGAGATGTGCAACATTTTCAAAGGCATTGGAGGGGTAGATTGCAAGATCACCACAGCAGGCGGTCTCCAAGAGCAGAGGACGTAGGATTAAGGCGAGGGAGGGGGAAAAAAGGTTGCATGGGTCTGCGGAGGAATTATTTATCTCGGAGAGTGGTTCCAACCTGAAATGCACGGCCAGAGAAGGTGGTGGGGGCAGGTACGTTCAGAATATTTAAGAAGCATCTGGACTGGAATTGTGAATGCAGAGCAAGTTAGGGACAATATGCTGGAAAATGGGATTCGCATAGATAGGTACATGTTGGCCACCATGAAAATGATGGGCAGAAGGGCCTGTGTTGCAAGACTCTGTAAATTAATTACTACTGTAAAACTGAAGGCAGAACTCTACCACTCTGAAAAAGATTACTCTGAAAAAATGGTCAAAACTTAAAGATTGATCTAGAAAGGGCGCATTATGTCCAAGTGCAAAAAACATAAATTTTCTTTAAATTTTGTCCTCAAATACATGCATTAACAATTTAATTTCCTGTCACATTTAATGAACTACATGAGCTGATGTGCTGTTCAGAAGGCAAGTCTTATCGACATGCTCCCATCTGCTAAGGGTAACAATGAGGTGCTTGACAAATAAAAAATATTTAATTACAGAGTTTAATTGGCATCTAGTGAAGGAACTGCAGAGATAAGAGGAAAGGCTGGAATTGAGATGAGAACAAATACTGGGCATTTTCAGACTGGTATTAAACAGTTGGGTTTTCACCCTCTTCAGTTTCAGTTAACCCCAAGGCAAATGTCCAATGAGCAAAATGAACAATGGATGCAAGGTTTTAACATTTCATGGGGATTTCTCATGGCGGTTATGAAGAACAGTTTAACAAAAGTAATTTTCTGTGCAATGCACAAGTATACTACTGACATCGGAATTTTTACTTTGAGTAATATCTAACAATTGTTTAGAGAATAAAGATCAAAGTCAATACAATAATTTTTGTGACATTTCAAACAAGGAAGTGGAGGTTCAAAATTTTCTGCTAGTCAAGTTGGATCTCTGACACAAGTCAAACATTAAACAACTTTCATTGTTCTTTCCCAGACCCTATTTAACTTTAAAGAAAATCATGCATTTTACATATTACTGGTTTCTGCTTATTTGGAAAACATTTAAAAATATTCATTTCAAGAAGGGACCCAAAATACAACATACCCTGTAAACCACCAGAAGGTTAACTTTGACAGGAATGAAGCACTTAGCTCAGGACAAAGTTTCTAGATTTAAATAGGAAAAAAATAGTTTCAGCAACAAAAATCAACCTGAAACATTCAATGCATTGAAACTGGTCAAATGGCAAGTTCCTGAAACTTAACAATGGTAGAAGTTTACCAGATGTGCAGCAACAACATACAATGCATCTAGCTAGATATTAAAATAAGTGAATGTTGTTTTCAGTCAGATTGTAATAATAAGATCAGGAAGCCATTTGGCCCTTCTGTTCAGACAATACAATCATGGTTAACCCTTTACCTCATTGTCATAGTGCTGCACTTCTCCAGTATCTAATGATGTCTTGAAGTCTATTTATCTTATTCTTAAATACTTAAAAATACTTGCTTTCTGTAGAGATTTCCACCACCCACATTTGTCTTCTTAGTCCTAATAGTCATATCCCATATCCTGTAATAAAGCCCTCCTCATTTTAAACTACCCAGCTAAGGGAAACATTTTCCCACATTACCACTTTTTTAAAGCCCAAAGCCAGCATCCCGAATCCCTTTGAAATGATAACTATCAACACAGGACCATCGAGGATGTGCATTCAGTGCCCCTTCTCTTCTCCCTCTAAACCCATGGCTGTACAACCAAACATAGCTCCAATCCATCTTTAATTTCACTGACAATAATACCATAGTTGGCGGTAAAATGGGTAATGACGAGTTAGAGAACAGGATAGTTCTTGATAAGATGATTGAATGGTTCCAGAACAGTCATGCTCTCAACACAAGACCAAGGATCGGATTGTTCACTTTAGGAGGGAAACGGCAGGGATCCACAAACCCGTCTTTATCGACAGGACAGCAGTGGAGTCAATAGCTTCCAGTTCCCGGGTGTGCAGATCTGCAAATCTGAACCGAGCCTAGCACATCAATGCATTCCCAAAGAATGCTCATCAATGCCTGTCCTTCCTGATAAGATTGAGGAGATTCAGTGCGTCCACAAATAGTCCATGTGTGTGGTGGAGAGCATAATGACTGGTTGCTTCATGGCCTGGTTTGACATCTTGAACACCCAGGAATGAAGGAGATTACAGAGGGTGGAAGTCATTGCCCAGTCCTGACCCCTCACCATCATAGGAATCTCTAAGAGGAACTGCCTCAAAAAGGCATCCAATATCAAAGGCCCATAGCACCCTGGCCACGCTCGCACTTCATTACTATGATCAGGACAGTGAAAAGGGTAAAGGAGCTTGAAAACTGTGACCACCAAGTTCAAGAACACCTACTTCCCAACAAGCTCAAACACTCCATGTAATTAACCTCAGCAACCGTGATCTCCTATGGTTGCTGTCTTTTGTTGCACCAAGACTCCGGTTTTCACTCTTATGGTTACCCAATTGTGGTTATTATTGCCTTTATTTTATCTGCGATATCCCGATTATCGGCATATTAGCCGCAGCAATAAAGAATTTCAATGTTTTCTTCCTGGTACACATGACAATTAAACACTCTCGACTCGACTGATGATAAATGAGAGTCCTTTTAAAAGTCAAGCACATGGGTGGGTCAGGAATAATTTATATGCCTGACCAGGAAAGGATGGCACATCTCTGACCCAGATGGACAACAGCAAACCAAATAGGCTTTTACATTTTAGGCGCTACCATTTTTGAAAAATTTCCAGATTATTAACCAAAACTAAATTCCACAGCAAAATGTAATCTCAGGTATCTGGATTGTTAGTCCATCACAGGAAAACAAGGCACTCTCATTATAATAAACCCTCTCACTACAACCACATATATGACAATTTTATTTAAATCAATGTAATACTCACAGCATCCTTAACATATTCAGAGAAGAGAGGAGGCTGATCTGTTATGCAGCAAAGTATGAATTGTATTAATACCAGAATAAAATAGATATAAAAGGTAACTTCCCGAAAAACATCAGTCATATGTTGCTGAAAAAAGAAAGAAAATTACTTTACAGAAACTATTTTATTCACATTGTGAGCTGGTGAAAAATAGTATATTCACTGGACAAAACAAACAAAAACTGGAAAATTGATGCGGCCAAGAATAAATCTTAATTGTGTCCTAATTGTGTCCGGGTGGCACCATCAGCGATGGCAGCCTCGCCAACGGTCTGTCTTTTTTGTTATTTTTAGTGTGTTTTTAAAAGTTTGTGTTAATGTTCTCTGGTTTGTTTTATGTGGCGGGGGGGGGGGGGGGGGGTCGGGGGAACCTTTTCATCCCAATCTCTTACCTTGCCGGAGATGCGATTGTTTTCCGGATAGTCTCTCCGGTCGCTCTGCAGCCTAACATCATGGAGCTGGCGGCCTTGCTCGAGACTGACTTTGAGCCCCACCGCGGGGCCGTGGACTTACCATCGGGGCCTGCGATCCCTTGCCTGGGATTGGCGCTCTAACTGGGGCCTGCGGATTTCAACATTGAGCAGCTCGCAGTCTCGGGTAGAGACCGATGTCGGGAAGCTCCGAACGACACAGAAGGTTTCGACCAGTCCCGACACAGGGTCTGATCGCTCAGCGCGGGGGAACTGAGATCCCCCCCCGATGCGGGAGCTTGATCGCCCCGACGTGGAGGGCCCGACCACTGGCTACGAGAGCTAAGATCGTCCCGTCAACGGAAGTCTCGAGGCCCCCGACCGCGGGAGAATAGAGAAGGGAAGAGATTTAACTTTTTTTTTCGCCTTCCATCACAGTGAGGAATGTGGAGGAATCACTGTGGTGAATGTTTATGTTAAAATGTATTTTGCGTGTTTTGTTGCTTTTTATTGGTATGACTGTATGGCAAATCAAATTCCTCTTATGTTGCAAAACATACTTTGGCTGATAAAGTATGATTATGATAAAAGGCAGCAAAAATGCACAGCTCAATAATTTCAGCAATGATTTATGGGGCCAAGAAAATAGAATATGATGTTACACTATAACATATACTACAATGTATTTGAAACTAATCTCAAACAGGTTTTCATGACAGGAGTCTCTTTTACTCTATGAATTATTTGTCCCATATTTTTATGAAACAGCTGCCACCTATGTAGCCATTTTGTTAGACAAACACTTGCACAATGAAAATGTAGTGGCAGAAGGATGAGGAGTAAGATAGGACAATGGAAGAGAAGTTAAGGGTAAAGTGGATGAAAACATGGTCCCAATAGACTTTAAGATGATATTTTCAAGTGAAAACGAGCCAGTGCTTATATACAGGGTTACAGAAAGTGGAGTTGAAGGCCCTGATAACACCATTAAGGCAATAAAACAAAAACAAAGGACAGCAGGAAGTACAAAACACCAAATAATCAACAAGGCAAAGGCTCTTCGTGAATTTGAAATTAAAAATCAGGGACTTTAAAAAAATTAATAGTCTGAATGAGAGCAAGGGTGAGGGTGATGGGCAAGGGAAGACACGTGCCAGAGGTATTTGCCTGCATTTGGTCTAAATTAATATCAAATAAATTCTGGTGAAAAGTACACCACACAATTGACTTGGTATTAATTGCTGACCCTCCTTGAACTCAGTCAAAAGTGCCCACAAGCTTTGTTTTTCAGTTCACATATACAATATGACCACTTTACAAGTTATTGACTTGCAAGATTTCACGAAAGCAAGCTGTACAGTCAATGAGAGAAGCACAAATATAACCCAGCAGCTACCAACAGTAACCCTGGATCGGTACCTATTCAAGTACAACAGTGAGGGAAAAGTGCATTGCCTGCAATGCCATCTTTGATAATAATGCCATCTTTGATGATAATAAGGGTGACACAGTGACGCAGCAGTAGAGTTGCTGCCTTACAGCGAATGCAGCACCGGAGACCCAGGTTCGATCCCAACTACGGGTGCCGTCTGTATGGAGTTTGTATGTTCTCCCCGTGACCTGCTTGGGTTTTCTCCGAGGTCTTCGGTTTCCTCCCACACCCCAAAGACGTGCAGGTTTGTAGGTTAATTGGCTTGGTAAATGTTAAAAAAAAATTATTCCCAGTGGGTATAGGATGGTGTTAATGTGTGGGGATCGCTGGTCGGCGCAGACCTGGTGGGCCAAAAGGGCCTGTATCTCGAAACTAAACTAAACTAAATGATAATTCAGGTACCAAAATATTTATGTCTCAATTTTGAACTGGTTGTTACCCAATGTACTTGCCAACAATAGTCAATAGTCAATAGTCGTTTATTTGTTACATACACATAAATGTGTAGTAAAATGAAACATTACCCGCAGTTGAACAATAAGACCAATAAGATTAATCAATAAAAATGCAATAACACATACAATCACAACTAACACCAAACAAAAAGAAACATCCATCACAGTGAGTCTCCTCCAGTCCCTCCTCACTGTGATGGAAGGCCAGAATGTATTTGAAACTAATCTCAAACAGGTTTTCATGACAGGAGTCTCTTTTACTCTATGAATTATTTGTCCCATATTTTTATGAAACAGCTGCCACCTATGTAGCCATTTTGTTAGACAAACACTTGCACAATGAAAATGTAGTGGCAGAAGGATGAGGAGTAAGATAGGACAATGGAAGAGAAGTTAAGGGTAAAGTGGATGAAAACATGGTCCCAATAGACTTTAAGATGATATTTTCAAGTGAAAACGAGCCAGTGCTTATATACAGGGTTACAGAAAGTGGAGTTGAAGGCCCTGATAACACCATTAAGGCAATAAAACAAAAACAAAGGACAGCAGGAAGTACAAAACACCAAATAATCAACAAGGCAAAGGCTCTTCGTGAATTTGAAATTAAAAATCAGGGACTTTAAAAAAATTAATTAATCAATAGTTCCAGAACAGCTTGATCGTTATTAAGCAATGTTCAGAAACAACTTGATGTGCTCTCTCTTTGAAAGAATTTTATTGACTGAAAAATGTTTTGACAATTGATGTGAAACAAGGCGTTATAGCAAATTTATTAGACGGCGTCGTTTTTTGTCCTTCTTCCTAAAAGCCCAAATCATGTTAAGTGCCCCAGAACTAACCCACAGACAAATTCACATGACTCAATTCAGAAGCACACGCAAAGCAAAAAAACAAAAGCCACCAAGTTCCTGTAATTGGTTCTGTTAAAGCATTGCATGCAATTTTGAAACTTTGTTCTGAATGTTAAACACAATCCAATGTTGCAAATTAATCAAAACAGATGCAAGATGTTTGAGGGTCAGCGGCCAACCACTTGGAAGTGTACTTTGAACACAAAGTATATTCAATATTAAAAATGATGAATTCACCTTGCCATCTTATTGATCTCAATGGTCGTTAACAAAATTTCTGTGTTATAAAAAAAAAAGCTAAATTCCAGTACAGAAACTTGTGCAATAATTATGGATCTAACAAGTGTGCTTGAGGCTTAGACAGACGAGAACTAGGTTCAATTCTTAGTCAATATCAAATTTGCTCTCTCCAAAGATTAGGTGTTTATGCACAGCGACACATCAGAAAATCCTAATGGATGAAGACAGCATTATCAAGCCTATCAAGCCCTCCATCATTAAAATGGTCTTTTGCCACCATTGTTTGCTTTAGACAGAGGATGCAAGTGGGAAAGTAGCATTCAAGAAAACATACGCCAAATTTCAGAAATGAAAAGGAAGAAACAGATACAAGAAAAGCTTTTGAAACTAGACATTGAATAAATTAAATACAATTTAAAACCACCTTAACAACAGAAAATAATGCAATTATTCCTACCTTATATACAGAAGTCATTATATTTGTCCTCAATTTGGGAATGGCACATACCAATGTGAGCAGCCAATAGATCAAAAGGATAGCAGAGGATTGTTTCCCTTTCAATCTCTCATACTGAATAAGGAAAACTGCAACCAACTGAAGCATAAAAACATAAGGTTTAGTATCAGCATGGTCTAACTCTGAATACAGTTTTATGCTTCACACTTACTCCTTGTTCAAAGGACTGATGTAGTTGCTAGCAAACACCAATTTAAAAGTATATAACATCATTAACAATATATGACATCTTCAAACAGTTTAGCAAAACAGTCACAGTCTATGCTTGGTCTCACCGATGTAAAAGGAGGCCATATCAAAAGCACCAAATGAGGTTTGAAGAGGTACATGTGAAGGTTCACCAGATTGATCCCTGGGATGGCGGGACTTTCATATGAGGAAAGACTGGATAGACTGGGCTTGTACTCGCTGGAATTTAGAAGACTGAGGGGGGATCTTATAGAAACATATAAAATTCTTAAGGGGTTGGAGAGGCGAGATGCGGGAAGATTGTTCCCGATGTTGGGGGAGTCCAGAACCAGGGGTCACAGCTTAAGGATAAGGGGGATGTCTTTTAGGACCGAGATGAGAAAACATTTCTTCACACAGAGAGTGGTGAGTCTGTGGAATTCTCTGCCACAGAAGGTAGTTGAGGCCAGTTCATTGGCTATATTTAAGAGGGAGTTAAATGTGGCCCTTTTTGCTAAAGGGATCAGGGGGTATGGAGAGAAGGCAGGTACAGGATACTGAGCTGGATGATCAGCCATGATCATATTGAATGGCGGTGCAGGCTCGAAGGGCCGAATGGCCTACTCCTGCACCTATTTTCTATGTTTCTATGAACCTGTCTCACCTGGATGGGCTGCTGGGTCCCAGGATGGAGGTGAGGGAGGAGGTGCAGGGACAGGTGTTACATCTCCCAAGGTTATGGAGAAAGTACCTGGTGGTTTTGGGCAGTATGGGATGAGTGGACCTAGGAGTTGCAGAGGGAGTGGTCTCTTCAGAAAGTGGAAAAGGGTTGGGATGGGAAGATGTGACTGGTGGTGGGATCGCGTTGAAGGTGGCAGAAATGTCCGAAAATAATGTGTTGGATGCAGAGGCTGGGGAGGTGAAAGGCGATGGCCAGGGGAACACTATACTTGTGTTCGATCTGGTGGGGGGAGGGGGAACAAGAGCAGAGTTATTAGTTTTCAGATTCATTGACATCTCTAGTAGTACCTGATACTAGAGACATTAAGATAGAGGAAAAAATTAATATGTCACAGCTTACAGCCTAATTAGTATTAAACAAAATTAAATTAATTAAGTGCATAAAATGTGATTCATTTACACGATATGGCCAAAAAGCCATAATACTTGATCCAATCACCCTCAATTTACCTCATGGAAAAAACTGTTCTCATCACATGCAGCCCTTTTATAAAATGCAGACAAAAAGTCTCATGAGATCAGCAACCATGGAGTTTGTTCACACAAGTACCCAGTCACAAGATTATCAAAACTTGTTTCTAGTTTCAATTCTCCATTCGAAATAAGAAATAAATCAATGATTACAGCACAAAACAGTTCTGCAATAAATGCTTTGTAAAAAGTGCAAGTTAGACAACATTGCATTTTAATTTAGAAGAAAGGCAATTACCATTGTAACCCCAAGCACTGCAGGGCTTACAATGAACGCAGGAGCTCGTCCAAATCCAACACTTCTTTCCCAGAAACCATAGAAAAGGTCTGCCCAGCAGATTATCCATAACATAAACCCCAAACCCTGAAAAAAAAAAGCATATTTATTAATGTTAAGATCATTTTAATGTCCATTTGCTGTAGCATTAAAGATAGTGAACCAAAATTTATCATACTGTTAAATAAACAATACAAATCTCAATGATAATCTAATACTTTCCTTGAAATAGACTGCAGTGATGCAAAATGATTCAACCCATGCTGAAGATGTTATGCAAGAATAGAGTTCAATGTATTTCACTAACTTCAATCAAAATTTAATACCAGACTAATTTGAGAAAGTAAAGCATATTTAGCAACTTATTTCATTTGTCAGGAGTTCCATCATAAAGTGAAACATATCCATGCAATAAAAAGCTATTAACTTCTGAAGAAGGGTCTCGACCCGAAACGTCACCCATTCCTTCTCTCCTGAGATGCTGCCTGACCTGCTGAACTACTCCAGCATTTTGTGAAATAAAAACTTTCAATATTCCTTATCTGACCCAGAATGTTACACTAAAGAACAATGGCATTTAGGAGCAACCAATTCCCTGGGCTACACCTTCCAGGAACATTTTAAAGAAAATAGACAAGACATAACTTCTTCCAGTTCTTACAATTTAAGAATTCTCTCATTGGACTGTCATTCCTTTGATGCCCATTGACTTCAGTTTTACCAGGGCTCTTCAATGCCATACCTGATCAAATAGTGCCTTGATATCCAGAGCAATCACTCTTGCCTTACCTCTGGAATTCAGCATTCTGGTCTACATTAGGAGAAAGGCTGTGATGACATTCTGCGATCAGTTGTCCTGCCAAACCCCAAACTGAGCTTCAGTGACCAAGTGCTGCTTGAAGCACTGCTGAAGACATTCCATCGTCATATTGAATTGGGAGAGGACAATCCAGAGTGTAATTGCTGGATTGGAGTATCATGTTTTCATGGGCAACACATATCTGGGAAATATTCTGCATTGGCAACTGGATGTCAATGTTGCGACTATAATGAAGCAGCTTGGCTATAAACACAGTGAGTTATGGGGCAAGTCTTCAGTTGGATTATGCCTGATTCTATAGCCTTTACTGTATCTAATGCTCACAACTTTGATCACCAACTTGACATATTAAGTCTGAAGAAGGTCTCGACCTGAAACGTCACCCATTCCTTCTCTCCAGAGATGCTGCCTGTCCCGTTGAGTTACTCCAGCATTTTGTGTCTACCTTTGATATATTAAGCTTAGTGTACTAAAGTGAATGAAGGCTACCTTCTGTTGACAGTGGGGCCGTGGAAGAAAATCCACACCATCCTTCTTGCAGATGTTAGCAAGGGCTTCAGCCTCATCTCCAGCACTCACCTGCTGGGTCATTGAGGACAAGGATTTTCCTCGAACATAGTCCTCCTCCTTCGCCTTACACCACTATTATCTATATAGATGCGGCAGGATTAGCATGCATTGATCCATCAGTTGAGAGATCACTCGGCTCTACCTTTTGCATGCACGCAGTCCTGTACTTCAGAATTGCAACAGGCTCTGCAGCAGGTAAATCAGTACAGAGGAGGTCAAGCAATTTTATCCTGAGTGTTAGATCTGCAGTAGTGGTGAATTAACTATCAAGACAGCAAGCTCTTCAGGCACCATCGAGCTCAATCATTAGCGTTGTAACAAAATTATTCTCACTGGTAGAAAACAAAGTCC
This sequence comes from Rhinoraja longicauda, assembly GCF_053455715.1. Classification (NCBI taxonomy): domain Eukaryota; kingdom Metazoa; phylum Chordata; class Chondrichthyes; order Rajiformes; family Arhynchobatidae; genus Rhinoraja; species Rhinoraja longicauda. Next base: position 36,157,966 of record NC_135973.1, on the reverse strand, counting down.
TCTAACCAGAACACATTCTATGCCCATGTAGCGCTGATGCTTCCAATTGTCGGTCCAAACTGCGAAGCACACATTCATCAGTTGAGGGGAAATGGGAAGTATTGCACAACTTTTAGTTTCCACCCTGTGCCTACACCAAAATACAAGCAATCGACCTAGTGGAAAAG